>NW_022589728.1:40676271-40894078 GCF_004348235.1 Phoca vitulina
GTTCTCCTCTAGGATTTTGATGGTTTCCTATCTCACATTTAGGTCTTCCATCCCTTTTGAATTTGTTTTTGTGTATGATGTAAGAAAGTGGTCCAGTTTCATTCTTCTGCATGTGGCTGTCCAGTTTTCCCAGCACCATTTGTTGAAGAGACTGTCTTTTTTACGTTGGATATTCTTTCCTGCTTTGTTGAAGATTAGTTGACCATACAGTTGAGGGTCCGTTTCTGGGTTCTCTATTCTGTTCCATTGATCTATGTGTCTGTTTTTTGGGCCAGTACCATACTGTCTTGATGATGACAGCTTTGTAATAGAGCTTGAAGTCCAGAATCAAGATGCCTTCAGTTTTGTTGTTCTTTTTCAGGATTGCTTTGGCTATTTGGGGTCTTTTGTGGTTCCATACAAATTTTAGGATTGTTTGTCTAGTTCTGTGAAAAATGCTGGTGTTATTTTGATCAGGATTGCATTGAATGCGTAGATTGCTTTGGGTATACATTACTTCAAAACAACTCCGATGTGTGTTTACTGATGACAAGACTGAGGTTCAGAGAAGTTGTGTGACATCCCAAGGTCACACAGCAATAGAAAGTCTTCCACCCCAGGAAGTCTGACTCTAGAGCCCACAATTTCTCTTCAACACTGACCTAGGCATATTTGTTAAGTTTTCTACACATCATTTTTTCAGCTATAAGATATGTGACTTTGTGAGGATCCCACACGTAGTGTTTGTTGAAAATAGTAAAGGGCTCCAGAAACGTTATTTACTATGATGTAGCGGTGAGAGATTTAAACTCTGTAGCCTTAACAGATGGTAGCTGTGTGATTGTGAGCAAGTTACTTAACTTCTCAGTGCCTTGACTTCCTCATCCATAAAATATGGTCAAGAATAGCACCTACCTATAGTGTTGTATGAGGATTAAGTTATTACACTAAGTGTTTAAAACCAGGGCTGCCAGTGCAATGTAAACACTGACTCTTCTCATTCTCCCTGACGTCAATCAGATACCGGTTCCACAGTTTCTGACCCCATCTTGTTTTAATTCCAGTGAACCTTGTCCTCTTGCTTTGCTTTTCAACTGTCTTCCATGGCCCTGACAACACATAACCAAAGGAGGAAAAGCCACGGTGCTCTTGAAGTCATTTCATCTATCTGCACCGTTTCAGAACCAACAAAGGGAACAGGGCTTGGGATCCTGGCTTTGATTCATGGAACGTCTAAAACGTGAGAGGTCTCTAGGACACATCCAAAGTGAAGTGTTGATCTCCACAGTATGTTGTAGTGGAATGTGAGGCATAAAGACTCAGCCAGAAACTTCCTACTGATTAATCGGGAGCTTTTAAATCAAGAGTTCAATGTATACAATGTGATAGTGGAATGTGCTCGTCCGGAAACAAGCAGGGGAGAGAGCGAGTCCCCGATCCGCCTCAGCAAGGCGTGTCTGCTTGCACACAACTGTTCCAAATTTGGCACAGACTCCAGCATTTCTACCATCATTGGCTTAACTTGACTGTGGCACTTTTGTTTTTCTTAATCCTTTCACATGCGGGGCCATTTTATGATTCCCATCCACTGGAATGTTCCCCATTCCACCTCCCAATTCCTGGGCCTCACATTTAGAAGTTTATTTTTTTGGTCTAAAACTGTATTTATTTAGTCCTAATTTGTTCCATTCTCATTTTTCGGTAAACCGGGCAGATGTATTTGCTACTCAATTAGAGGTTTCAACCAGCATAAGATCAACAGAATTTCTACGCTAAGTTGGAAAATTCCATTTAAATGCAAAGAAACCTAATGTTTTAATCACCAGCCTTATCACTGGTAAGCATACTATTCCTATGGGTGTATGTTTATTTTAATTTTTCAAGTTCTCTGGAACTCCACATTCAAAGTCAGAGAGGAATATATATCACCATGACCAGATTAAGTGGGATGCAAGGACTACACAGGATGATTCAAACATCCTTGGTTTATCTATATAATAAGTCTTTCCTTTCAAAAGCTCACCCGATTTCAGCAAAACAGAGATACCCAGGGCCACCCAAACCTAGTGAATCAGAGTCTCCAGAGATGAACACCTTGTATCTGATTGAACAAGCTCCCAGGTGATTCCGGCACATATGGAAGGTGAGAACATGGCATAAAACATTTTCTGTTTCAGAACGGATCAGCCCCGAGCCACTGCAATTTAAGGCTGAAGGAGCAAGTCATGGTCTAGGTCAGCAGGGCAGTGGTTTGGCCCTGCTCTCAGGAGAAACCCACAACCGCCTTGGAGGAAGGGGATGTAGTTCAGCAGAGATGCAGGAACCTTCCCCAAAGCTGTAGCCCCCACAGGAAACAAGAGCAACCGGAAAGAGCACCGCTGCAGCCCGGCCAGCCTGCAGGTGCACCCTTGCCGGAGAGATGCCGGTGGATCCCCCCCTGCACCAAGCCAGGAAGGTGTGAGCACTTCCCTCCCCTTCGGTACCTTTATCATCCTTCCACTAGAAGATATTCTGACAATCGGATCCAGTGAACTTTCCCACCCACCTCACCTTCCCTCCCATGTCTATCGGTGTAGCCCCTAATCATTCGTTACTTTTTTCCTCACCTATTTCGGTGGCCACCACTTGCACCCGATACACACTCTCAGCTTCCCTGTCGAGCCGAGCCACAGTAGAGATTTCACCCGTGACGGGGTCAATTTTAAGCCAGCCTCTGCCATTGTCTCTCAGGGAATAACTTCATAAGGCGAAAAGAGCAAAAGAAAACCCACATTACTCTGTGCGAAGATGCGAAGATAGTTTAAGATCATTATGCTGTTCTAAGAGCCTCATCCCTTGCATATCCCTTACGGCATATTTAAAGGATCATTATTTTATATTATTAATGCTTTACTTGCATACCGTCCACCTTCAAAAGGAGGATTTGCGCATCCTTACAGAATCGTAGTTATATTTGTTTTATTAAAAAAGGTATAGTCACAAACTCCAGAGGAAAAAAGTTAAACTTTCCTGGAAATCAAAGGATTCCAATTAAAACAACCTGGAAGCATCTTTGAAAACTGATTAGCCAACCACTCCCTCTAAGAAAACTCGGACACCCAGGGGTGGAGATGTTAGGTGAATGGGTGGATACTCAGAGGCTGCTCGTGGCACAGTGAATTAATTGCTCATTCTACAAACATCTACTGAGTGCTTAGCAAATATCGCGCATTAGAACAAGAGCGGAGATTACCCAAAAGGGGGGCGGGGAGCTCTTAAGCCAGTGGAAGAGACAGACACAGAAATAGATAGTTCCAATAAAATGTGGCAAATACAATGAGAGGGGCCCTGCGGTATCCCAGAGAAGTCTTTCTGAAGCCGGAGATGTTAACTAAGGCAAGAAAAAGAATGCTTCAAGAAGGAACAATGTGTGAGCTAGTGCAGAAGAGGCCGAGGACTAGCCTGGTGGTGTGGGGGAGTCGAGCATTCCAGCCGTGTTGGGATAAAAATGGGAAGCAGTGGATGGCAAAAGATGAAGCCAGGGAGGTGGAAAGAGCCAGATCATTGGAAGCAACAGGCAGCAACAGAATGCTGTTAAGCAGGAAAGTGTTCTAGTCATATTTGTGTTTTCAGTGGAACTCATTGGCAGGTGTACTAGAGATGAATCTGAGATAAGACTAGAACCACCAGAAAACCAATTAGTGCAGCCCTTTGGGAAGGAATACAACATAGCCATAAGGATGTCCATGTCTTCAGACCACAGAATACCACCTCTGGAAATTGTCCCCAAATAAAAAACAATTTAATTGAAGTTAGAAAAGAATTACATTCATACATAGATTCAAAATATTTTATACAATAAAAAAAAATACTGGAAACAACCTACATGTCCAAAAGCAAGAGCATGATTAAAAAGTCAGGATGTGTTCTTTCATCAAATTAATTTTTTTCATAATATTAGTATGATCTATATGCCAAGCACTGTTAGGCTGTGTGTACGGGTGATGAAGAAGAAATCCTATGTACTTGGGATTTCATTCTGAGTAAGATGGGAACTCTTTGGAGGGTTTTCGGAGGAGTCCTATGATCTGATCTACTTTTTTAAAGGACCACTGGGTGCTGATGGATTATCAGTTTGCCGAACTGAGAGAAAAAGAATGAACTCAGGCCAAAAACTTGGGAGTCATCCTTAATTCTTAACTGACTTATTACTAGCATCAGAACTATTGATTGATTATTCCTCATTCTTGAAACCCTCTTTTCATTTGTCTTCTTACAGGACACTCCCCTTCTCTGTCTTCATCCTCATCTTCCTGATTTCAATTTAATAGTATTTTTGGTATACCTTTTCGTCAATCCAAGAACTTTTCTTAAATGTTTTTGTTTTGCCCACTCATAAACTCAAATTTTTATTTACTTGTCTTTGATGATTTTTATAGCATTCTCATGAAGAAGGCAGAAGCATTTGTTAAACAATACATGGTTGTAAATTATAAACATTTTGTGCCCCATCATACTTTGTGACTCTGATGTATACAGCAGTATCTACTCTAAACCACACAGCGTAGCCCCCACTATTCTTTCTCTCTTCCCTTTGCCTTTATGGGACATAGAGAATGAAACAATAGGTAGGAACTTTACTCCCTGACAAAGAAAAAGGTCTTAGAGGTGATTTCACATGCCTAAATGACAGCTCACTGGGAGGCAAGACTCCCCTGAAATGTTTTGAGAAATTTAAGGAATTGGCATTCATAACCATATGCAATGGGTTAAGCCAATGGTTTAAGCTGAAGTATTCGTTATGCCACAGACAGTAGTGCCAATGTGATAAAACAGAAGCAAAATATCCGGGCTCAAATCCTACCTATGTGCTTATTAACTATACAATCTTAAAGAGGTTATCGATATTGATGTATACACAACATATATATCTTGGGCAAATTATCATTGCACATGTTTAAGACAAATCTGTGTAGGTCCTATTGCACTGGGGAAAAAATGATTGAGAATTGCTAAGATGGAAAGATTTGCACATTTTGTTTAACCACCTCAGCCTGAGCACTAGCCTCTCCAGGGGTAGGCTCTGGAATGAGTCTTGTCACCCCAGACCTGTTGTCTGGAGAGCCAAAGAACGTAGGCACTCTACATCCAGAAGATTCCCTTAACCCTATCAAGTGGGTGAGTCTGTCCAGTTGGGCTTTTGCTTCATTCTCTCTGTCTAGAAAGAACTTCAGTCCACCTTAGGGGTTGGACAGCAATCTCCCCCAAACCCTGGCTCCCATGCCTGGTACAGACACAGAGCCTGGCTTTAGGCAGCCCAGTCTTTGGACCCCATCTCCTGAACTCACCAGCCGTCAGCTGGGATTTGTGGTGAGTGGGCTGGGATGGAAGCTGACATGCTTCCCACTTGCCTGAGCCTGATTTCTCATTGATGCTCCCAGGGTACTGACGACTGTTGGAACCAAGGTCATGTCCACCCTGTGTCCTGGGATACAGCTTCAGATCACCGGCTGCTTTCTTAGAGGAGAGCCCTGGAGTCAGACCAGCTTCTCTATCCCTCCCAACCCTTCCTCCTCCCCACTGGCCATGGTCCCAGCACAGCTGGGCCTAACCAACACTGCTCTCCTCTACCTTATATCCAGATTTTCCGGATCCCTGGCAGTCACATTGCCCACTTTAGTGCCTATAGCCACATCTTCTCTGACTTTTGCTTGGTATACGCGCTCGGAAAATTCTGGTACTTCATTCACATCTGTCACAATAAGTCTGAACGTGGCAGAAGAGCTGGTGTTGTAATTTACACGAGACACCAGAGGCTCAGGATTTTCCGCTTGGAACACAATATCGTGAATGGCTGTTGTTTCAAAATCAAGAGGCTGTGTAGGGGGAGAAAAAAGAGGAAAAATTAATTTGGGGGATGATTGGCTCCCTTAAAAGATTCATTCCCAATGGTCCTTTAAAAACGTTCTTACAGGGGCGCTTGGGTGGCTCAGTCAGTTAAGCGTCCAACTCTTGATTTCAGCTCAGGTCTTGATCTCAGGGTCGTGAGATCGAGCCCCACGTTGGGTGTGGAGCCTGCTTAAGATTCTCTCCTCTCCCTTTGCCCCTTCCACCATACACTCTCTCTCTTTCTCTATAAATAAATAAATACTTTCTTACAGAGCAGCAGTTCCCAATTTGGTGTCAGCAAAAACCTGCTTGTCAGAATGATAACAGAGCCAAAGTCTTTGCTGCAGGACTTATCAGAGCTTTCAATATGCTAGATGCATTATGACTCTCCTAGAAGAGGAAATCAATGCAGCGTCCCTTAAATTTATGTAACCCTGGGATACTTCATTCATTGAGCAGAAACTTACTAGTTCTCTCAAGAAAATTCTCAGAAGACAGCTAGGGAAAAGCTTATATACAGACATCCACATCGTATAGAGAATGATTTCCCAGGGACCTCCGAATCCAAACCCCAAAATAAAGAACTTACCTGCATAAAAGGTAGGAGAGGTTAGCAGAGAAAATCGAAAGAGAGAGGGTCTGCTCTTGTGACAGCCTATGCTGGACAGAGCCAGGAATCAAGAAGCAAGAGACCAACTTGAGTGCAGTATGAGGAAGAATCTAACAGGGCTACCCAAGACAGAAGGAGTGGCTTCAAAAAACAGTAAATTCCCAACTCTGGTACCTTTCAAGAACAGGCTTAAACAACGTGTGACAGGCCAGCATAGAAAGGACTTCCGTAGCATTTCAGCAACTGGTTTTATGTGACTTCTAAGGTCTCTCTCAAGACATTGAGTCCATGATTCTATGAGGGGAAAAAAATCCTAGTCCGAAAGGCCTGCTGAAGAGGAATAGCCCCTAAAGTTGGGCTTCTCATCTGGGATTAAAAGGCTTCTGGGAATCCGTGAAGCCCTAGAAACCAAAATCTAAATATTTATACTATGCGCACATGTGAGTTTTTTCCTAGGGAGAGTATACAGTCACGGTCTCAATGGTACCCAGGACCTCAAAAACAAAGGAACCAAAGTGAAGCCCAGAAGGTACATTATGGATTGTGGATTGTGGATTATGGAAACTACATTATTTGATTCACTCTCCCAGGCCTATAAGACCCAGGATCTCTTGGTGAGATGTCAGTCTTTTAACTTTAGTTTATATCAGTTTCTCATCGGTTGAACAAAAATGGTAATATCCATTCATGAACAGAAAAACTCGTGGAGGATTTGACACATGATTGCATTAGCTTGGCCTGCCCTTCCCTAACATCTGAAAAAGTTCTCCCCCTCAGGCAGGAGTTGGCTCAGTGCTGTCCTCTCTACAGCCAATCCCCATCTGCTATCTCCAAATGGACAAGCTCCATGTCCTCTGTAATCTCTCAGTTTCTGACTCAAGACTCTAATTGTTTGGTTATCTATTTTAGATCCTTACTAAGCATAAGCTCTCTGTGTTATACTGATCTTTGCTTCTCCCCTCTTCCTTGGCACACAGTATCCATCGTGTATCATCAGTCAAGAAATAGAAAGATGAGAAAGACTCGGTCTTCGTGGGCCCTTGAGGGCTCCAGTGGAAAAGACATTCCGGAGAAAATTCCCACTCTCCAGAAACCCCTCTCCTCCATGCACACACAAACACACACAACATCACAACGCAATTTCTAGCTCAAATAGAAAGTACGATAGAAAGGTTGTTCATATGGAAGAGAAAGAATTATGTGTGAAGATTCAAGGCCATTTGAGTTAGAAAATAAGAAGCAATGGACAGGATATAATATAAAGGATATAAAATTTTGTAAGCCAGATGAGATGTAAAAAAGAGGTTGCTCACAGAGATAAGCACCCACTGTCTGCAGGCCATGGCCCCATGATGACATTTTGATCACCACCAAGTGGTCTGAGGTCTCCCTACCTGGGGGTGGGATGCAAGCTGGAGCTTTTGATTCCCAGAGACCCACTCTTCATCTCGGGGAATGAAGGCAAGGGCATCAAACCGAGAAAGCCTGGTAGTTGGAACAGAAAGACAGCAGCCCCCAGAGCAAGCCTGCACTGTGGACAGAGGAAGCACTCTCTGCTCCTTGCTGGTCCAGCCAAGCCCAGGCTCAGGCAGGCAGCTCCACTCTCTGGGTGCTCAGACAGAAGAGGTGCATCCCATCCTCACACCAAACAGATCTTCAGGGGCCTCCCTGGCTTTCCCCTCCCATCACTGCGGCCCCCAGAGGTGGGCGATAAAGAAATGAGACACTACGTCTGCAAATGGGAAGCAGCCTGTGTCATCAAGATAGAATGCGTGAGGCTGAGACAGAGAAGACTGTGCATCCAGCTAAGGAGCTGGAACGTCATCCTTGAGGAGCAAAGGGAGGCACAAGGCATAAGAACTGATGTGGTCAGATTTGTGTTTTAGGAAAATAACTCTGGGAGCAGCCACGTGAGGGGTACCCACCCTCGACTGGGAGACCAGTTAGGAGAGGGAGTCAGTGCTCCTTAAACACATACTGAATGGAAGAACAAAGGAGAAAGAAGCAGCCTGCCATTGATCAGAGTGCTTAACTTTCACGCCAGGAAAAACACTGAGCCAGATCTTCCAGGGAAAAAATCAGAAATGAAAGATGCTAAATTAGCAAATGATCATCAGCAGAACTTAATCAAGGAGAAGCCTTATCAAACCTTGTGTATCGTCGTTCATAACACGGGGATGTGCCTGCAAAGCCAAGTCAAGAGACCTATCACGGCCTCCTGGGATGGTCGTGGGTCCCATCTGATGAGATACAGTCATCAGATGAGCTCACAAAACATGCTCAGGCCACCTTTCCTCTTCACACAACTGCTTGAGTTAAATCAAACCCAGTGATTTAGATTCAGCCTGGAGGCAGAGATAGAAGTGCTGAGGGAGAGGAGTGCAGACTGGGGATATGTAACATTGTCACCAGTGATCAGTGACGAGGAAAAAGTGCGTGCGTTACTTTTCCAAATGACACTTAAGCTAGTTAAAAACAGGTCAAGGACTGAGAATTCAAAAAGACCAGCCATGATAGAGAAGTGACAACGTTTGCATTTAAAGAAATTAAAGCTGAAACAAAACCCCAAATTTCAAAAAGGGGATCCCATAGGGGAATTATCAATAAGCCAGGCAGGACTCAAAGGAATAGACTTGCTGCTCCTGATACCCGCTTGTCCCCCAGACTATCATGTTCTACTGCACAACCGGCCAGTGCTTTGGGTGGCAGTAAATATTGAGGAGGACAGCATTTCCAAAACTTGTTTAATCCTCAACATCACGTTGGAATGTGAAATAATAGAAAAAATATATATTGTTCTCTGCCCCTGATTCCTGACACTGAGCTCCTAAATCCCTTGGAATTTCCTGGGTGAGAGGAATACCTTTTTTTTTTTTTTTTTTTTTTATTTTTATTTTTTTTAAAAGATTTTATTTATTATTTGACAGAGAGAACACAAGTAGAGGGAGAAGCAGACTCCCGCGGAGCAGGGAGCCCGATGTGGGACTTGATCCCAGGACCCTGGGGTCATGACCTGAGCTGAAGGCAGACGCTTAACCGACTGAGCCACCCAGGCGTCCCGAGAGGAATACCTTTTGTTCTAATGAAGCCATTCTTGATGGGCTCCTGGGTTGCTTCGGGATGGAGGCTGCTCACCAGAAAGATCAAGCACTTCTGGCCCCACCCGCACCTCCCAGGAAAGGGAGAGAAAGCTAGAGATTGAGTTCATGATCAACCCTGTCTATACGAGGAAGCCTCCATAAAAATCCCACAAGTTCAGAGAGCTTCCAGGTTGGTGAACATATCCCAAGTTCTGGGAGAATGGGGCACCCCAACTCAAGAGTAGGAAGAAGCTCCTGCACTGGGGAAACTTTCCAGACCTTGCCCTGTGGATCTTTTCACCGGCTGTCCCCCTATGTCCTTTATCATATCCATGATACAATAAACTAGTCAATGTCCGTGTTTCTCTGAGTTCTGTGAGCTATTTTAGCAAGTGGTGGGACCCAAGGAGGGAGTCACAGAGCCAACTTACAGCCAGTCACTCCAAAGTACAGGTGACAAGCCGCGATTTGCAACTGGCTTCCGAAGAAGGGGCAGTCTCGTGGGACTGAGCCCTTACCCTGCGGAGTCTGCGCTATCTCCAGGTAGGTAGTCCCAGAATGGAGTTAAATTGTAGGCCTTCAGGCCGGTCTCAAAGAATTGCTTGGTGTGGAAACGCACACATGTAGTGTCAGAAATGAGAGATGCTAAATTAGCTCGAATTAATCAGAATTAAAATAATGCTGGACATTTATTAAGCTTACTGTGTGCCGGGTGCTGGGCTAAGAGCTATATATGTATTTTCGCGTTTAATCCTCCGGCATCCTTTTCAAGAAGGTGCCACCATTTGGCCTATTTTTACAGATGAGAGAACTGAGGCTTTGAGAGCTGACCCCGTATGGTCAAGGTCGCAGGGCTAGTAGGTGGCAACAGCAGGCTCGACAGAAACCATTTCCCTAATGGTTTCTGGGGTCAAGTTCCCAGCTCTGCCATGGCTGGGAGACCTGAACCTCATCTGCACAGTGGAGCTTAGCTGTGCCTTGGCTGGGGTCAGGGTGGAGCACTAAGGAGAAGGGATGCAGACATGCTCCGTAAAGTGAAGCGGACTACAGTCGGGCAATAGGGCTTCCTAGGCCAAATCTGCCCACAATTAGCACATTTGTAATTCAGGTGAACAGTTGCTGATAGAAAAGTGACTAAGAAGCTTAGTTTCTGGATAGGACACCAAAAGCACAGGCTGTAAAAGCAAAACTACACCAGCGGGGCTACATCAAACTGAAAAGCTTCGGGAGAGCAAGGGAAATCAGCAGCGGCATGAAAAGGCAACCTACAGAATGGGAGAGATTATTTTACAAACCATGTATCTGATGAGAGGTGATATGCATCATATCAAGAAGAAACTCCTGCAAATTGTTGGCATAAAAAAACCAAAATGACCTGATTTTTACCTAGAAATGACTAGGCAAAGGACTTAAGTAGACATTTCTCCAAAGAACACATACAACTAGCCAACAGGTATGTTAAAAGATGCTCAACATCACTACTCATCAAGGAAATGCAAATCAAAACCACACCTGTTAGGATGGCCATTATCGAACTTAAGAAAAGAAACAAGTGCTGGCGAGGATGTGGAGAAACTGGAACCCTCACGCACTGTTTACAGGAATGTCAAATGCTAGGGCTGCTGTGGAAAACAGCCTGGAGGTTCCTCAAAAAACTGAAAACTAGAACAACTATATCATCCAGCAATCCACTCCTGACTATTTACCCCAAAGAACTGAAAACAGAATATTTGCTCTCCCATGATCATGCAGCATTAATCCCGGTAGCCAAGAGGTGAACACAACCAAAATGTCAACTGACAAATGAATGGATAAGGAAAATGTGGTATATACACACAATGGAAAATTATACAGCCTTTTCAAAAGAGAAGAAAATCCTGCCATATGCTACAGCATGGAAGAAACTTGAGAACATTAAGCGAAGCCAGTCACAGGACAAATTATGTTTGCCTTCACGTCTTTGAGCTACCTGGAAGAGTCAAACTTACAGAAATGAGAAAGCAGAATGGTGGTCACCAGGAGCTGGAGGGTGGGGGAAAAGGGGAGCTGCTGTTCAAGGAACATAGAGTTTCATTCTTGCAAGCAAAAGAGATCTAGAGATGCTCTACAACAGGGGCATATAGAGAAGGTACACTATAAAATGTAAGAGGATAGATTCCATGTTATGTGGTTTTTTTTTAAAGATTTTATTTATTTATTTGGCAGGGAGAGACACAGTGAGAGAGGGAACACAAGCAGGGGGAGTGGGAGAGGGAGAAGCAGGCTTCCCGCGGAGCAGGGAGCCCGATGCGGGGCTCGATCCCAGGACCCTGGGATCATGACCTGAGCCGAAGGCAGACGCTTAACGACTGAGCCACCCAGGCGCCCCTATGTGTTTTTTTTTTAAACTAGTTTTAAACATTAAAAAATGATTAACACAATGGTTCAAAAGCAGTGGTAGTCCCCTAGCAGCTTAATCGCGTAGGGAATTAGAAGCCTAAGTCATACACAAGTAACCACATTATAGAGTCTAATTTATTTAAAACACTAAAAACAGTATAAATACATGCATCTGTCATAGTGAATACAGACAGTCCTAAGGGTGGCTGGTTAACATTTGGGGTATCCTAATCAAGAATCCACACCTTAGGGTCAGTTGTTGTTGAGCGTTGAAGAGATCTTAATCAGAGATGCACGCTCCAGAGGCAGCTACTGCAGGCCTTGAGCTACTAGCTCAAGCAGCACTGGAAGGTTTGTTAATTGGCAGAGTGATCTTACAAAGAGAGGAAGGTGGTGCTATTAGTGGTATCCAAGACATGTGGTTTGGTTTAAAATATACTATAATCTCTCAGTCATCACATGAACGAGAGTGTGAGGATCTGGCTAGTCCAGCAGCCTATACCCTTCAGAGTTCTAGAACTCCAGTTCTGTTCTGTCTCTGTCTCGGATCCCTTTTCTTTGGACAGTCAGACAAAATCCTTTCACTAGAATACTGTTATCACAGTGCCCGAAGGACAGAGAGCTAGGATTTCATAGGCCTAAAGCACAAATTGGATGACTGTTTTTGTGCTTGTCTGTTAATAACTGTGTATAGGACAGAATTCAATTATTTATTCAGCCAACCAATACTTATCAAACTCTCCTATATGCCAGGCAGCATTCCAGACACTAGGAATACAACCACAAAATAATAAGGATATGACAAGGATTTTGGTCAGAAGCCTGCTGGATTGTAACATACCTCCTCATGTCAAGGTTGTGTGGAAGACTACTCACAGCTCGCACCCACCACTAATCATTCGGGGTCACCAACATCTCCCTAAAGGTGTCCATTAGCCACAAATGGTCCAATTAACTTAAGTTGGCTCACAACAAGCCACCACGAGAAAATGTTGACATGTGGGAATCGTTCGTACCGAGATGGGCAGGCCTCTATCTTCTCTTAGATGTCTAGAGAGCTCTGGTCCTGGGAGAAACTGGGAGCTGTCTGCCGCCTCCTGCTGGGAAAGGATCCAGCCTGCTGCTTGGACCACCCACTGCCAACTCTGAAAACTGCCCTTTCCTTTATCTGATCCTTCTGCAATTCTTCTTCTCCATGTAGACAGCCATGAACAGGGTGGGGGGAGTCGTCCCTAGTCCTTTTCCAAATGTCAGACTGACACAGGATCCTAATGGTTTCAGTTGGTCCTCACACAAACTTCACTGCCGGAGCCCCATGAGGCCCTTTGTTGGAGGTGAAGTGTATGGTAATAATAGGATCAGAATCCCGAAACTCTGCCCCTGGGCTCACTTTGGCACTAGCACTTTTATCCCCGTGCTTCTATCCATCCTCTGTGAAATTATTCTACTTGGTCTTCCTCTTCAGCTTTCCTTGATTCTGGTCTAAAACTTTCCTCCTGAGCCTTTTCTGCAGCCTCTAGCACACCACATCATAAACCACCAACACCCAACCATGCCTACTGACCCACTATTGCTGTAATTCTGACCCCTTATAATTCCGGATATATCAGATGACATTGAGTGATGCTTCCTATCGAGTCATCTGGTAAACCATTTACATGCTGTAAAGCATAGATGAGGCAACCATGGAGAAAAAGGTCAAGATTTAGGTGTATACGGTAGGCGGTGGGAGAAGATTGAGGGAGGGCTAGAAAGATCCTGCACAAAGAAGCAGGGACTATAGTAATCAAGACTTTGGCTCTAGACTTCCTAGTCCTTACAGAAGGTAAGATAACGTGAGAGCCAGTGAGTTTAGCAATATCATAAAAGATGAAAGTAGGGGGTTGGCAGGAAGGATAGGATGAAAGGATAAGTCTATTAAACCTTGAAAGGAGATCTATGGCTGACACATTGGAGGGTCTACAGCCTTAAGGGCTCATAGGGCTCATCCAGTCTAATAGTCCACATTTGCAAAAGGAGAGGTAAAGCCCTCAGCAAAACCTCCACGCTCCCAAGATTTAACAAATAAAAATATAGAACACCTAGTTAAATTTGAACTTTAGGTAAACAACAAACAGTTCTTTTAGTAGAAGTATGTCCCAAATATTGCATGGAACATACTTTTTCTAAAAAATCGTTTATCCTATATTTTACATATTTTATATGGCAACCCTACCTCCTTCCACAAAGGTTACTTGCTCAGCAACAGACCCAGAACTAGAATCCTGGCCTTCTGTCTTTCAGGAGGATGAGAATGAATGGGTGCTCTAGGAGTCCCTCACCACACCTGAAAGGTAACGGCTAATCCACTATCTCTGCTTATCGATCCTTGCACTGTCATAAGAAACTTGATTTATAAAAAAGAAAAAAAAATCCATTAAAGAGGCTCTTTACCTTTTTAATTATGACATATCCAGCATTGGTTTGGGGATCTGTGTCAACCCCCAGTCGTCTGTCACTGTCTCCCTGTGTAATACGATACAGGATTTTAGAACTCCCAGTGAATGGCTCATCAGCATCTGTGGCCTGGATGGTTAAGATGGTGGACCCAACGACTGTGTCTTCAGCAACGGTTAGGATTCCATACTAAGAAAAAAACAGGGGAAGGAAATGAGAATGTCCGTTGTCATCAAGCATAATCTCCAAAGGGCAAATCTGTCTCTTTGGATTCACAATGAACACAAATCATAGTTTGCATCAATACTTACCAAGCATGTTTTCCTACCAATAAATACGTGGCCGTTGATTTTGACATCAGTCATCCTCGTAGACTGATATCCATTGCACCAAGAAACATGTCTCGGGGAGCTACTGGTAGGATTCTAAAACAGATTCCCCTTCTCACATCCAATACGTTTATTAACTGCAATTATTATACTAGTGATGATATAAATAAATAGCTACTATGTGTTGAGTACCTAAATTATGGCAGGCATTTTACATATATTATTTTAGTTAATCTGTAATCCACCAAGGAAGAGAGGTTAAGAGGTTGAACTTTGGAGTCAAACAGCCTGGGGATGAATCCTCAGCTTGCCACTTAGTAGCCCGGTGACCTGAAGTAAGTCACTTCATTTCCTCAAGTCTCAGTTTCATCATCTGTCTTATAGAAATAATAGCAACACAACCTATGTCTTGTTTGCTGCGGGGATTGAGAGAGATAAAGCATGTAAACCCCCTCAATGCCTGGCATATGATAAGGACTCAGGAAAGATAAGCAACAAAGCACCCTATCAAGTAGCTATACTGTCATTTCCATTTGGCAGAAAAGCAAAGGATTGGAGAGGTAAACCCCACCCAGGAGCTCACAGCTGGTGAGTCACAGAATTGGGACTCAGGCCCATGCTTGTCCAACACCAAAGCTTGTGTTCTTGCTCACTGGCCCGGACCAACCCCCACCTCTCTGCTGCAAATCTCCCAGGTCATCTCTGTTGGCGTCATGATCTTAAAGATGGTAACAGGCAGGGCCCAGGGGAGGCCTGGGGCAATGACAGACACCCACTTGCTCTCTCTCAGGTACAGTTTGCATTTCCAACTCCCAAAGCAGGATCTTCTTATCCTCAATGTAAAACCACTGTCTAGATGGAACACAAGAAAACCACAACCCAAGGAAAGGCTCGTGGAGACTGAGAAGGAATGGGCTCTTTATCTCATGCCTGTGGGGCCCCAGCGCCTGCTACCCCTTAGGTTCAGTCACACCTCTTGCCGCCCCAAACCCTCTCATAAATCAATTCCCTTTCTTTGTCACAGCTTCGTCCCTATTTTGATTTATGATCATCATCACAGGGCTCTGGGCTATCCCATAAGTGACTTCAAACATGACAGAACAATCTAGTCAAAAGGACTTCTCTCTGCTCCAGAATAGAGATCTCCCTTTTGAGGGAAGCAGTGGTAAAGCCACCCCCAAGTTTAAAGCCCAGATCAAAATAAGTGAACGTTTTTCTTGATGTTCTCTCAACTGATCTTTTTTCCCCTGCTCTTTCTGCCCAATTTTCCTAATTCTTGCAAATGTCTTAAGCACGTTCTTCTTTGGCTTAACCGAGAGGTCAGTTTTTCCTTTCTCTTTCTCTTACCCAGTTATTGCAAACAGAGTTTAAATCACCAGTATTCCAAATATTAAGTTTTTGACTAAAAATGCTTGTTTGAGACCTAGTGGTAATCCATTCACTGTCACAAAATATATAAGGACAAAATGCAAGTAGCCATTCAAATCCTTTCAGTTTGACAAAGCTTGTCATTGCAGCTTTTAAGCAAGCCCTTGGAAGAAATGAGCCATTGGGAGGAGTTTATAAACAGATGTTCCCAGATACTCCCAGTGAATGCCGTTGTTCCCTGAAGATTTCCAATGAAAATGGTGTCTGGGTTTGTTACCAGTGTACTGACTAGAAAGTTACCTTTAAGGTCTGGAATTTTTCCTAACTACTCGCTGTGTCTTTATCCCAGAAGTAAGGGTCAAGTAATACGAACACAGCAAAGATAAAACAACAGGTGAAAACTACTCACATCTGATTTTTCGAAGATGGGGATCTGGTCATTGATATCAATAACATGGATCTGCACATGACAGAGGGTTTTGAAATCTGAAAACCAAAGTCAAATCACAAAAATATTCATTAAACATCATGTGTTAAAACCAGAAATATGCAAGAAACACATTGGCAAGGGAAGTGACAGTCACAGCCACAACTCTGCTACTGACATGCAGTGTTTGTGGGGACAGGATCCTCTGCTCCCCACCCACACCCACAAGAAGGTCAGCAAAAGGAGGCTGGAGACAGCTCTGGGAGAAGCTTCCCTGGGTGTCCCACTGTCCTCCAACGGCTCCTTCCCAGGTAAGACTCGTTCCTCATCAAAACTGGTTGTTTGTTTGTTTGTTTTTTCCTGTGAAGCAACCTCTCTTTTCTAACTAGTGAAACTTATGCAACCTTCAAAACCTAGAGCAAAACTATCTTTCCAGAAAGCGTTCCCTGAGTCACCCAGCCAGCTGTCTTTCCTTCTCTGAGCACTTCCGGCACTAACCATCCTGCATCTCCACTGTCCTCCATGGTGGGAAGGTCCGGTGCCTATTCCTCCAAATGAGGGAAGAAGCAGTACAGTTAGCCCCCTTCAAGAGGCCTGGCTACCCAGACTGTGGGAGGCAAGAGGGGATCAGAAGTAGCTCATGGAACCCTGGGAAAATGACACAGGCTTTGAGGGGTGGGTTTGACAATTCAAAGATCTAGTCCGAGAGAGCAGGTTCAAGCAAGGTCCAAGATGAGCGTGGAATACAGGTGGGGATGGGGTGCCAGGGATATATCCAGAATGAGAAACAACATGACAGGTTCTCTGTTGGGGTCACCATGGCTCTAAACCATGATGTACTGTGTTGTATAATAGCTAAGACTCAGGGCTCGGGAGTCCCACTGTTGAATTCTGACTCTGCCCCTTATCAGATGTGGGAGAGCTTATCAGATGTGTGTCCCTCCAGGTCTCTGCGTCTCAGTTAGTTAATCTATAAAATGTAGATAATAACAGAACTGGGGTTCTTGTCATAATACAAACTGTCAGCACTCTCTGTGTGCCAGGCCCTGTATGAAGTGCTTTACCAGCATTACTCATTTCATTGTCATACAAGTTTCATGACGTAGATACTATGATCGTCCTCATTTAGTTCATGAATGAGGAAGTCACAGGATAGAGAAGTTAGGTAACCAGACTGAGGTCACACAACTAACTAGTGGTCAAGCCAGAATTCAAATCCTTTTGCTCCCTTTGCCTTCTCTGTCTGCTCTCCACCCTTCCACCCCACTCCGTGTCCTGGGAGGCTGACCTCAGAGACTGCATCCGGGCACCCTGGCTCCTGCCAGGGGATGGGAGGAGGGGCAGGAGGAGAGAGGTCGGGGGATAGTTCCCCCCGGCAGCCTCTTCTGTAGGCAAAAGTAGAGGGCTTGTTCCTTCGCAGAATGTTCCCTTCAATCGCCCCTTCACACCTCCGTGGAGGGAGGCTGTCCATTGTGCTTCGTGCCTCCAGTTGGTTTCCCTTAACCCTGCCCACAACCTTTTCAAATAATCTCTTCTTTAAACTCTTCTTGGTTATTCCTTGTTTCCTGCTAGGATCCCAACAGATACACTCAGGCAGTCTAACTCCAGAGATGGTGTCCAATGCACTGGACATGAGGCCAGGCTTATGATCTAATAACAATTGAATTATAATAATGGATGCTGATAAAAGCTGGGGTCAGTCTCCAGAACATTTGAGGACAACAAGAATGATTAACAATGGGTCGGGGGTAGAGGGGGGGTGGTTTCCCAGGACCTGAACTCGCTGGCTCCCAGCTCTGCACAAACCTCACTTGGGCCAGTAGTGTGGCCTCCTGGGTAGCGAGCCCTCTCCAATTTTATGTAAAACTATGTTAATTAAGCCTAGTCTCTAGGCTATATTAGTGCACAATTTAATGTTTAATTCCATCTGCATGCATATATGTTTATGTATAAATCTATTTTGTGATCTGGTCCCTGTTCTCTATAGATGTACTCACGAACATAGACAATTTGTAATCTGATTTCCACCTTATGCTCTTACAGCCTCACATTACTTCAGGTCTCCCTGCATTTATAGATGGAATTTCTTCTCCTCCATAAGCTCTGCACTATTTTGTAACTTGTCATATTCATCCTTCAAAACTCAGCTCAATGACACCTCTTCCAGAAAGCCTGACCTGCTCTCTCCTTCCACTAAGTCACTCATATCCTTCATCGGTTACCTTGTACATGTTTCTTGTAATTTATTCATTCACATGTCCATCTCCTTTATCATGAATGCTCTTGAGGACAGACCCTGGGTCTTATTCACCTGTGTATCTTCAATACCTTGAATGGTATCTCATGCAAGGTAAGTGCTCAATAACTGTTTGCTGAAAGAATGGATGGTTAATGGTGTGAGATTGTTAATACACCATAGGCAGGGATGATTTATTATACTCACTTCTGTTGTACCTCTTAACATAATTCTAGACATATATAGTAGGCCCTCACTATTTGCCAAATTACTAACTTCTAAAAAGTCTGTATTGGGGGCCTGTTAAACCCTAATTCTCTTCAGTATGTCAACATCTGTACAAAGGGGGAAATGTGAGGAGTGGTGTGAAATGATGCTCTTTTCTTCTCCATACCTATATAATCTGTGACTCCTAGCACAATGATTACTGAACTATTTGGTCATCTGAGATTGGGTGCTCATTAACTCAGAGAAAGATTGTTAACCTAGGAGTGTGTGTGTGCCCCCAAAATCAATCTGGCTCTGAATACATGTGTTTTTGTGTGTCTGTGCACAATCGTCCAAAAATGTGTGCATTTGTTAGAGAACGCACAGTTTTCATCAGATCTTCAAAGGGTCTTGTGAGCCAACAAAGATTAAGAACGACTTGCTTTGAAATTATATAGGAGTCAGGAACAATGTCTCCTGACGTCTCATGGCCAAGTGAGGGGTGATAGAAGACAGACCTTCCCCAAAGATGCATTTCTCCTCCACTTTCATACAATAGAGTCCTTAGACTCTTTCATACAGTAAGAGTCCTTGGAGTCCAAAAGGGAGAATTGGAAAATACGATTAATATTCTGGGTCATGATCTCAGTGGCCATGAGAATAGGCCTTGCCGACCTCCAATAACAGGGAACTTAATTGATGATGGCTCCCTGCTGTGTTCTGAAATCCAGCAGCACGTTTGCACGGAGGACTTGCTTCCCATGGGCTGCCCCTAGCCAGTGACTAGGCAAGGCAGGCAGGCCAAGACAGCCATGTTCTAGGAGGTCACAGACTCATTCGATGGACAATTTTGGACTTGCCAGGGACCTTGGCCAACTTTTTTTTGACTCTCTGTGGTCTATGGTACTCCCACCAGCCTTCCTTCACTCAGGGTTAGGCTTGTACTGTGGTCTGATGGCTCCCCCAACCTTCTCCGGACATCCCCCCCCATTTTTTTCTCATGGGCCTTTCCCCTAATAAAATCCTTATACATTTAATCCCCTTTTGGCATCGGCTTCTCAGAGGACCGGAACTAATATAATCATGTTGCCTGAGCTGTAACTCTGGCCTCTACCGCGTTGGACCAACTGCCTCTGTGCTCCATGTGGGTCTTACGCAGGAAGCAAAAGCTCTCGGATGGCATCCTGTAATACACCCAGGCATCAGAGCAGCCTAACAAAGCACAACTAGAAGGAAAACAGGGATTTTCACTTTTGACAGTGAACGTGATACCAACCTTTGTCAGCCACCTCCACAGTCAGGTTGTACTGAGGAGTGTCTTGCTTCTTCAAGGACTGCTCAGCTAACTGGAACACTCCTGAGTAGGTTTGGACCAGGAAAAGTCCTTCCTTGGGAAACGTGGGGATTTGATCCACAATTCTGTATCCTAAAACACTGTTGGCAGTGTTTTCTTCATCATCGTCGTGGGCAGTGAAAGTCCCTATATTGCTCCCTGTGGAGAAAGAATAAAAGGAATCCATCCATTACAGATTCTATTTAATCTACTGTATTCAAAATGGTTTCACTGGATAAGCACGTTCCTAGAAAGTGCTGTAAATCGCTTTGAGTAGCAGACTAAAGTTCTTACATTTATTTGGTTCTTCTAACTCTTTCCATAATGTAGTGTGTTGAGCAGTATATTATTAGTCTGATAGGGCCAGCATAACAAAGCACCACAGATTGGGCAGATTTAACAACAGAAATTTATTTTCTCACAGTTTTTGAAGGCTAAAGGTCTAAGATTAAGGGGTTGGCAGGGTTGGTTTCTTCTGAGACTTCTCTCCTTGGCATCTAGATGACTGTCTTCATGTGTCTCCATGTGGTCATTCCTCCAGACGCGTCCGAGTCCAAATTTTCTCTTCTTAGAAGGACATTAGTCATATTGGATTAAGACCCGTACTAATGACAGTATTTTACCTTAACTACCTTTTTACAGACCCAAGCTCTAAATAATAGTCCCCCTTTGAGGTACTGAGGGTTAGGATTTCACCATATGCATTTTAGGGGGGACAGAATTCAGCCCATAACAAATAGCATCCTACAAAAATTCATGTCCGCCTAGAACCTCAAATGTGACCTTATTTGGAAATAAAGCCTCTGCAGATGTAATTAGTTAAGGATCTTGAGATGAAATCATCCTGGACTTAGGGTAGGCCAAAATCTAGTGATTGGTGTTCTTATTAGAAGATCAGATGACACAAGACACACACAGAGGGGGTGGCCATGTGAAGGAGGAGGCAGAGACTGGAGTTATGCCACAAGCAGCGAGGAATGCCAGGAGCCACCAGAAGCTAGAAGAGGCTGGGAAGAATTAATTCTCTCCTAGCTGGCATCTTGATTTTAGACTTCTGGCCTCCGGAACTGTGAGAGAATACATTTCTGTTGTTTGAAGCCAAGTTTGTGGTAATGTGTTACAGCCGTCCTTGGACACTGATAGACAAGACAAATGGTGGAACTCGACAAGGAAAAGCCAACCGTGGCTTGCTTCTAAGCAACTTCATGCAACAACTGCCGAGACTGACCCCACCCCGCAGATAACACAGGGCAAAGAACAGGCACACATCCCCCGCCTGGCTGCGGGTTATGGCCCTATGTATTTTATTCCCATGAGTGTTTCGGTCTGGGGAGTTCCAGCAGGCAGAGGCTATGACTCACTGCTCCCTCCAGTTCTGGGTGAGTTGTAATAGGTTCTGGATCATCTTGCTCTGTGAAATGAGAATTGTGGGTTTCCAATAGGCAGCAAGAATCCCACCTTGGGGCTAAAACTTGAATACATCCCAGTTGTGGAATTAGGTTTCACCCCTTCCCCAATCAATTTGCATTCGCTGACTTACATGGAAATTTGGAGCTGTTGTCTTTTCTTTTCTTTTTTTTTGAGGGGGGAGGTAGGGAAGTTTCTATGTTATGTCTGTCATGGAGCTAGACACATGTAGACGTGTCCCGTGGGCTCGGGAGGGGGCATCATGACCAACAGGGCACAGGCGAATATTTACCCAAGAGAGTAGCAGCTGCTTTTGCTGAATCCACTACAACCAAGTCACCTTTGTGGCATGCATCTGCCCTTAAGTGTCTGTGTGTTGGGATGAAAGAGTATCTTACTGAATCCTGTGATCCTCTGGGGTCGGAGAAGCCCTGCTTTGGACCTCTCCTCTCAGCAAGTTAAGTGTAACACAGAGGACACTGTTCTTCTCCCACCTCACAGGAAAATTCCAGCTGTCAGAGGCACCATAAGGACTGTTGACATCAGTGACCAGGGAAATTCCAGCAGAGGATGCCTCTTTGGTGGGAGCAGAGAACTTTTTGGATGCGCCAGAAGGAAAAGGAGGGCCAGGTCTCTGAAGAACAAAGGCCAGGAACGAGTGGCAGCCCAAACTGATTCAGAGGTATTTACAGCAGCTCTTGGGGTACTCAGTAATACTTTAAGGAGGTGGGGCTTTTACGAGAAGCTAAACTTCCTGTATGATCACATAGGATTTGGTAACAAGTGGGATTTCAGAATTAATATTGGCACTGTTAAAACTTGGGGACGTGAGTCCCACAAGATTCTGGCTAATCAAAGACACCAAAGAGGAGAATATCAACACACTAAGGAATAATTTAGTATTTTATTGAGCTAGACAGTAAGCCCCCCAAAGGGCAGGGACATGGTTTTGTACCTCTTTTAGGCTAAATATAAAGAACAGACTCAATCTCTGTTGATTTATAAGAATTCCTGGTCCATTAAGTCTACTATTCGACACTTTGTGAGACATTGTCACAAAATAAATTCTCACCTTTACAGAGGCAAATAGCTCCCTGGGCCCCTGAACAATTTATTCTACCAACAATGACTTCCTCACCAGTCTCAGAAAACTAGTACTATCCTCTTCACAAAGGTAGGCAGCTTCTAAAATGGTTCCCAGTGATCCCCCATATTGATTCCTTGGTGTAACCCCCTCCTTCTGAGTGTGGGCTGAGCCTAGTGACTCACTTCTAATCAATGGAATATGGTGAAAGTGACGGATGCCACTTCAGAGATTACATTATAAAAATACTGCCTTTC
The DNA here is from genome assembly GCF_004348235.1 of Phoca vitulina. NCBI lineage: Eukaryota > Metazoa > Chordata > Mammalia > Carnivora > Phocidae > Phoca > Phoca vitulina. The sequence goes on from NW_022589728.1 coordinate 40,699,272, forward strand.
ATCTTGCTCACCATTTTTCAAGCTCTTCCTGCCCCCCCCACCAAACTTTCCCTCTGAATCAAAGGTATGCATCAGAGCTGCACTCTGATTCCTGACTCACAGAAACTGTGATATAATAAATGTTTGTTTGAAGCTGCAAAGTCTGGGGGCTGTTTGTTATGCAGCAATAGATAATGAATACACCAAATGTTAGGCCCTATAAAAGAGATTTGAGGGATCATCTGGAAAGTTCTTCAAAGGTCTTCTGCCTTCATTCAGTATCACAGACCAGAAATCTGGGACGTTTTCAAAAAGGGTGATGCCACAAGTATTTCTTGGCTATTGTCACTCATTCCATTGTTACACAACATCACTGTTAGAAGATTCTTCCTTGTAATTAACTAAAATCCTTCACGCTGTCATGTACCCCTTCCTGCTGCAGAAACATTAGAATAAAGGAAAAAGACAGGCCCTAAACAAAACACACTGACAACAGGCCGCCTATATAGGACTCCTGACAGCAAGAAAAAAAAAAACAAAAACAAAACAAAACAAATAAAACATGCACATTGAGCAAACAAGCCACAGGAGCAGGGCCCATCATGCTGCCAGAACAGCACCCACTGTGTCAAAAATGTGTAGCAAGAAGAGTAGAGCGATCAAAGGAAATGATGAGAGTGTCCACAGGCATGGGAGAGAGGATCTGCTCACAAGGACAACAGAGCCCTAAGAGTGGCAGTCATAAGAGACTGCTAACCTTGTAAGCCTCTGGAACTTGCACAAAACAACAGACAAACACATTTCGAGAAATACCAGCCTGTTCAATCAACGGGCTCATCAACACAGGGTAATAGACAAGAGTTGTCCCAAATCCAGGGAAGTCATAAAACTCCCGGAAATCCTAATGTCCTCGTAGTAGAGGTCCCCTGTACAAAACTAAAGCCACCATTCGACACAGTAAAGGGCAACACAGCAGGTCAAGAAGACTTGCAAGGACAAAAAGAGGTAGGACTCGAACTTCATCTACCAGCTTCCTGAACTATTATTTGACTCCTAGAGAGGGAGGATCAAGGGTCAAAAGTCAACTTCCATTTTTGGTGCTTACTTACTGCAAGGTATCTGACATTGGATGTAATTATTTATCTAAATTATTTAGCAAATTTCGTGAGATTTTATCTGTTACTGAGGTTGTTAGAAGGCAAATAAGAATCTATGGGAAAACCTTGCAAATGAGATAACCTTGTATATGTATTCAGGATACGGGCATAAGTGGTTACAGTGCCAGTGGTAGTGGTAAGGGTGTAGAAGGAATAGTAGTAGTAGTAGTAACAGTAATAGTAGTGGGAGTAATCGTGGTAGCAGTGGTGGTAGTAGTTATAAAAGCTCCAATTTAAGAACGCTACCCAGATATTATTTGAGCCGAAATACTGTATCTGTGTGATTCCCAAAGTGCGTTCAAATCTCTCTCCTGTGCCAGACATGCACAGATGATCCCCAATCACATTTACCTGCCCATCTTTTACCTGGTAGAGAGGAGAAAGGGATTGCGGAGGTAACATGTGGAGGACAATCACATGGCTTTGAACAGCTCCCATTTCTTACCTATATTTTCATTCTCCTGGACCTCAAATACAGTCACTGCAGATGGACATGTAGGTGGGTTATCATTAATGTCTTTAACTTTCACACGAATTTCCAGTGGGAATGAGAGCACTTGTCCAACCTCATCCTTTGCCACAGCATAAAAAACATACTACAACAGGAAGATCAGTGTTAAGACAGGACTCCTCCATCATCCCCATTAAAAGGCAAAGAAAAGAGCTATTTAATTTACCCCTCTATTTTCAATTTACTTTGAACTGGGAAACAAGAAAAAATGAAATGGGTCAGATCTGTGGGATGCTCTCTTGTCTTTGAAAGCAATCATGTACTGGGGTTCAGAACACAGTTTGGGGTTTTTGTTGTTGTTTTTAAGTAAAATCGATTCTGCCCTGAGTTGTCCATAGGCACAGGACTCTGTCTTTGTTGCCCGTGAAACTCTTCCCAGATTTACTCACCGAATCCTTTTCTTCTCGGTCCAAGGGCTGAGTCACATAAATACCTCCTTCCTGGTCAATTGAAAATGGGAATCTTGGCAGCTTCTCCTTGTCAACTAAGAAGTATTGTGCACCTGGCTCATTCCACTGCACCTATAAGGACCACAGTGAGTTGTCAGGAGAGATATATCAAGACCAAGAGAACTGGAAAGGAATAAACACTTTTCTGGTTCTCAATCTGAAATTTCTGACAATCTCGTTTGTATGTCTGTGGTTTTCTATAACTATTTCATATTCAACCAAAAATAAGTCTTTTTTCCTTCTTTTTTTTAACCAAGTTATAGCGCTCAAAAAAAGCACACAGGGGTATTTTTCTTCTCTAAAACAATTTTTGTGAACCCTCTAAAGAGGCTGTGGGTTGTTCTTTTGGAAGTCTGACCATGGAGTCTTCCTATCCATGAAACATCAATTTAAGGAACAAAATGTACTTTACAGCTGGTACTATCTGAGAACAAAGCCAAGAGGTATGACAAGTTTCTATAATTCCCCAGTGAAGATGATAAGAGCAATAGGAGACACTCTAACCTCATCTCCATGCCACGATTTAAGTAAGACAGATAGTTCAAAAGTAAAACATATTCCTCCCCTGAATATTTAGTCTTAAAGAGATAAGAATAATTGCCAACTCCTAGTATTGTTTGTAAACAACTTGGCAAAAAATAAATAAACTCAGTAGTAAGATCAGTCCACTTGCTAGAGACAGAGCCCAGCCTCTCTGATACTCTAATACTAATAATAACACCTACTGGGGGTTTGCCATATGCCAGATGCAATTCTAAACACTTTTAAGTATTATCTCATTAAATTCTCAAAGAGCCCGATGAGGTAGAGCAGTGGAGACAATTGTTATACCCATTTTATGAATGAAGAAACTAGGGCACAATGTTTAAGTGACTTGCCTAAGCTCCTATGGCTATCTGAAATTTCCAGACTGAACTATTCTCTTAGACCAGCTTGGGAAGGGTATCAAGGAGCCTCCCTCATCCCTTGTTAGTTATTTAAGCACCACCCTCTTGTCCAAGCCAAAGACGGTGTTCTTGGTTCTCAGGGAGCACCCCTGTGTCCTAAAAATTCAGTCTGACTTCTTTTCTCTTGAGCTGTCCCCCTTGATTCTTCTTCTTGGGTTTCAAGACACCCAAAGCACCTTCCCCCAGGCCTGGGTATCATGTGTAGCACTCTAGAATTTCTCTACTTCAACAACCTTGAGAGCAAATAAGTATGTTTGTTCTTTTTGGCATTTGTAAGTCCTTATGGAGATAACCTAAATAATAAATAAGACTTTAGTAAAGACCTAAGTCTGAAATTCTCATGGCTGTGAGTCCTGACACATTTTCTTAGCTGGTAAAGCAAACTACCTCTTGCTTTCATTCCTTTTTTCACCCTGAAGGTGAGGTTCATTAATTCAACATTTCAACAATTAAATATCCTCTTAAGATAGACAATAGATATGATGGGATGGGCCATTCCAGTGCCCCTTAACAACACCCGTGCAGAAAAACCTCAGGGGAACTACAAACTGAGACTCATAACATTAATACATTTTATCCCCTTTCACAGATACTACCTGTGAGTTAATCTCCACAACAACCAGAGAGGTGTTGTTATCCCCATTTTATTGATGAGAAGTTGGGGCTCAGAAGAGTTAAACATCTTATTCATGATCGATCATTAAAATAATGGGGCGGGCACAAGGTTTTGGTTATCTGCTTCTAAATCCAGTGCTCTTTCATTAATCCACAGCTTTCATGTCAAGGAGCTCCTGATATTCCAGAAAAGACAAGATCTGGGTGGAGACAAGAGCAGATTTCCAGGATCTAAGGTAGAAGGGGACCCAGGGTAAGAGCTCCAGCCATGGGGAGGGGAAGAGGGGGACATGTGAATGAAGAGGAGAGGCACATATAGGAGATGGAGTTGCAGGAGGGTGGTCTCCAAGGGTACAGGTTGCCTACTTGACTCCTACTCTTAGCCAGTCCTATGTCTGTCCCTCAGGCTATGATGGGATGAGTCTACTGGATAAAGACTTTCTCACAAGAATAAGAAGAAGCCTTTCAAAAATATTTACAGTTCCTATTCAAATCATGTATATACACATGATTTGTGCACCATATACAACCCACTCCAGTGCAGCCAAATCCCATACTACTGACAGTAAACAGACATTAGTGGTATCTACTTGGAAGCTGAGGGTGAGCAAAGTTCTCTTTTAAAGCTTGTGTGTGTGTGTGTGTGTGTGTGTGTGTGTGTGTGTGTGTGTATCTGAATCCAAGCTGGTAAAGTCCAGCGTTTACCCATGATAATAAACTAATAAACTCCAGAGACTTGGGGCCAGAGACTTTATCTACTTAGTTTGTTTTATAATTATGCTATGAACAAATGTACCAAATAAATACATCAGTGAAGATCATGAGAGTGGGCCTCCACAAAGTGAGGCCATTTATCTACTAGTCTCAAGACACTCCTTGGGCACTACCTGAGTGATTTTGATGGGGTGAGGATCAGTTGAGTTTTCTACGATCTCCACAGGTTTTGGTGTTTTCCAAATATTCTCCTTCACCATAATATCCACAGATGTGCTGTCACTGAAAGAATTCTCATTCTGGCCTCCCATGTCCTTTACTGAGACCACCAGATTGTAGTTAGGATTCTTACTGGGATCCAGTGCCTGAGATCCTATGGGAAGTAGGAGAGAAAAAGAAACATCTCCAAAGGTAACACAGATCTAGGTCCCTTTTTCTGACTCAGAGAGTCTCACGAGGGCATCACTTGACTTACCTTCTAGGGTAAGTGAAATTGCCCCTGTTTTGTTGTTGATCTGAAAGTACATGATGTTGTTGATCTTGGGAAGCTGAATGATAATTTCATAAATAAGCTGACCATTGGGAGTGGTGGGATCATCCAGGTCTGTAGCATTGACATACATGAAGGGCTTTCCTGTTTAACAAAATATCCCCAGAGGGGAAAAAAAAGATGTTAATTGAAATCCAAACCAACCATAGCCACTTTTATCTTCTAAGATAAAATTCTTAGGGGAATGGGGGAATTTATACTAATGGGGAAATAAATCTTTATTCTACTTCCTTCCACTAAGATGGGGTTTCTCAAAGTATGGTCCAAGGATTTGTAGGGGTCTTTGAGATTATTTTTAGGTTTGATGGAGTAAAAAACTCATGCATGTGTAAAAGATCCACTGAAGCACAAGATAATTCAATGGATTTTAGCATAAAGGAGTATCAAAAAAAAGACATTGATAGAGTTTTAGATTTCACATTGCCATCAGCCTTTAAGAAACCACCACTTGTTGAGTTCTGGTATAGTATCAAAGAATATCCACAGTTATCTGAAAATGCTATTACAATACTCCTCCCTTTTCCAACTGCATATCTGTGTGAGGCCAGTTTTGCTTCATATGCTTCAACCAAAACAGCATATGGCAATAGAATGGATGCAGAAAAAGACAAGAATCCAATTGTTTTCAGTGAATTACTCCAGTCACTAAGAGATGTGCAAAGATTAAAACAAAGCCACTCTTAATAATTCCTTTTGTCTTTGAAAATAGTTATTTTTCACTAAAATATGTTGATTATTACTTACCATGAATTAAATTTTTAAAATTCTAATAAAGTAAATATTGGTAGATATAATCAGTGAAGCACTGGAGCCAGCTCATGAGAGCCAATGGTTGAATTTCCAGAAACTTTGTGAGCCAATTATTAACACCATTGGTAGCTTAAAATAAGCCATGGTGGCAGTATTTATACCACAGAGATTGGAAAATGCTACACATCAGGGCTTTTCCCCTCAGAGAGACAGCTATTAAACATTTACCAACACATCACTGGATAGAACCCATATATTTAAAAAAAAAGTTCTTTGGAGTTACTAATAATTTTTAAAAAAACACAGGAGACCAAAAAGTTTGGGAACCACTGATCTAGAAGAGCCTATTAGTAAAGAGAGAAAGAGTAAGACTTGGAAGATTCTTATTTAGCAGAATTCATAAGTGAGTCTTTGGTTGTAAGCTCAGGGATAGAGATGTTCCATGTAATAAAGTGGAAGGAATATTCTCCCCGAGTTATTGGAAGTGGGCATTGAAGAGAGAGATAAAGAAGATTAAGTAACAAAGAGGGAAATTTGACAGTGAGTTGGCAGAAATGGCCAAGAGTTTTTCTGAGAACTCAGAAGTCTAATATTCACATTTATTTTCTTCGTATTCATATTATGACATAATGCTCCCTCATATCCCCAGATCTTCAATAGAGCCACACACCTATGCCTTGATGAGGGGCTTTTATGGAAATGAAGGGTAGAAGCAAAGTGAAGGGATGAGCTGTAAGTAGGAGTTGCAAGTAAGAGAAGAAAAGGAACTGGGAGCCAACAGTGACCATGAGCATGAAGATTTCTGAGAGAATTTAGGAGAATGAGCTCACCTCTCCAGAGTATTCTTGAGTGTCCTAGAGCTCTAATGTGTTCTAAAGCTCATTCTAGAATCATAGTTCTCAACTGGGGTGATTTCACCCCCCACGTGACATTTGACAATGTCTGAAGGCATCTTTGTTGTCACAGCTTGGGAGGAGGGGTTGCTACTGGCATCTGGTGAGTAGATAGATGTCAGGGATCCTGCTAAACACCCTACAATGCACGGAAGAGCCCCTGACAAAAAGAGAATTATCGGTCCCAAGATGTCAATAGTGCCAAAGCTGAGAAGCCATGTCTTAGAGCAATGAGGATAATAAAATAACTCCTAGAGGACTGCTGTGAAATTAAAGTATGACAGGAAGTGCTTAAGGAGTGATGCTGCAGCTGTTAGCCACACAAATCTGCCCCTTCTGCCTGATATTCTTCACCTTTCCATAAATATCTCCGGACTCCTGCCTTTTACCTGGACGAGAATTCTGTCTTACTGAGCCTTCATACTTTTTCTGGAGAAATGTGGGTCGATTGTCATTGATGTCCTTCACTTCTATGGTGATGGGAACTGGGCCCTCCACTATAGCTCCTTGAGCATCCAGGGCTGAGACCTGATGAAGAAAGGAAAAGGAAACCACCTTGATGAGTCTGATCTTCATATCACACACCCAAAAGTCAGTTGAAGGAAATTAGAGCTCAAAGACCCAATAACCTGGTGACTGTAAGGGAGAAAGACACCCATAAAAGCCCCATACTGTGAGCTACTAAAATAGGGACCCAATCAGTTAAACTCTGCTAATCACGTCTGTGTTCTCCAAGCAGTAAGGTATGCTGGACACTGGACATGCTTCTTTTCTAAATATAAGTCAATGAAATAAGAACATTTTGACCCTTAAGGCTATGGAGGTGCCATGTGCTCTGACAGAGCATTTTAGTAGTCAACCTGCAAAGCCAATAGAAGTTACCAGATGGGAAGTTTTGCTTGCCATTTTTTCTACAATTAGCTCTCTACCATTCCTATGTATTCAGATGCCAACCATAAAAAACTAAGGAGGACAAAGAGGGAGAAGGGTCTCTTTAGTCAGAGCCTCTGAACATTGGTTACTTCTGCTTCTTTCAAGGCCCACAGGAGTTCCATCCCCGCACTGATGCTGCCTTCTCTGTGGGTCCAAAACCCACACAACAGCCACAGGCAGATACCACTGAAATATCAGAGAAGCACTGGCTTGTTTTGATCCAGGTGTTTGAGCATGGCCAGACTTGAACAAGTAATGCCATCTGAGGGCTTTGGCAATTCAAATTGAGTTACTCTGGTTAAAAGGCCTGAGGAAGAGGGTATCTTTGCTATACCCAAAGGGGTATCCCTTCGTAGTTGGTAAAAAATGGACAAATGAGATTTGCAAAGCATGCCATTAACGTCAAGAGAGCTGTAACAGGATTCTACGGAAGAGATGAAGGTGCCAGTGATACTTCTAGGACAAAGCTAAAGGATGCTCAGAGAGGTTGGAGTTAGGTTCCTTTGACTCTTCTCAAGTCACCTGGAGTTTGTGAACAGCTCTTCTTTCTCTGTCCAAGGCTCCGTTATAATATAGAAGTCCATCTGGTTGTATCTGAAATATGCCATCTGTCTCTCCAGTTAGATTGAAAGTCACAGCAGGAGGACTGGCCTTAAACTGGGAAAAGGCAAAAATCAGATTAGGCTGTAAGGAAACACAATGTTGTAGAATTTGTAGAAAGTCGCCAATTTCAGGTAACATTTTCATTTGTATAATCACTAAATAAGATCTGAGCTTTTAAAGTGATACATTCTAGGGGGCCTGGGTGGTTCATTCGTTAAGCGTCTGCCTTCGGCTCAGGTCATGATCCCAGGGTACTGGGATCGAGCCCCGCATCGGGCTCCCTGCTCCACGGGAAGCCTGCTTCTCCCTCTCTCACTCCCCCTGCTTGTGTTCCCTCTCTCACTGTGTCTCTCTCTGTCAAATAAATAAATAAAATCTTTTAAAAATAAATAAATAAAATTAAGTGATACATTCTAGGGGCGCCTGGGTGGCTCAGTCAGTTAAGCGCCTGCCTTCTGCTCGGGTCATGATCTCAGGGTCCTGGGATTGAGCCCCACATCAGGCTCCCTGCTCAGCGGGGAGTCTGCTTCTCCCTCTCCCTCTGCCCCGCTGCCCCCCATCCTCTCTCTCTCTCTCTCTTTCTCTCTCTCTCTCTGTGTCTCTCAAATAAATAAATAAAATCTTAAAAAAAAATAAAATGATACATTCTAAAAATTTGCTTGAACATTAACTATTTAACCTTTAAAATACATTTCCTTCAAGAAACAATGTATGATATAATTTAATACATTGACAAAAGCCAATTGATGCTTTAAATTGTAGCTGGAGTTAGATGAGATTTTTTTCTGAGAATATCTGAGAGCTTTAACATTGCTAGCTTCTAAGAAACATTAAAAGAAATAACTTTATTGCTAGGATAAAAAAAGATGTCATCTGGTACTTCTAAACATTGTGACAAAGGTCAAGAGACATTTTAATATTAAAGAAAACAATTCCGAAGTGGCTTTAACTTGATAAAATTCTATATGACAATCTCTTAATTACGTTTTCAGAAGTGAAGAAAATATCAATAATTATTCATGGAAGAGTTATAGCACTTTTAAGACCACAAGGATAGAAAATTCACATAAAATAAAGCAGACATAAAAGTTTGTTCAACCTCATTAATAATTTTAATACACATTTATAATTTTTATTAACATTAAAAATCAATAACAGCCAATGTTGTACAGGACATAAAGAAACACATATATTATTGATGGAAGTGTAAATTAGCACAAATTTCCCTTTGGAAATCACCTGAGGCATAGAATGTAGTCTTTGATAGCAAACATCACTTAACAGAATTTATCCTAAGGAAATATTTCTCCAACAATAAACTACATGCTTGTAGTATAAGTAGCCTTATTTACAATGCTGGAAAGTTGAAAACTCCTAATGAACAAAAACTAAAGATGATAATATTATTACAGCACATAAAGTTGATAAAACATTAACCATTAAAATGTTCATTCTACAAATTATGAAGCAGCATAAGAAAAAATGATATTATGGAAAGTAACAAAAGGAGACTATAAGAGTAAATCTAAACTATGATTGTAACAGTACCAAAAGCATTCATGTCAGTGGGCAAGATATGGGAAAAAAACTAGTTAATGTGCTAAGTGGGTAGAACTGTGAGTGAATACTTTTTTGTGTTTGCTTGTTGATATTATGTTGTTTATATAATAAAGAAAAGTGTTACTATTTTAAGGATATCAGTGTTTTAAGTATATCAATGGGAAAGATGGAATAAGGATCTGAAAAAAAACTTTTCCTCCATAAAAGCAATGAGAAACTGGAAAAAAAATTATAAATAAATATCAACTTTTTCAGAACCTTGGAAATTAACCAAATGCTTGCAAGATCCAAGAAGTGTTTAATTAAGAAAATTACTATCAATAAGAACCAAGTTTTGTTATTACTTTGACTTGCCCTAATTCCATTGTCTTTTCTCAAGATATGCATTAACCTTGAAATCCAACAGCCTCACAGCCTCAGTACTATGGAGGGGGCAGAAAGGGTTTGGAGTTTCCCAAAATCCCCATTCCCAGACAACTGCTGTTATCTGACCTATCTGGAGTTCCCTGGAAACACCTACTCAAAGGGCTTGTCTTTATCTGACCTCAGAGTTCACTCACTGCAAATGGTTTTTCTCTTGGGGAATTTGTCAAAAATAATCATCAGCAATTGTTTAACATTGCAGCTACCTGAGGCAGTGATAACAGTTGATACAAACAAGAAGCTGACCAAAATACTTAAAAAGTTCATCTGGGAAGTAAGATGACCCTAGGGGGCATTGAAAATCTCCAATATAGGGGTGCCTGGGTGGCTCAGTTGGTTAAGCATCCAGCTCTTGATTTCAGCTCAGGTCATGATCTCAGTCCCAAGATTGAACCCTGCATCAGGCTCTGCACTCAGCGAGGAGTCTGTTTCACTCTCCCTCTCCCTCTGCCTATCCCCCTGCTTGCGCTCGCTCTCTCTATATAAAATAAATTAATAAATCTTTAACAATAATTAAAAATAAGAAAAAAACAAGATTGAAATAACTGAAATCAGGAATGTAAAAGGGAACATTGCTACCAACCTTACAGAGATAAAAAGGGTTAATGAGAATATGATAAGTAATTATTTCCCCCATGAATTAGACAACCTCAGTGAAATGGATGAATTCTTACACAGGCGGAAACTGTCAAAACTAACTAAAAAACAAATAGGAAATCTGAATAAAACTATAACAAGTAAAGAGATTGAATTAGTAATTAAAAACTTACAAAAGGAAAGCTCAGTACCAGTTGGCTTTACTGGTAAATTCTACTTAACACATAAAGAAAAAATAACACCAAATCTTCACAGATGCTACCAAAAAGTAGAGTAGGGAATACTTCCCAATTCATTCCAGGAGGATAGTATCATCCTGACATGCAAATCAGAAGAGACAACCCAATAAAACTGCAGACCACTATTTCTTATGAATATAGATGCAAAAACCTTCAACAAAATACTAGCAAACTGAATCTAGCCACATATAAAAACAATTATATGCCATGACCACGTAGAATTTATACCAGAATATGAGGCTGGTTCAATATACGAAAATCAATTAATTTAATACCCTATGTTGATAGAATAAAGGACAAAACCAAATGAATATCTCAATAGAGGCAGGAAATCATTTGACAAAATCCAACATTCTTTCTTGATTAAAAAAGAATACTCAACAAACTAGGAATAAAAGGTAATTTCCTCTGTATCTTTGGGTTAAATAACTAGTAGTGCAAAAATACAGATGTAGTGGGGCGCCTGGGTGGCTCAGTTGGTTAAGCGACTGCCTTCGGCTCAGGTCATGATCCTGGAGTCCCTGGATCGAGTCCCGCATCGGGCTCCCTGCTCGGCAGGGAGCCTGCTTCTCCCTCTGACCCTCCCCCATCTCATGTGCTCTCTCTCTCTCATTCTCTCTGTCTCAAATAAATAAATAAAATCTTTAAAAAAAAAAAAAAAATACAGATGTAGTGAAAAGAAGGGGCACATGCACCCCAATGTTCATAGCAGCAATGTCCACAATAGCCAAACTGTGGAAGGAACCAGGAGGCCCTTCAACAGATGAATGGATAAAGATGCGATACATATATATAATGAAATATTACTCAGCCATCAGAAAGGATGAATACCCACCATCTGCATCGACATGCATGGAACTGGAGGGGATTATGCTAAGTGAAATAAGTCAATCAGAGAAAGATAATTATCATATGGTTTCACTCATATGTGGAACATAAAGAATAGTGCAGAGGACCACAGGGGAAGGGAGGGAAAACTGAATGGGAAGAAATCAAAGAGGGAGACAAACCATGAGAGTCTCTGGATTCTGGGAAACAAACTGAGGGTTACAGAAGGGAGGCCGGTGGGGGAATGGGGTAACCGGGTGATGGGTATTAAGGAGGGCACGTGTGGGATGAGCACTGGGTGTTATATGTGACTAATGAATCATTGAACACTACAACAAAAATTTATGATGTACTACTATATGCTGGCTAACTGAACATAATAAAAAAAAAAAAAGAAGGTAATTTCCTCCACCTGATAAAGGGCATCTAAGAAAAACCCACACCTAACCTTATAATTAATGGTGAAAGAATAAAAGCTTTCCCCCAAAAGATTAGAAACAAGAAAAGATTTCCCAATCTTGCCACTGTATTCAAGGTCCTAGGCAAGAAAAAGAAATAAAAAGCATCCAGATTAGAAAGAAAGAAGTAAAACTATCCTATTCACAGATGACATGATTTTATATATGGAAAATCCTAAGGAATCTAAAAAATATATTACTGCTAATAAACAAGTCCAATAAGGTTGCAGAATAAAATATCAATATAAAAAATCAATTGTATTTCTACATGCAAGCAAAGAACAATCTAAAAATGATATTAAGAAAACAATTTCATTTATAACCCGATTGAAAAGAATAACATACTTCAGGATAAATTTAACCGAAGAAATATAAGATTTGTAAAGCGAAAACTATAAAACATTGTTGAAAAAAATTAAAGAAGATCTAAATAAATGGAAAAACATCCCATCAAAATTAAAAGCCTTTGTGCTTCAAATGGCACTATCAAGAAAATGAGACGAAAATCCATAGAATGTGAGAAAATATTTGCAAATCATATATCTGATAAGGAGCTTGTATGCAGAATATATAAAGAGCTCTAACAACCCAATTAAAAAATAGGCAAAAGATTTCTCCAAAGAAGATATACAAATAGCCAATAAGCACATGAGAAGATACTCAACATCATTAGTCATTAGGGAAATGCAAACCCAAACCACAAAGAAAAAAATAATACCATTTCACCCCCATGAGGATAGCTGTAATAAAAAACACAGATAATAACAAGCATTGGCAAGGATGTAGAGAAATTGGAACCCGTATACAATGCTGGTAAGATTGTAAAATAGTTTAGTTGCTTTGAAGAACAGTTTTACGGTTCTTCAACAAGTTAAGCACTGAATTAACTATGACCCAGCAATTCCACTCCTAGGTATATATCCAAAAGAGTTGAAAACATATGTCCTCACAAAAAGTTGTACATGATTGTCCATAATAGCATTATTCATCATAGCCATAAATGTCCATCAGTTGATAAATGGCTATTGAAAATGTGGTATATACCCATACAATGGAATATTATTCAGCTACAAAAAGGGAATAAAGTATTAATACCTGCTACAATACAGATGAACTTTGAAAACATGCTAAGTAAAAGAAACCACACACAAAAGCCCACATGTATGACTCTATTTACATTAAATGCCCAGATAGGCAAATCTACAGATACTGAAAGTAGATTTGTGTTTACCAGGGGCTGGGAAGAGAGAATGGGGACTGTTAATAGATACAGGGTTTCTTTGAGGCTCGTGAAAATGTTCTGGAACTCGATAGTGGTGATAGTTGCACATCTTTGTGATATATTAAAAATCCATGATTTGTACATTTTAAAAGAGTAGACTTTATGGTGTGTAAGCTAAATCTCATTAGAAAGGGAAAAACTGACCTAGCTCAGATTTGTATCATACTATCTTATGATCTGGAAACCCCTAGGGTACTGAGCTAGTTGTAAATCCTCAATGAAAGAAGTCTGTGGCTGTTTAATTCTTTTTTTTTTTTTCTTTGTTCTGTTTTTTAAGATCTCTTACCAACCCAAGGACCAGTCTCATGGGGCAATGAGCTCGCTTTGTGTCTCCCAAACTCCAGGCAAGAATACGTCAAGTGGTGCTAAAGGAAGGGATCTGTACAACTCCTCCCACCACTGTAATGAAGAGTTCAAAGTGCATCTTACTACTAAGTTTGCTGCATCCTCTCCACATACAAAGATGGAGAAGGCATGGTATGCTTGACTAGGAGTCACGAGACCTGTTTTCTAATCTCAGCTCTGCTATTAACTTATTTAAGCCTCAGTGTCCTTATCTGTAAAACAAGTGGTTGGTACCAAAAGTCTCCTAGGTCTACAGAGATTCTGAGATCTTAGGAAGGAAATCCCCTTCATCTCCCACTCCTCTACTCCAACACACTCACCCATAAATAAGAAATGTTCAGCCATGACAACTGGCCAAAAAGAGATAGGCTTTGTAGGGTGGTTAATGGAAAAAGAACAGAAAAAGAAGTAAAGCAACTCAAGGAATGGGACCCTCAGAGACTGAAATCATCCTATCCAGCCAGTTTCTAGGTCTGTGAGGTGTGCAACTTTGGGATTGCCTCTATGTGGTCCTGATTCCATTCACTGGAATGTGGACCTGTGCTCACAGAAAACCTATTCGATACTGCCCATCCTTGGTACATGCTTTTCCCTCTGGCAGCACAGGGCAGGTGTTCAGCAACCCTCCATTGCTCCCACAGTACATGGGGTGGGGGTCATGGGCACACCCCAAAGGCTCATCAAACCATCCTCAACCACTCCAAGGCCAAGTGGGCTCCCCCAGAAGATTTCTGGTAAATGCAGGAGTATGTTTTTCTCCCTCCCCATTATATTTCCAGGATTTTTTCAGTGTCCTTTATAGCTGGAGTCTCTTATTCCCATCTAGAGGCCACCCCTCAGTCTGATGCTTTCTCAGTTATCTAACTACAGAAGATGACCACCTCCCAGCATGGCCAACCCATAGGCAAGGGCCCAGGGATGGGTTCAGAGGAGGTACTAAGGAAAAGCACACCATTCCAGTGCTACTCCAAAGAACCTGCATCTTCCAATGCTTCAAGCAGCATACTCATTGGACGGACAGTCAGGTGGCCATTCCACTCCAGAGGCTTGTTCTCTTCCCACCCTGGGGGAGAAGCAGAACCTATAGGTACCAAGCTCCCCACCCCAGGGAAGGGAGCACTCCCCCCAGACACAGTTGAAGAAGTCTGAATGAGAATGTCATGCACAAGCCCTCACAAGACCGAGGCACCCATCTCTCTGTTTAACTTAGCTTCTGAAATCATTCTTGATAATGAGATCTGCCATGCCTCTATTTTATTTCCTTCTATACAGTTGATTAAGGAGTAAAGTCCACTGCAAGAGCCTGTAAAATCAAGATAACAGTGATCAAGAAGAGCCATTACCTGGAATATGACTTGACTCACTTCTTGGCCTTCAAAAATAGAAAATGTCTTGGGTTCCAGGGGTCCACTAAACTTCCCCTCTTGGCTATATCCAATTGTCTGTTAAAAAAGGAAAGACAAAGAGAAAAATTGGCATACCCATCATTATGAATATATACGTGCCTCTCGCTGATTTTATTAAGGCTTCCAGGACTGATATATGAAACACAAGATTCTAAACTAGCTCAAAACAATGCAAAATGTAGTCAAAACAGGTGGAAAGAGATTTTTGATATTCTTGAGCTTCTACTATGTCAAGATGGCTTGCCATGAGCCTTACACTTTCTCATTTGACCATTCCAGCAATCACCGTATGGGGAGAATATTAACACTGCCATGTTACAAGTGAGGCTCACAGAGGTGAAGCTACTTGCGCAGAGTAAATTCCACAAGTGGCTGACAGGGCACACACAGGGGGGTCTGACTGAACCAGTTTCTATCTTCCCACAGTGCCACTCTGCCTTCTAAATACCACACAGTTTTATACCAGCTTCTTAAAACACCTCTCCTCTACTCCAGTTAGTTTATAAGAACATTTCTGGCAGATTGCCAGCACCCCACAGTTTAGTCACTTCAAGGACAACTGAATTTATAAGGGAGAGAAATATGTGGATGTGTTGAGTCCAGTGCTTACTCTGCACACCATTACATGGTACATTTTAGTCAAATCTGAATCTGAATTTGAACTGTGACTTCAAGAAACACTTCCTGTTTTAACATTTGATTAGCAATCTATACTCATGTAGGAAAAAAAAAAAAAGAACAAAATGTTTACTTTAAGCAGTAGCCCTACGATGTTTCTAAAGCCCAAAGCCCCTGAACTTGAGAGGCAAGCAGCCTCTGCAGACCCCCAAATCCAGGGAAAAGAGAAATCAGTATGTGCTGAGCTCAGTCCTGAGCAGTTAATCCTGACAACAACTTGGGGACAAATTCTTACAGTTAGCTCCGTTTTACAGGCAATGAGACTAAGATGCTGAGAGGTGAAGCAATTTGCCCAGGTTGGGACGGGAAGCAGGATTCGAACCTACGACTGCGATGGGTGCTCTCAGCCACTGTGCCCCACTACCCACCAGAGGGAGCAAAAATGGCCAGGACAATCTGGCAGGAAGACAGGAGCATCAAGGATGTGCAGGAGGGTGTGACTCCCACTGTCCCCAGCCCAGGAGGATGAGGAGCCTACTGCAGCCCCTGCCATCCCTCCATCTTCCACCATGACTGTGCCTCTAAAGGAAGCTGAGCACAACGTGCGGCACACACAGCGACAGCCAGCCATCAGCCCACCCACAAAGGGCACCCTCTAGAACGAGGGACTTAGCACCCATACCCAAAGCTGGTGTCCCCTCCTTCTTGTGTGATTCTTCAGGTCTCCAACTTGTGCAGAAACCAGGGGTGGGATAGGTTAGGATCAGAAGTATAATATGAGAAGTAGATGGTTCGGGAGCTAGAGAGGTAAAACCAAGAAAGTAAGAAGAACTAGGGGGAAGAGAACTTGGTTTTTTCCACTTCTTTAGGGAGAGCAAGTACACTCTTGGGATGGACATACTGAGAATAATAATCGGGATAAGAGTATGGGGGAAAAGCTTCCACTATGCCCCTTGGTTCACTGAATCTCGATTAACTTGATACCAGTTATCTGGCAAATGAAAACACAGAGGGCTTTGGAATCTGGTCTCCTCACCCTCAGAGTTGTAGCAGGCCCATGGACTAGCTGCCCCCAGCCATCGCCCACCTCTCTCCCTTGGGAAGGCAAGATGTCTCTTTCCCAGACTCCCCTGCAGCCATCAGGGCAGCCAAGTGACCCAGTTTTGGCTCATGAAACAAAAGGTGAAATCTGCTGGGGGAGTCCTGGTCAAGCTTTTATTTTCCCAATGAAAAAAGACAGATGTGGCTGGATTTGCCACCCCCTTCTCTGTTGTTCTTGCTCAGACAATAGACCTCATGTCTATGGCTGTGGTTGTTGTCATGAAACCATGAAGGGACAAACCAACTCAAATAATGGGGGAGCAAAGAGAAAGAAGCTCAAGTCTCTGGTCACATCACAGAAATGCAAAACCTGCCTTGGGATGCCCACTTCGGGCTTCTTGTTATCTGAGGAAAAGAAACCTCTCCTTACTAAGCTGCTCCAAAGTTGAACTTCCTGTTGCCTATACTGAAAGCACTCTTAACTGACACAATAATTTTATAGACTTCTAGCTCATCAATTCCTTTTAAGGACTATCTTCCTCTGGGAGCTCTTTCTCCCTCATACTCCTTTTCCACATCTTCTCTGGAGGACGGGACACAAGAACTGGAGGTAGACGTCCAGGCACTGCCATGGTCGGTACAGGACAAGGGTGGTGCTTTTCTGTGAGGCCGCTACTTAACAGCAAACTGCCTTCGTCAACTTTGTGCTCACGTCAGCAGGGGCCAGTCTTTCAGCAGTTCACACCAGTGATGGCATCCAGAAGAAACCCCCATTAGTCAGTCTATCTCAGTGGCAAGGTTCAAAGTTGGGTTCTCATAACAGGACAGCAAATCTCCCTTTGTGTCATTAACATGGTTATCGAGGCTATAAAGATTTCAAAGTGCTTGTGCATGTCATGAGTCATCAAGCCATACCGCCAGAACTGGGAAAGACAGTGTGGGGGAACTGGTGAAACGAAAAGAGGGTCCATGCAGGAGTTGGAGGGATAATGCCCACCATCATGCACAAAGAGGTAAAAGGAAGGGAAGGGAACTGTCATTTTTTAATGTTTCCTGTGCAACAGCTGTGGGACTAGACCCCCACACCCACACACACCTATCATTTCTTCTGATCCTCAACAAGATCAGGAAAGTGTCTCCAGAGAAGTCCCACAGCTGAGACAGAGAATGTGGGATGAAGCCAGCTCTGTTGGACCACCAAGCCCCAATTCCGAGCCACACTGCTACCCTGCCTTCCAGGCCAGCAAAGGACACATGCAGCTGCCAGATGTGCCTGCCTGGTAGCCGTCCTCATCATACTTTCCAGCAAGACTTCTCTGCAGGGATAGATAGTATTTATGCCAAACTCTTATTCCTTTCCAGCAAGACTTCTCTGCAGGGATAGATAGTATTTATGCCAAACTCTTATTCCTTTCCAGCAAGACTTCTCTGCAGGGATAGATAGTATTTATGCCAAACTCTTATTCCTTCTAGAAAAAGTATAATCCCAGGCAAAACTCTAGAGTAGGTGGCTTCTCCTTGATTTCTCTGCCTCCCTATTCAGCACACTTTCCCAAACCCAGATCATTCACTTGCTTTCTCTTCAGGGCCCTTGCAATATATTCATGCAATGTTTCTCACTCTCTCTGGGAACCAGTGCTCAGAAAAGAACAGGAGAACCACTGGCAGTATGGGATAAATGACTGGCAATCACTTCACATCGCTATCTCTGCTGAATAAAGCCTTATGCTGAAGGAAAGCTTCAACTAAACTTCCAGTCTTCACAGGAGAGGGTCTGGAAGCAGGGGTGGGTGGAGGCAGGAGAGAGAAGTGGCTCCATCCTAATGCCCCTGCAATCCCACCACACAGGTAGCAACCCGCCCCCGCAACCAGACACAGCTGTGCACGTGGCTATCTCCTGGACAAGGCTCTTGCTGCCAGCAGGGGTTTGGGCATTATTTCTTACTCTAGGTAGAAGTCCCACTGGGCTGCGATTAGAGAGAAGGAAAAATTATATCCCACCTTTTATCCAGAAAAAAAACTATGCATTTCCCATTCTCAGACAAGATAAGCCCACTAATATCAAATTATCATGACAGAATCTTCTCTTAAATCTTGTTGTCTCCTAATATAAGTCCATAATTATATATTTAATTTCCACCCTACTCCTAGCATGGTGCTATGTGCTGAGGCCACAGACATGACTAAAAGATAGTCCTCCTCATGGAAGTCAAAGTCCATATGAGCGTAGACACTGAATATTTAAAATGCTATAGTAAGGGGTGCCTGGGTGACTCAGTCAGTTAAGTGTCTGACTCTTGACTTCAGCTCAGGTCTTAATCTCAGGGTCGTGAGTTCAAGTCCCACATTGGGCTCCAGGCTGGGCCCAATATATGCAGTAGTAATAACAGCCAATAATAAGAATAGCCAATAGACTGTGCCTGTCACCGATCCCAGGGCTCTATAAATGCATTATCTCACTTAATTGCCACAACTACCAAAAAGGCAAGTACTCTTATGAGATCCATTCCACAGGGCAAAAAACTGAGGTTCAGAGCTTAAGTAACTCACCCAAGCTCCTATCACTAGGAAGTGGCAGTGCCAGTTTTGTACCCAGGTCTGACTTCACTACCAGCCTGTGATAATATAGATAGCAAAGGGCATTTGAAGGATGAGAAGAGGAGAGAAGTCAAGAGGAGATGTCTGACCTAGTCCTTACACAGTCCTAGTGACAAGTTTTGAGCCCCAGGTCTGTGCAGAGGCACCTTGCTCATAAAATCTGAACTGTAGCTTCCCCTCCTCCCCCAAGAAGAAGGCTCTGGTTAGGTTTACAAGTCTGGCTCTATTTCATTCTGTAAATATTCTGAACTGTGAGGGTTCTAGAGGGCTCTCAGGAACTCAGAATTTGATGTTATTTTGGGGTCCCAGAAGAAAGGAACCAAGATCTGAGGTGTGAAGATCTAGTAACGTCCTTCTAAGGAGAAAACAAATGCTTCCCCATAATCTTGCTTCATAATACAACAGATTGTTGGGTCAGTATATGATCTTTTATGAGCCTCATGAATAAAACAACATTGGCACCCCACTATCTACCCAAGATCGAGGGCTGGGTCTCTCCAGGTTCCATCCAGCTCCAACTTGTAGAAGCCTGTCAATTGAGAGGGTTGGCTTAACAAATGGCTAAAGACAACTCTGACCAGAAAACTCCAAACCATATATGGGAAGAAAAGCACAGAGCAGAGCAGGGTTGAAAATAGAGAAAATGCTTTTCTTAATATTTCGGTGGTAATTTTTCACGGTCAAAGTAAAAAAAAAAAAAAAGCCAAGATTAAGGGACATAAACTAATATATACACATATACCTAGACTATATATACATATATACCGTATACAAAGACCAATATAGGCTTCAGTCTACTTTTCTTTCCAGATTTCCTGAGCTATACATGAAGGTCTAAATATGAATAGACAGATTTGTTTTAAACCTTGTCCATTAAGTGGTACTGGCTTTTAAGAGCTGAGAAAAAGTACTTCCCTGGTTGCAGGATAGACATATGACTTGTAGCCATTTCACTGGGCAAACTATGGGTCCTTTGTATACAATTTAATTTTGATAGACCTTTTTTAAGTCATGGTAATCATTGTTTCCCTGGTATGAGGTAGAAAATGTCAGAAAATATTCTAGTAAATAAATAAAGAACATCCTCGGGGCACCTGGGTGGCTCAGTCGTTGGGCGTCTGCCTTCAGCTCAGGTCGTGATCCCGGGGTCCTGGGATCGAGCCCCACATCGGGCTCCCTGCTCCTCGGGAAGCCTGCTTCTCCCTCTCCCACCCCCCCTGCTTGTGTTCCCTCTCTCGCTGTGTCTCTCTCTGTCAAATAAACAAATAAAATCTTAAAAAAAAAATAAAATAAAATAAAGAACATCCTCTTACCAAATACAGTATAAGGAGACACAAGCAATGCAGTTGGGCTTGCATCATTGCTGTTTTCTATATTGAAACTCCTGTGAATAAACCAGAGAATAAAAGTGATTAGTTACCAGTATGTTAAAATCCTGTCTTTCCAGCCAGAAAGGATCATTGGACAATATCCAGTTATAAGCCTAGTAGAATGGGATCACTAAAGGCCAGCTTCTTCTCTTTAGGGAACAACCCAGTCTTCCAGAAGCTTCATGATACCTCATCCAGAGGAACACACAAGTCAACATCTCAAAAGAAGCTCATGGTAATTCTATTTCTTTAACTGCTTCGCTTTATTATAATCTTCTCCACTTATAGGTCTTAAATGATAGAAAAGAAGTATAGTTTTCACTTTTATTATATGCATGGGAAAGATATGTTTGGGCAAATGCCAGGATAACTAGATATTAACATTTTAATGGTTCTGATTCAAAGCAGCAAATACATGAGATTCCTCAAACAGAAAGAACTCAAGAATGTTCACAGTCCTTCATTCAAAGACCTCACCAGCCAAACTTTGGTCTTCTAAACATTGTTGTTAACTAGGCAATATGCCTAAGGAAAAGGTATACTTTTTATTACTCCAAAAGCAACCAAATAAGAATACGAACTCTGTCCTTATTCTCTTCTGTTTGGTATTATTTTTCCTTTCTTTCTTGTGGCTTCACATTTTTTAGAAATTATAACTTTCACCCTGAGACACATCATGACTAACTGATTTTAAGATCTGATATAAATTTTCCACATGGCCTGTAAGGCAAGGCTGTTGCCTGTCATAATACTGGACTGCCAACCAAAAGATCAACAAAATGAAAAATGCACTCATTTCACTAAAATTCCAATCGCTTCATTATCTCTAGGGACTAAGGGTGATCCTGGTTTACCGTTTCATCTTTTTCTTTCTTTCTTTTTCTTTTTTTTTCTTTTTTCTACATTGCATTTATCCCACTAATATACTCAGCATGAAAAAAATGGTTACTGAAATTCTAACCACTCTAAAAATGTAGTCCCTGAAATTTTTTAATTCCTTACATTTGGATAGCTTATATTAGAACTTTAAAAAGGTAAAAGCACTATCCCATTTTAGCCTCACAAATGCTACAAATGCCCTGGGAGATAAAGATAGAAATAAGCATTTATTAAGTATCATCTATGAGGTAGATTTGGGGAGGGGCTTTTACCAACAGCGTAACAGTGGTGTAGACAATGGATTCTGAGTCAGAAAGCCTGGACCAGAAACCCAGCTCTACCTTTCACTAGCTGTGCGGGTATTACCACTTAATTTCCCTGCGCCTCAGTTTCCTCAAACAGAAAATACACCACAATTGGGGCGCCTGGGTGGCTCAGTTGGTTAAGCAACTGCCTTCAGCTTGGGTCATGATTCTGGAGTCCCGGGATAGAGTCCCACGTCGGGCTCCCTGCTCAGCGGGGGGTCTGCTTCTCCCTCTGACCCTTCCCCTCTCATGCTCTCTGTCTCCCATTCTCTCTCAGATAAATAAATAAAATCTTTAAAAAAAAAAAAAAAAAGAAAATACACCACAATTGCTCAATAATAAACATGTGAGTTTCTCACGGACAGGATGAGTTAGGAAACGTTATACTAATTTTATATAGGAGGACACGGAGATTCGAAGTTAAGCAATTCGCCTAGTACATAGGTAGGAAGGGACATTGCCATGCTTCCAGCCAGATCTGTCAGAGCCCAAAGACCCAGACCTCTTTTAACTCTTTCTACGGTACCGTAGGTAGCGTGGGAGCTGCTGAGATACGGATGTAGGCACAGAGAAACCGAGATATGAAAAATGTATATGTTGTTTCTACATGCTAAAGCCGGGAAGCAACCTTTCCCAAGGTTCTATAGCTATTTGAAGGAAGAGCTAGGATTAAAACCCTTCAGGACAGTCAGAGTCATAAACTCGGTGAATGTTTAAAAGTTAGCTTTTGCAACAGAGTTAATTTGGTCGTTGTGTATAAACATCATTTTAGAATTGGCTCATTATCCTAAACACAAGACATTTTTCTATGGCTTTCAACTGCTTATGTGGTGTGGAGACCCATGGAAATAAATAACAATGGCGGGCTCTAGCATACTGCAATATCAAATAGGTAAATGAATAAATTATTAAGTCTAACTCGGTTTTTTTTTTTTTTTTTTAATCTAGCGAAATGCACATGATCAGCTTGTAAGAGGAGAAATACAGACGATAATGGCGCATTTGGGGATCATTCTCCTCAAGCTCTTCAGCATTCAAGAGTTTTCAAGTACTGGTCCCCAACTTACTCTTCCAGCCTTATCTCCCACTCCCTTCCCACACTCAGTAACGCTGTCTACCCGGACGGACTCTGTACCCTGAGCCTTCCTGCCTCCACTCTTTGGCACTTGCTGCCCACCCCACCCAGCATGAGGCCAGCTGTTGGACAGTCAATATTTGCACCAGGAAGTTGGATGGAGGTTGTCCTTCCTCACCTCTACATGTACTACGGGTCATACCTTACCTTCTAGGTCCAAATTGTTCATTGATTTTAAAAGCACTGAATTACTATAAAAAGCTTCTCTCATATGACAGATCCTGTGCTAAGAAGCGGGATAACCAAATAAGGGGTAGAGAGTCTGCCTTCATGGAGTTAGAGCCCAAATCCTACTTCCTTCATGAAATCTTTCCTAATTTCCAGCCAGAAGTGTCTTCCTCTCAAAGCCCCTCCTGACTGCATTTTTTAAAATCATTTATTTATATATCTGTGTTATTGCCTGTACTAGAAAACAAAATCCTTCAAGGCAGAGGCCTTATTTTTAAAAGTTTTTTGAACCTCTCACAGTTTGTCAGGCGATGCTTTGCATATATTAATCCCTCAACAGATGTTTGTTAAATTCTAAAACATTTTAATTATCTAACAGTGATATCCTATGAATTTGTCCAATCTATAAGAGCTTTCGGAATAAACATAATATGTTCAAGGAAACTAATTTGAGATTTAAAGATTTGTTTTGATGCAAAGTAATAAATTTTTATTGTCGATG
The DNA here is from genome assembly GCF_004348235.1 of Phoca vitulina. NCBI lineage: Eukaryota > Metazoa > Chordata > Mammalia > Carnivora > Phocidae > Phoca > Phoca vitulina. Next base: position 40,723,127 of record NW_022589728.1, read on the forward strand.
AAAAGGGTCTCTTCTCTTTTAAATACACTAACAGATTTCTGCTCAGTAAATAGGTTAAAAACTGGCTGATACATATCATCTCTTCTTAAACTGATTTTTTAGTGCTTTTAATCTCCCAAAGACATATACACTGAATGATAGAAAAACAAATAAAAATAAGATAAATGACTTATTTTAGTCAGATGCTCAGACAGGCCACCATCTGGGATGTTTTAAGGAATCTGAAAAGTGAAAGTAGCAATGCACTTATCCTTTATTTTGTCATTTACACTTAGTCTTATCCCTCACAGAGAGGTTTCCAGTGGGAAGTAGAAGTAATTGCTTTTTCCACCGCCATGCCTAGGGTTCCATGACTCATTTGCAGACCGATCTACCCCACGGTGCGGCTGTTGGGAGCACGGACCCCGGAGTTCAACCAGCTGGCTCCCCCACCGACCTGTGTCTACTCAACCACAAAGCAAGGATGATCAGAGAACTTACCTGTGAGATTTAGGAGGTTCAATGAGTTCATATTTTGAACAGTGTTTGTTAAATAAAAATTCATCCAGCCACCCCCATGTGCATCGTCTGAACTTTGAACATTGTCCTACAGGACATCTCCTTTCATAGTCCCTGGCTTTCAGTGGCCCCGATAACGAGACTGCTCAAGAAGCAGCCTTCCCAGCAACGTCCTCACGACCAAGTGAAGCGGTGAGGCAAAGCCTTTATACCCGTGCGTCCAGGCAAACCGCACTACTGCAGGGATTATGCCAGAAGGGGACTTTAGCCTCTCAAACAAGTCTTGCTTCTATTTCCTTTTTGCATGGACATAATTCCACTAATGACTATCACATCCTGGATCATACTATTGCTGGAGGGAAAGCATAGTTTATAACTGAAACTGCCTAAAACCACCAAGCCACACACACTTGATAGATTTCCTCATGAACACTACTTAGAAAAGGATTGGAGCACATTTCTAGATAATTCAGTGACATTCTACCTGAACTACCTGAAAAGGTTGAATACAACCATGTGCTTGGAATTTGTGCTATTTGTTGGGGTTTCCCTCAGGCACAAGGACTAAATTCAGACCGTTTCTATGGCAACTATCTGAGAGGCCAAGCACATCCTTAGCAACACAGGTCAAAGGTTTTTTGAGGGGCGGGGGGTAGGATTTTTGAAAAGCCACCACCACTTGCTTTTAACCGTGAACCACTGACAAATACAGAATCCGGGCTGCTGGCCTTGTTGCTTCGGGCTGATTCACCACAGCCCACAAAACACACCTCCCCCCGCACCCTGCATCTGTGTCCAGCTGGAACAACAATGCAAAGGCAGCTAACGCTTACTGAAAACAATTTGCCACACACCTGTTAAGACTTCTATATGCATTACCTTATTGATTTCTCATAAGAACCCTATGAAGCAGGTACTATTAAAATCTACCTCTTAGCAAAATTCAAAAGGTGAGGGTCAGAGAAGTCGAGAGATTTGCCCAAGATCACACTGCCTGGCTCATTCCATACTTATGCTCTTATTCATAAACATAATAAGACATCTAGTATCACTTCATCCATTACACATCTTCCCAAAAATTCAAAAAAGTTTTTCTTTTTTCTTTTTCTTTTTTTGAAAGAGAGAGACAAAGATAACGAGAGTAGGGGAGGGGCAGAGAGAGAGGGAGAGAATCTCAAGCAGACTCCACGTTCATGGCAGAGCCCAACACGGTGCTCAATTTCACGACCCTGAGATCATGACCTAAGCAAAAATTAAGAGCGAGATGTTTAACCAACTGAGCTACCCAGGGGCCCCATTTTTTAATTTTATTTATTTATTTATTTATTTGAGAGCGCAAGAGAGCACGAGCAGTGGGGCAGAGGGAGAGGGACAAGCTGACTCCCCACTGAGGAGGGGAAATTTGAATACTGAGACACACAGGGAGGGAAGACAATGTGGACACATGGGACAAGATGGCCATCTACAAGCAGAATGGAGGGGCCCCAAACAGACCCTTATGGCCTTCTGAAGGAACCAACCCCACGGACACCTTGACTTTGGATGTCCAGCCTCCAGAACTATGAGACAATACATTTCTGTTGTTCAAGCAACCCCATCTGTGGTGCTTTGTTATGCCAGCCCATCAATTTAAATACCCCAAGGAACACTGGTTTTGACTGAGAAAGGCACCGCCATTCCAGAATAGAGGTGGCCTCCAACAAGGCTATGTTCAGTTATTACACATGCAGTGCCCACAGCATCTCAGGGGTCCACTCGAAGCTTGATTAATTCTCCTGCTGGGTTCCATTTCCTCCAAGAGGCATTTTTAGACACTCCTGTCATTTCCCCATTTATCTGAGTAAGGACATGTAATTTCTAGGTCCCAGGTCTCCAAACCTTCAATAACTCAACACACAAGCATCGATTTCTCCCCCTTGCAAAAAGCTCAGTGATAGGCAAACCTTAAATAGAGTTAGTCATCTCTCATCCTTTAAAAAAAAAAAAAGGCATTAAGGTCTTTGAATTCAAATAATTTTCCCTGCTCAAAGGTTGAACTATGCACTTCCAAAGAACAAAGAAAGTGCAGGAGGAGAGGACTAGAAAATTTGTTTTCAAATATCATAGGTGATGTGGGCAGGAAAGGATGTGACTAGAATTCATAATACCGCCAGGACCAAACAGCGCTACATACCCTGTGTGCCCTTAATCATGCCTCTGCACTGTATATTGCTAAGAGCAGCATAAATTATAAAGCAAGGCCAGATATGAATAAAGATCAGATTAAAAGCCTGCTCGCACCATTGCTCAGCAAGTAATGTTCAGATCAATCATGCCCATCTTTTTGGTCTCGCTCGCAAATCTCTGGCACCAATTACATCTCTTCAGGTTTAGAAAAATCACAGGAAGATCTGACCGATTTGCAATCTTGACAGATTAGGGACCCAATTAAAGTGGCCATTAGTAAGCTAGAAATAAACAGGCAGGCATAAAAGCAAGGCTGCTGCCTCGTATTTCAGACTGATTTAGGAGGAAGGAAGGAAGACAAGGAGGGATGGATGTCCCCGACTCCAACACACAAATATAAGCACTCTGGTCTCTCACTAAGCTTTTGTAATGTAGATATGCCGATCTTTCAGTATATGCAAATCTGGATTTACACACATACAAAACTGAGGGTGATTATTTGTTGTATCGATGGGTTCATGGTCAGATGAATGGGCTCATGAGAGATACATGCCCCCCCCCACAGGACTTAAAAAGTTTTAAGTCTATATGATCAATTTAAATACAAATTACTACCGTAATTATTCTTATTAAAGAAAAAATGAGCTCTAAGGAATATTTTGAGACCTGTGTTTAAGCTTATTCCTGGCTAGCCTTCATTCCGCCCAACACTCCCCGGAAGTGAGTAAAGGAAGGGGGAGCTCCCCTCAGAGCCACACACAGTGCCCAGCCCTGAATGAAAAGGGGGGGCGGGGGGAGGTGACAGGGAAGGGAGGCCTCCTCATGAAGCAGGTGGCTATCTAGCCAGGGTGCTTCCCTGACGTCTGGAGCAGGCAGGCAGCAAGGACGTCAGCGCTGAATGCCCTGTGGTATCCAGGTTTACACCTCAGAAACCCCAGGAGGAAGGGAGAGAAGAGTTTGCTTTCGTTCATATCTGTCAAACATCATAAGGGCCTTCGCTGGCCTAAAGAGGAGCATAGGAATCACTATTTCTCATAAAAGATGGCTTAATTATTTTTGACAAAGTGTTTCCTCCTGTATTATACAACAGTTATCTGTGTCTTATAAAGCATACAGATCAGCATTTTGTCAAGATAATAAAATCACACATTCTGTCCTTAGAAATTCAGTATGAGGTAAATCTGAATTAGATTTCATCCCATCGGGTTTAGACACAGAGATTAAAACAAAACAAAACAAAAATCCCCCAAACACTTGCTGTAATACTAGCTCATTTATAAAGTAGCCTGGAGGCAAGGATTCTCATGACAAAAATGTACAGTTATGCAGTGTGGCAGGTTCACTTCTAATCCCTGTAGTAAGATCATAATTGACAATTGTGGCGGGCAAGCGAGTCAAAGAAAAATTAATTTAATTCTATCTTCATAAAGAATACCATGCCACTATGATATCTCACTCATGAGTTAGTTTTCTTTAGTTGAAAAAAAAAAATTTTTTTTAATTAGCTAGTATTTTATGAGCATTTACTAAGTTAAGCACTCTGGACAACTTATTTCATTTAAATAGCACGGCAGTCGTGTAAGGTAGGTCCTGTCGTCATCCTACAGGGAAGGAAACGGAGCTCAGAGAGGTTCAGGATGGGGTGCCTATCTGACTGCAGAGACCATGCACAGAACCCTCCCTGTGAGGAAGAGGTGTTCATCCTTAGTTTAAACATTCTTAAAGAGCACAAATCTACCATTTTGACTTCTCTTTGTCTCTTCCGCAAGAACACAAGTCTTAATGTTTGAAGATAATTAAAATATGGTAAGAAATTATTGATTCAGACTATCAGAGAACAGAGAATTCAGTATGTTAGTCTTCCAGAATCTTCTAAGAGAAATTGAGTTTTCTTTGTGCCATATACACAATAACCAGGTATAGCTTGGGCTGTTATATACGTTTAAGTGAAAAATCAACTTTTTAAAATATGTCAACCACCAAGTAAATATGTTTTTATTACATTTATATTTAATGTACCTCTGTAAACATTTCTGTTTGTTCTCCCATGTAACAGACAGATATTCCTGTAACAAACTAAGCTACTTTTCTCTTGTTGAATCAATGAGTAGACCACAGAATGAGCCCCAATCTAGGTTCGAGACCAGGGATTTCTGAATGAATCCAATTTTATGCCAACAATTAAATCTCTTTATGCCTATCCATGTAAACTAAGACCCATAAAAGCACTTGTTTGTTGGCCTTTGGAGAGACGGGCCTGATGATTCATGCTCAGCTCTCCTTCTCAGAGTCATCTCTCTTAATGTGGAAGAAAAGTGGGGGCACATTCTCCTTTCCAGAGAGTTCTTTTGACAACTGAATAGGAAGTTGAGTTTCTGCCACCATATATTTTGCTTTTTATAAAAGAAGGGAGGAGGGGGTGCCTGGATGGCTCAGTTAGTTGAGCGTCCCACTCTTAATTTGGGCTCAGGTGATGATTTCAGGGTGCTGGAATTGGTCGGACTCCATGCTCAGCAGGGAGTCTGCTTGAAGATTCCCAACTCTCCCTCTGCCCCTCTTCCCATTCTCATGCTCTCTGTCTCTCTAAAGTAAATGAATAAAATTTTTAAGAAGAAGAAGAGGAGGAGGAGGAAGAAGAAGAAGGGAGGAGGCACAGGAAATGCAAACTTCACCTGGAACAACAATGACTTTTCCCAGGGGTCATCTAGGCAAGTTTCAAAGGATGCCACACCCACACCTCACCAGAAGACTTATCCAGTTGTCCCTTAAACAACTCAAGGGTTAGGGGCACTAAAGCCCTGTGCAGTCAAAAATCCGCATACAACTTCTGACTCTCCGAAACCTTAACAACTAATAGCCAGCCTGCTGTTGACAGGCAGTCCTACTAATAACATAACCAGTCAGTTAACACATATTTTCTGTTATATGTATTATATATTGTATTCTTACAACAACGTAAGCTGGAGAAAAGAAAATCTCCATCTCCCTCACGACCCTGAGATCATGACCTGAGCTGAAATCAAGAGTGTGACACTTAACCAACTGAGCCACCCAGTTACCCCTAACACTTGAACTTTCTAAAGGAGAGAGCTAACATTCATTGAACATCTACCACATGGCAAGCAATATTCCGAACTTTTTACAAGCGTGTCTAATTTAGTCTCACAACTACTTGGTTAGGCAAGTATCTCCATTTTATAGATGAGAAAATTAAGGTTCAGGGAGCTTAAGCAATCTGCTCAGTGCTCGCTGGCTGGTAAGTGATGAAACTGGCCTAACCCATCTGCCCAACCCTGAAGACTCATAAACTCTACACCCTGCAATCTGCAATAAACCCTCACTCAGCAAAAGACACTTCGTTTCCTGGTGAGAGCTGAATATTGTCCATTTTCCTTGTCACCTAAATGTGCTTTCTTTTTCTTTTAAACTATTTTTCACTTGCTATCTAAGTTTTTAAAGAAAAATAAAAAGAAGAAAATATCAGAGGATGCACTGCCTTCCTAATCTCCTCCTGAGCATCCCCCATCACAGAGAGCATCTGTCCCCAAAAAGTCACCCATAATAAAGAAAAAACCAAGACCAAGGCAGAGACTGGACCTTTGAAGACACAATAAACTGTACACAACTTGACATCTCAAAATGATCACTTGTTAGCAAACGGCACATCCACCAACAAGCTGGAAAGAAGCACCAAAAGCTGACCAACACACACAGCAAGGCTTGCTCTCCCAATTGGGAAGGCAGGTCTGTCTCTCAGTTTTCAAGTCTTATATTCAATACTTTTAAGAAAGGGTTTCTTTTCTCCTATGCATTTCCCCTCCCCCACTGTGTCCCAGACAGTCCTAACAATCCTAAATTGAATCTCATTCTCTGAGAAATAGATAGAATGTTCATTTGTTGAAGACCACATCTGAGAGATGACACTTTGTAAGAATGAGATTCCAACTCTGATTTTTAGAATACAGAGCCCCAGAGCATCTTAGGACTAGGCACTTTTATATTTTAATCACAAAGAGTGGGTATAACACTCATTGAAACAACCCCAACTCCATCATTCCTTTATTTCCACTGTCAACCTTGATCCAACCGAAGTCACTTCGTTAAATAAATTTATAGAATGGGGAGTCTAGTGAAAAGAAACCAAAAAAGAAACTATGCTCCATAAGCAAATCTTATCACACCGAGAATAAACTTCCCTCCCCTTCCCAGCCACATAGCACCCTTCAAGGAATAAATTTGTCCAGCAACTTCTTAAGTACTCCCCCTCCACCATCTATTTTGTCATTCTTGAAGAAGTACATTATCAACATGGTTAAGACATGTCAACCCTTACCTTTCCGTAAGTAAATAACAAAATGGTTGTTAAAAGTTATTTTCTCCCATTCAGCTGTTGAGACTCTTGCTGGGGCCTGAGAATCTCCCCGGAGAACACTCCCTTTGCACTGCTCTGCTTCCCCAGCCTCTCCCTTCACCTTCAGTCAAACATTAACCATCAACTGGTTTTATTGATTCTCAGGAGCCATCAGATGTCATAAAAGGTATCATTATAATCACTACAGAAAAGAAGTGGGTTTGTACCAAAAGAAGCTAATTCACACCCAATACATCTCCAATCAGGTGTCTGAATTTTTGAATGCAGAGAAGTAAATTAGAGGACAAAAGGAAGTTATAGTGGGAAAACGTTCTATGTATTCACCTGCCTCTAGAGTTTTAGCTCCATGACATCAAGACAGTTTGTCCATATTTTGTACACCTGACATTTAGCATAGTGTCTGCATAGAAGACACAATTAACAAATATTTGTAAATTCCATCTCAAACACAGAGTGCAGGGCACGACGTCTGAGCAATGACGCAGTTCACTGATAACGACTGGAGAGACGTAAGAAATAACTCAGAAGGTGTAGCCAAAGATGCAAACTGGGGGTGCCTGCTTCTGAAGTTCAAGGGTCCTCTTCAAAGTCTGCATGAAACAACTAGTTGTCGCCTTCCCCGCAAACACACACAAGTCCTTCACAATTCTGAGAATAGATTTACCTATAAAGCAAGTTACTTACACTCAAAATGAGGTTTCCAATTAAACAAAGCCAATAGCCCCAGATTTCTGAAGTCAAGGTGTCCTTGAGACTGATTTCTGATTCCCATCTCTCAGTCACTCTGGAAATCCACACTGGAGAATCAATGGTACTTTTGTGTCAAATGTGTCACACTTCATCCTGTTTCTGTTGACCTTCTGATATTCATTTCTGGGCTCCTCCTGAGCTGTGTTGTGCTTTCCATTTGTCTCTAGGTGTGCATCTAGCATAGTGAAAGAACAAGAGCACAACCCACTGTCTAGATGGACTTCTTCCTTCTCAGATCCCTTAAGAAGACCAGGATTGCTCTAAGCCTCATTTATCTTGAGAACCTTGAAAGTGAAACCATCTCATCATATGCCAGTGGTTTAGCATACTCAGTGGATCAGCAGGGCTAGGAAAAATCATTCTCCTTTGTCTGACAGCCAACATAACTGTTTAAGGAAATGAGGTCAGTGAGGCTAAGCAATTCTCAAATTCACAACACCTCTGCCCTCCCATTAGTTAAATAAAAGGACCTTGTTCTATAAAATCAAATAGCTTCCCTTGTATGTTTCACTTCCTGAAATCAATGGCAAGACTCTCACCGACATTGTTCTAAAAGGAGTTTGCTTCTTTAGAAACTTTTAAATAATGTATGTAAAAAAGAACTTTTAAATCTATCAAGTGTTTTTTTAAAGATTTGTTTATTTGAAAGAGAGAAAGAGAGCGCACGGGCACACATGAGCAGGGGCGGCGGGGTGGGAGTGGGGGGGTAGCAGCAGACTCCCTGCTGAGCAGGAGCACAATGGGGGGGGTGGGCTTGATCCCAGGACCCTGGGATCATGACCTGAGTCAAAAGCAGATGCTTAACCAACTGAGCCACCCAGGCGTCCCTCTATAAAGTGTTTTTTTAAAGTATATATACATATGTATCACTTTTAGTCATCCTTTCTCAGCAGTAATATACAACTATGGTCATGACATATTGCTTTATTAGTTTAAAAATATGTTTTCTCATTTAATCTTTACAACATGTTCACAAAATAGATTCCATCTTATAGAGAGAAAACAAAAGTTTTACCTTTTGCCCAAGTCACACAGCCTGTGATTACAGAATTAGGACTCCAACCCTAGTCTGTCTGATTCAAAGTCCAACCTATTCACCACAACCATAGAATCTGCCAAATTATTGTCCTTCTAGTTCCATGTGAGTAATAAGGAAATCCATAGGAAGAAAGGCCCCTGTATGACACCTTTCCTGATGGAAGACAGCAAAGATCCTAAACTGGGTTTCCCTATACATTTTATGCTACTTCTAGCCTCTAGCTTCCAAGTCAGAGAAGCAGGTTGATTAAACTCTAAAAGGCCAAAACCACCCATCAGAAAAATCAACAGGTGATCGCATCTCTAAATTATAAAGGCTTTTCCTGTGCTCTCCAGGATAATGGTTTAGCATGGTCTGAGAGCTGTGTGTTTCATCATTATAAATTATATATATTTATAATTTATAAAATTGCCTGGATTTTATCATTCCATATGTTCTGCCTTTTGTTTCAGGATGAACACCACCGCATCTTAGGAATTCATTTTCATGCAAAAATGAAACATTGCTAGTTCAATAGTTTAATACTGACTCAGTAATAATGGGAATAAAGAAAATTTAATTGGTAAATTACTGATTCCCTTTATCAAAGCAAAGGAGATATAAATGATTTATATGACAGAAACAAATGAAGTATTGAAAAGATTTGGGCAGATACTTCTAACTAACAGATTCATGGTGTTTAAAACATTTTAGCACTTTTGTCTAATGTTTTAGCCATTCCTTGGACATTAGCCCTAGAAAATGTATCAGTAATGTTGCAATTTATCAACAATGCGAGTTAGCAAGGAATAAAGTTAGGATTGCCTCCCAGATAAAAACTCCATGAAAATTTGGAATTATTCTTAAAATTCTAAGTATGTTACATTTCTAATATTTTTACTCTTGACAACTCAAAGTAAATGAAATCTATGAATGCTAAGTTTTTCCATCTTTCATGCACTTGCATTTTAACATCTACTTTGTGTGTTACATAGCATGTATTTTGAGAGCATTTTATCATGAGTTTATCAACACACAAGCCTCACCAAAGAGAAGTGTACAAAAATATTTTTTAATTACTTATTTAATATCTGTCTTGCTCTTGTTAATGATGGCACAAACTTTGTCTTCCATGAGCACTCAGTAAATACTTTTTAGAATCGAACTCATTTCAGTTGCTTAATTCAATAATTCCAAATAGTCAGACTACATGCAGCCTCCACCAACGCTCACAGGAACCCAAACAAGTAAAGGATTTCACACCCTCTCACACCAATATTTTGCACCTTTTGTTTCAAATTCATTTAGTGAAACGAGGAGAAATTAATTTTCTGCTAGTGAATGTTTTAGGCAGAAGCAAGATTTTCCCTGGTTACTTTCACTGGCCAGGACAGTGTCCATTTTCTGATAAATTTAAGCAACACAGCTCTCTTTTATGTAGCTCGATCCTTGTCTCTGGGTTTGTTTGAGCCCGGGTTTTTGTGTTGTTGCTGTTGTTTACAGAGCCGGTGGAGGGGGGCAATTTTCCAAAGCAGAACACTTTCAGGAACTATTAAATGATTTAAGACTCAGCTCAAATAAATCACTAATTCCAAGTAGGAAACACTAAACCATACATCATGCTGTTGAAAAACTTAGCTGACAGCCACCTGTGCTCATCCTAAAAGTATTCAAAAAAGACAGTTTGAGGCTAACAAAGGTTGGTGTATTTCCCCTCACTACTTAGACAGATGTGGACCCAGTTTGCGGTTGTTTCTTTCAAGAATACTTTAACTCCATCTGTAGCTGGTTGCTCCAGGCAACGGCCCAATAGAAGAGGTCCTTAATCTGGCTCTAGTTACCGTGTTGTGAAACTGCTGACGAATCCTATGAATGGAATGGTTAGTAAATATCCCCATCATCAGCCATACAGTGGACAAATGTCTTATAGAGCTTTCTAAACCTGGAGAGCTTATTAAAACTGGGCCTTACACAATGAGATCCTAGTTCGGTAGGTCTAGGATGCATCCCAGGAATGAACACTTTTTAAAGCACTCTGGAATTCTGATGCAAGTGATCACAAGAACCCTTGTGTGAGAAACACAAGCTTAGGGATCCTGTGCTTTATCTGTTAGTAAATATTCTTTAGCAAAGCCCACAATTGAGATTAATTTTCCCCCATTATTTAGGATCCATTTCTGCAGGATCTGTCTCAGACAACAATGCCGTTGGTTTGATATTGTACCTGCAGATCGGATCCAGCAGATCCAAATATGCACATCTTCCCTCAGATACTTTTTCTCGATCTATGGAACTTTTTGTTTGACCTCAGATTTTCTTTAAATTCCAAGAAATTACAATAATCTTGTCGGTTTTCTGAGACCTAGCTCTATCTCCCTTATCAGATTTCACCAGTGTGAGTCTTTGCACATATCCAGTTCACCCTTCAGACTGTAGCGTCTGGCTTCCAGCTCCTCTACCCCACTCTAGCCCACCTCTATCGCCATTCTCTGTTGGTGGGTCTCTCATTAGACACCAAAGTGTTGGGACTGCCTCTGAAAATTTTGTCCTTAGGAAGTATTTCCTGGGGGTGGGGAGAGTAGTCTTTTTTATGGTAATCAAACAACTGGATATCCACATGCAAAAGAGTGAAGTTGGACCCCTACCTCACACCAAGTCAGAAAGACTAACTCAAAATAGATCAAAACACTAAATGTAAGAGCTAAAACTATAAAAGTCTTAGAAGGAAACAGTGGTAAATCTTCATGACCTTGGGTTTGTCAATGGTTTCTTCAAATAACAATAGAAATAAACAAATTGAACTTACTGAAAATTAAGAACTTTTGCTTCAAAGAACAGTATTAAGAAAGTGAAAAGAACTCACAGAATGGGAGAAAATATAGCAAATCTCTTATTTAAGAAGGAATTGTATCTAGAACATGCTAAAAAGATCTTTTTTCAAAAAAAAAGATTTTATTTATTTATTTGACAGAAAGAGCACAAGCACGGGGAGCTGCAGGCAGAGAGAGAGGGAGAAGCCAGCTACCTGCCAAGCAAGGAGCCCAGTGCAAGGCTCGACCCCAGGATCATGACCTGAGCTGAAGGCAGACACTTAACAACTGAGCCACCCAGGCGCCCCAAGAATATGCTAAAAAAAAAAATCTTACAATAAAAACCCAATCAACCATCAACAGATGAAGAGATAAAGAAGATGTGGTATATATATACCATGGAATATTATGCAGCCATCAAAAAGACGAAATCTTCCCATTTGCAATGATGTGGATGGAACAAGAGGGTATTATGCTAAGCAAAATAAGCAAATCAGAGAAAGATATGTATCATATAATCTCACTGATACGAGGAAATTCTTAATCTCAGGAAACAAACTGAGGGTTGCTGGAGTGGTGGGGGGTGGGAGGGATGGGGTGGCTGGAGGATGGACATTGGGGAGGATATGTGCTGTGGTGAGTGCTGTGAATTGTGTAAGACTGATGAATCACAGACCTGTACCTCTGGAACAAATAATACATTATGTGTTTAAAAAAAAAAAAAAGATAGTAGGAAGGGAAAAATGAAGGGGGGTGGAATCGGAGGGGGAGACAAACCATGAGAGACTATGGACTCTGAGAAACAAACTGAGGGTTCTAGAGGGGAGGGGGGTGGGGGGATGGGTTAGCCTGGTGATGGGTATTAAAGAGGGCACGTATTGAATGGAGCAATGGGTATTATATGCAAACAATGAATCATGGAACACTACATCAACAACTAATGATGTAATGTATGGTGATTAACATAACATAATAAAATAAAATAAAAAAAACAATCAAAATGGACAAAGGATTGGAACAGATATTTTTTTAAGAAGGTATACAAATAGCCAACATGCACATGAATTGAGGCTCCACATCACTCTGCATCAGCAAAATGGAAATCAAAACCACAGTAAGATACTACTTCACACCTGTTAGGATAGCTATAATAACAAAGGCAGACGATAACAAGTATTGGAAAGGAAACAGAGAAGTCAGAATCCTCATACACTTCTGGGGGGAATGTAAAATGATACAGCAACTTTGGGAAATAATAATGAATGTTTCCTCAAAAACTTAAACATAATGTTACCATATGACCCAGCAATTTCACCCCTAGGTATCTATCCAAGAGAGATGAAAACGTATGTCCACACAAAATCTGGTACATGAATGTTCACAGCAGCATTTTTCATAATAGCCAAAAGTGAAAATAACCCAGATGTCCATCAACTGATGACTGGTTCAAAAAAATGTGGTTCATCCAGACAATAGAATATTATTCATCCACAAAAAGGAATGAAGTAGTGATATGGGCTACAACATGGATCACCATTAAAAACATAATGCTAAAGTAAAAGAAGCCAAACCTATGAGACCAAATACTGTGTGAATCTATTCATATGAAATGTCCAGAAGAGGCAAATTCATAGAGGTAGAAAGTACATTAATGGTTGCCTGGGGCCAGGGGTCAGGGCATGAGGTTGGCGGGTTATAACTAAAGGATTTGGGGTTTCTTTTACTGGGGATAAAAATGTTCTAAAATTCTTTCCAGCGATGGCTTCACAACTCTGTGGATATACTAAAAACTATTGAATTCTATGCTTTAAATGTGAACTTTATATGAACTTTATCTCAATAAATATGTTACCAAAAAAGGGAAGTATTCCCTGCAACCAATCCCACCCTGATAGGAATAATCAAGACATGGGCTAAACATTTTCTGTCACCTCAATCCAGTCCCTTAGAAACAGATCATTTGGGTTCTACTATTGCAGATACTTTGGGATATTTTAAATAAAATTTTATTTTCATTTAAATATATCTGTTTTACTTATTATTTTATCCCCCCTCTTATCTCCCCCACAGGGCCCTTGGGTCGGTCTCCTAGTGTTTCGGCTCAGCCAGTTCAAGACTGGATAAACCTCCGACCTCACCACTGCCTTTCTACTAAGCTAGTAACTCCAGAGAGGAAGAGGAGAAAATTCTCCCTTCTTTGGTCTTCCCGCTCAGGATGACATTAAGCCTAGTCTCACTAACAACTCAGGAGAATTGCTGGAAAAAAACCCTATTATCTTAAGCCTGAAATTTTCCAGTTGCTATATGAGAAAATACAGGAACTGAAATCTCACATCTGTGAATCACTGAATGCCCCTGCGGAGAGCTGGGCACGCAGGAGTGGCCCACAGTGCAGAGGAAGGGCATGGAGGGGAGGAGGGAAGGATGGAATCTACTGGAGAGTCTCCGGCCTCATCAGCAAGTGCTCAGGGTGCCAGATCGCCCTTCTAGCAAAGCATGGAGGAGGCCCAGCAGAGCATCCTAAATGGCTGGAGCCTGCTTATCCACCTGCCCCTGGTTGAAATCTGAATGGCTTGACCACTCTGGGCGGGCTTTTCTACTCCTGGATCTCCCCAGTGCGGCTCCCTAAGCATGAGAAACAGGGAGAATTGCCTGGAACCAGGACTACAGCCAAGCAGATTTACGAGACGTAGCTGTACCTTCCGTAAGTGGCCACTTTATGCAAAAGAAAACCAGGAACAGTTAACAACACAGGGCTTGACATAAAGTCAACCAAAACCCATCATTCTTTTTTTTTAATCTCCCAACAGAGTTTTCTGAATACAAATAATAAATTTTAGGGTGCCTGGGTGGCTCAGTCAGTTAAGTGTCCCACTCTTGATTTTGGCTCAGATCATGATCTCAGGGTCCTGGGATGGAGCCCCGCATCAGGCCTTGCACTCAGCGTGGAGTCTGTTTGTCCTCCTCCCTCTGCCCCTCCCCCCACTCTCTTTCTCTGTCTCTCTCTCAAAGACGATTTTTTTAAAAAGAAAAAATAATCATAAATTTTTAGTGCAGGGGTTCTCACACCTAGCTGCAGAGAACCGCAGGGATTCTGATCGGTGGGTCTTTGGCGAGAGCTACCAGCGATCATTCTGGAAGTCGTCCTTGGTGCCAGGGCCCAGCTGAGGTGAAGCCCGCTGGCCTTACGTTTGCATGCCAGGCCCTGTTCTAAGTGCTCCCGCTCTCTATTAGCTCGCTTAATCTTCACAACAACCCTGAGGTGGCTATTACTATTACTTTACAAATAAAAAGATTGAGGAACAAAGAAGGTAAAAATAGATTCTCCACGGTTTGAATCCAGGTAAGAATAGAAGAAAAAATCCAAGCGCTTAACAGCTACCCTCGGCTGCCGGTTCCCACCTGCAGACCACGTCTCGGCACAGCTCTACTTACCCACAAGGTACAGCACTCAGACAGGTTCAAGTTCACCAAGCAGCCAGATCAGCTCACAAATCCACAGCCAAAATAGCAGCCCTTGCACCCCGATACAGTTCCCACCAGCTGTCCATCCCTTGCCACCTTTCCTGAGAGTTACTTCACAGGGAATCCTGTCCCAGCTGAGCAACCTGCCCAGGGGCCATTCCCATTAAGGGTAACACCGACCACTGTATCCCATAGAGCGTTTTCCACCTGAATCTTCTCCCTGCTGATGGCCTCTCAGGGTTCCTCCTGACCTCCCTTGTCGTGGAGCGCTAGTATCCCCTGGCTGACTCGGATTCAGTGGCTCTCTGTCAACTGCTCTGCAGGAAGGTCCCGCTCTCCCAGAACTAATCAGGAAGTGGTTAGCTTTTACTGTAGCTCAGCTCAGACAAGCCAGGCGTAGTGACCAATATTGCTCAGAGTCATACGTAACGCCAGGCCCACCTTGCCCCCAGCAATAACTGAATTATCCCTGATTCGGTGGGCTTTCTAAAATGTACCCTCCCTTCAGTGACTGAATATTCACGTGGCTCCCAATTCAACAATGCTGACTTGTGGACCTTCGTTCTGGAATCTAACATGAGTCTACAGGGACTATGGGCTCTGAAAATTAATTTTCTTCTACTTTGGAATACAAAGCTCTTTGGTTCTTTTCCTTTTTTGGTCATGAAGCAAAGGAATGTGGGGAGAATTCCCGGAGACCCATCCTGGGGTCACAGTGCCAGTGGCACATTTCCCAAGCCTGACACAGACAGTGAGAACTTACTTCTCATCTTTATCCAGCTCCATGATAAATTAGTGTACCATTCTTTAAGGCAGAGTGCTCAAGACTACAGACTTTGGAAACTGGCAATTTGGGATCTGAATCCCAATTCTAATGCTATTCTTTGACTTCTATATGTATCACCAGCATGAATTTGGAAATCTTAGACTAGACCCTTGATACCACACCCCCCACTCTGTGCTCATCACTGCAACGGCCCAATCAAGGGAGTAAAATGCTAAGGTGCACTAGGGGTCTTTGTAGAGAGCTCCAAACTGTCTAAAAATGGTACCACGATATTTAACTGTATATGGAAGGTGGAAAGAGGAGTTTCCCAATGTTTTCCATTAATTACTTTTCTAAGGAAGTTTTCAACTCCACCTGCCGTAAGTATCTGCTCCTCCCAACCAAACTTAGACCAGAAACTAAGAGCAATTAGCCCATCTGTCACAAACCTAAGTAACTAGGAGGCTAGTCACCGTGTCTCGTGGTAATAGAGGCTGCTAGACAACTAAAATTAAAATCTGGTGTCTTTACCACACCAAACCAAATACAAAGGAAGTCACAGAAAGTTAAGTTCAAATCTTCGTGTAAGTTTCAATTTTAACAGCTAATCTACAAAAAAAAAAAAAAAAGCTAAACTATAGCAAACATCAGTGAGAAAGCTTGAGATGAATCATTAGACATCAGATTGGACACGATTTGGACATAGCATTTCTCACCAAATGACTTCTGGAAGTATGGCAGGAACTTGGTTTCTATCGGTAGCTGATTGGATAGTTGCCGTGACTTGATGGCCCTGGAGCAACATCTTCATCTTTTGTGGAGCCTACAATTCTCCCCTTGAGGAACTTTGCACAATTTTCCCATGTAACCCATCTGATTAGTCCACAAGTTATTTGCCACCTGTTCATCTACTGAATTTAAATATGTTCATCTATTGGATTTAAGGATGAGTCCCAATTCTTGTTTAACTATTTACTCTGAGAAATAAACAGTTACTTTGATTATCTCTATATAGAGAATTATCCATTCTGTGCCAGGCATTGGACAAAGTGCTTGGCTTATGTTATTCTAATGTGCACAAGTCTGAAAAATAGATCACAGTCTCCAAGCCCTATCTACAACAAAGGAAATGGAAGCTCAGAGGAGTCAAATATCTTGTTCCAGGGCACATAGCTAGGTAGATGACCCAGCTAGGATTTGAACTCGGATGTGGTAACTCAAGATCTTTGCCACTGCGTACACTACTCCTGATTTATAGGGACGTCCTAGTCACAGCTTCTACTCTGGACACCATGACCACTCCCTTTCTCTTATCACCTGGCCTCGAAGTAGCTTTACTGCCATTAACCGGAAGAGGCCTTAGTATACAACCAACTCTGTTTTATAACAGTCTAAAAAGCAGCTCTGGGAAATTTATGCCAAAACTAGAATTGTTGCTTTTGGCAAACTCTCTGATGTTTAAGTAGGCAATGTTAAACCAGTCCTATTTATTCATATGTTGCTATATTCTGTCCAGGACATATTTATATAAGTTCACCCAGAGTACTCTGTCCAAATTCAGAGCTCTCCATTTCAGAAGCCTCCTGGGCTCACTAAGATCCTCCTGAGGTGGTAGCAACTGGTGGTCACTTCCTTTAGAGTTTTCCAAGCTTAAGTCATGTCTGCCATGCTGTGCAGAGAAGAACTCTAGGATCACAGGGAAAAGTTTCTCTTATAGACGTCTTTCAATAAATAAATGAAGTGAGAATGATAGAATTCAAATATCACCATTTTGCCAACCCTACTGAAATAATAAGTATAGGCAAATCACAATTAACTGGTCACTATATGCCTCTTGGTAGATCTGTCTACGCAGGATTCATGTTGAAAAAAAAAATGTACTTGAATCAGATCAAACCTCCAACTTTAGAGTGTATATCCAACAATGTAAGATCTCTTTGCATTGATTGTATAGAAGATGCAGAAACATTCTCTATAAAGACCTTTTTTATTTTATTTTTTTTTTTTTAAAGATTTTTTATTTATTTATTTGAGAGAGAGAGAATGAGAGAGAGAGAGCACATGAGAGGGGGGAGGGTCAGAGGGAGAAGCAGACTCCCTGCCGAGCAGGGAGCCCGATGCGGGACTCGATCCAGGGACTCCAGGATCATGACCTGAGCCGAAGGCAGTCGCTTAACCAACTGAGCCACCCAGGCGCCCCTATAAAGACCTTTTTTACATCCACCATTGATAAAAGCAAAGGATATGGCATTAAAATGTAACTTAATAAAGGCTTTCCTGCAGAGGTTTAAATTAATGAAATCCATCTAGGATCATCTTTCTGCTAGGATCATCTTTCTGCAATTAATTTGATTCACAGAGGGATGCAGAAGGCCCACAGGAGTATCTGTAGTCTATAGTCAGATACCAAACGCTTCATCCTGGCTGTGTGTGTGTGACATGAATTTTCTCATTTTAACATTTTGTAATAGAAAATTTCAAACATAAACAGAAGTAGAGAGAATAATGTAATGAACCCCATGTACCACCACCCAGCTTCAGCAATGATCAGCACATGTCCAATCTTGTTTCTTCTATGCCTCCCTTGAACCACATGATCCCCCCACCCCAGAGCACCCAAACTGGCTTCTTAGAAAAAGAAAATGATGGTCTTGTCTGGAAGCAGCCCTCTGGTCAACTCTGCTGAAGGTAGAATGGTCCTCCCTTACCTGGAATACAGGTCAGGCTTGTTAATTCATAAAATCATGTCAGCTTTGCCCTCTGCCTGACTACTGGCATCTGAAGTATAGAAGCTCTTTTGCTTATGGACAGGTTGGATTCTTGGAGGCTTTTTCCACCTCTGTTTTTGCTCAACACCATAAAAATTATTTTTAGCATCTCTAGTTTGCGGTAGACAATTTTGAGGAACTTTCGCTCTCTTAACTGCAGACATTGGTGAGTTTGGCTCTTAACCACCGAAGTTTGTGAGTTCTCGCTCTGAACCACAGAAGTTCCTGAGTAGAAAAGGCTGTATCAACAGCTCAGAATAACCACCTTCCAGGTCCTAACCAAATAGCTGAGTCTTTGCCTGGTGGCTGCTACGCACTTCTGATCAAAAATCTGCATAATGTGAGAAAGATCCATTCCTCACACCACCCAGCAGAATACATTTCAAGTAGATCAGAACTTTTTTTAAAAAAAAAATTTTTAAGGGAACCATACAAGTACTAGAAGGTGAATTCCTGTATGACCAGGAAATGGAAAAACTTTCCTAACTCAAAACCAGAAGAAACACTGAAAACACTGAGAAACTTAATAATATTAATTTATTAAAAAATTTTGCATGTACATGAACACCAAGAGGAAATTAAAAAGAAATGATAGATTAGGAAAAAACATATGCAACAATAATGGAGAGAAGGTTGATATATTTAATGTATAAGATCTGTTAAAAATAGAAACAAAAAAGACCCCCAAAAAGTAGACAAATGGACAAGCAATATGAACAACAGTTCATTAAAAAGGAATGCAAGTGGCCCTAAAACATATGAATAAAAAAACACTGTACCTCATTAAAAATGAGAAAAATGTAAATTAAAAACTATTACTTATCTGATTAACAAAAACCCAAATACAAGTCTTGTTGGAGATGCTATGGGGAAACAGTTACTCTCACACATTCCTAGTGGGGATGCAAAATGATACAACCCCATGGGTGGGAATTTGGCGATATTAGCAAAATTGCACTTACCCTTTGTCTTAGAAATCTCACCCCTAGGAATTATCCCATCAAGACACTGAAAAATTTTTCCAAAAATAAATGTACAAGGTTATTCACTGCAACACTAGTTATTACTAAAAACTGAAAGCAACCAAAATGTCAACCAATAAGGTTCTGGTTAAATAAAATGTGGTACATCCATTCAATGAACAGTTTGCAGCTATTAAAAGGAATGGGGATGATTTCTACGGAAACCATATAGAGCAAGCTCTAGGATATACTAAGTGAAAGAAGCAACATCTTTAAAAAATATATAGTATGCTACCTCTCATCTAATGTCTAAGAAGATACAAATATATATATTTGTGTGTAAAATTATGTACATATGTAAAAACATACATGCAAGCATTTGCTTATAGAGATCTTCCTTGATTTATGATATGGTTATGTCCTGATAAACCCATCATAAACTGAAAATATTATAAGTAGAAAATGCATTTAATACATGTAACCCACTGAACATCATAGCTTAGCCCAGCCAACCTTAAACACACTCAGAACACTGACATTAGCTTACGGTTGGGCAAAATCATCTCACACAAAGCCTATTTTGTAATAAAGTGTTAATATCTCATGTAATTTATTGAATATTGTACTGAAAATGAAAAACAGAAGGGTTGAATGGTTGCAGAATGGTTGTGAGTATATTGGTTGTTTACCTTCATGATCTCCAGGCTGACTAGGAGCTGTGACTTCCCCAGCCCAGCATCACGAGAGGATTGAACTGCATATCAGGAAAAAAATCCAAATTCAAAATTTGAAGTACAGTGTCTACTGAATGTGTATCACTTTTGCACCATTGTAAAGTTGAAAAAGCATTAAGTGGAACCACCATAAGTCTGGAACCATCTGTACTTTAGAAAATAGAAGAATAAACCACATTTGTTTAGTAGTTACCATGGCATGGGGGTACACCTGGCTGGCTTAGTCGGAAGAGCATGGGACTCTTGATCTCAGGGTCATGAGTTCGAGTCGTACATGAGGTGTAGAGATTACTTATAAAAGATTTTTTAAAAACTTAAAAAAATAGTTACCATTGGGGAAGAGGGGGATCAAAGTGGAGAGGACAAGAACAAGAGCTAGAAATTCTCTCAATGTAACTTAGTGTATAGATTTGACATCAGAACCACATCAATTCTTTACACAGTTAAAAAACAATCTTAAATCAAAATGAAAAGAAAGCAATTCCTAAACGTTGAAAACAAATGAAACAAATAAACCTCACTATGTATTGAGTTGGCAGCATAAACGCTGAGAGGAATTAATCCAAGTAACTTTAAAACGGTAATTTGAGTGTGTATCCCTAGTGGGATAGATCCTAAGGACAAAAATAACTTTAAAGAATCTTAAACTGTTTCAGATATCATACTGTTAGTAATGATATTATTATCATTATTCTGAAACATAGTAAAGCAGAAAGTAATTATGTTAATATTGTTTGGAACCAGGATTTTAGGCAGAAGAGAGAAACTATGCAAATACCAAATCAAAGAAGTTAAATAAAAAACTTTACATCACTAAATCCAAATTCAAAATATTAGCTGGAACTCATGATGTACTTTATCCTAATATTTTTTATCATTCTGTCCACTGAAACAGCCTGGGAACAATGACCAACTTGTAAGCAACGGCCAGCCCTACATCCAGTTTGTGATCTTTAAATATCATTTTTCACAAAAGGAATTACGCCTCCTTGGAGAAATTGCTGATTCTAGGTCTGCAGCAGGAAATCTACAAAATGTGCCTAGAACATCTGTCATAGCGGACAGCAGGGAAGTTATCAAAAACTACTGTGGTTGTATCAAAGATTGAGAAGCCAACAGGAAGAGGCTCTCACAGGCAAAAGATGGAAATTTTTGAGAACCAATAAGAATAATGACCACGATATGAAACACACAAAATATGTAAGATCCGTGAGATCACAACAAAAACGTATTCATCACCTTCAGAAGATGTAAAGAACCAATGTATTATTCTGAAAACATGTAAATACAGGGCAAGAATCAAGGATTGAACCTGCCCTTCCTATACAAATGAATCTCAGGGTAACCAAATAATTTTTAAGGAAAAGTTTCTCTTTAGAGAAGTCTTCCAGCTAATAAATGAAAGAATATTACCATTTTGCAAGCCCTACTGAAATAATGGATCTCCACAAAGATGATGAACTAGAACAGACAGATAACTGTTCTCTATGTGCCTCCTGAGGGAAGTTCTACAATACCACTTATGAAGACTTCTTTTATGAAAATGTGGCCCTGCGTCAGATCAAATCTCCAATTCTAGAATGTAAGTCTAACAACTCGTTTGTGGGAAATGCTGGTCAGAAGAGCAGGTTATGGATGAAATGACACCTCAGTTTGCAAAATACGAAATGTGAGAAACTACAGGACAAATGACTCTGGTTCTTCCATATATAAATTAAAAAGGGGATGGGGAGGAGGGAGAAGAAGCCTATAGATTAAAACAAATTTAAGAGAATTTTTGGACCTGGTTGAAACAACCAGTTCTTTCTAAAGAGTGGGGATAGGGGAATGGAACAATTAGGAAAATTCCAATGTTGTCCATTTTTAGGTTTGATAACAGTTATGTGGTTTCAGTTCTTAATGAGTCCTTATCATGTAGAGATACATACAGAAAGAGTTATGGATTAAGTGGTTTACTGTCTGGGGCTTGCATCAAAAGAATCCATTTGGGCTGTGAGGGTGGGTAGTGAGGGGGACAGAGGTGAAACAAGATCAGACATGAGCTGGTAACAGCTGGAGCTGGATGATGGTACATGGGAGTTCATTATGCTGTTCTCTCTACTTTTGTTTGCATTTGTAATTTTCTATTAGGAAATGTTAAGATGAAGCGCGCCTGGGTGGCTCAGTCGGTTAAGCATCTGTCTTCAGCTCAGGTCATGATCTCAGGGTCATGGGATCGAGCCCCGCATCGGGCTCCCTGCTCAGCAGGGAGTCTGCTTCTCCCTCTCCCTCTGTCTTTGCTCCCGCTCTCGCGTGCATGTGCACTCTCTCTCTAATAAATAAATAAAATCTTTAAAAAAAAAGAAAGAAAATGTTAAGATGAGGAAATTCAAGTCACACACAAACACACACACACACACACACACACACACACACACATACATCCTGACCTTCCCTAACTTCTTATTCTTGAGCAGAGGATCTGAGTCAATAATGGGTGAGTGGTGGGGTTTTTGTTCATTAAATAATCAAGACATTTCCTTCTTTAAAGAGAGTCATGAGCACATTCTAATTGGAAAGCTGCCTGAGAAGAGACTATTCAACCCTAACACCATGTGCTGAATCCTCTTGCTTCACATTCTGGATCTGGCCTTTTGGAAAATTTAAATGAAGACTCCTGAATTAGAAGGTAAATTTGGAGGTCAAAGTCTTAAAATACTAGTATCGAAACATAAAAACTGTTCTCCTTTGTTAGCATCTAAATGCAAAGCCTCTCGCGGGAGCCAGGATTCGTGGCCTAGTGGGTGCAGAGTGAAACAGAGCATGTGCAAACACAGGAGCCCGTGACCTGGGAGTGAGGGGAATGTAGCGGGGGCAAGAGGTAGACTGCCCACTGGAGACTAAGCCCCAGGAATCTGCAGCCACTGTGGGAATGTCTTTAGCCTTTCCCAGCATGATTTGGTGTTCCGTGTCTCCAGTGGTCAGAGAAATCAGAGCTGATGATAGGGAGGTTCAGAGAGGTCAAATAATTTTCTCAGGGTCACACAGCTGGTAAGTGACCTGGTCTGTCCTCTAACCCAGGGAAGTCTGCCTGCAAAACCCTTTCTCCACTGTCTGGGTCTGGCAGGTCCCTGGGCAGCACTTGGGGGATACTGATGGCTGGTGTCCCTGCAGGGGTCATTCACAGAGCATTTCCTGGGTAAAAATCCTAACCCTTGAAATAAAGGTAACAGCACCGTCTGGGACAGGATGAATACCTTGTTACAGAAGGCAAGTGAGTTCAGAAGACGGCTCATGCCTCGGCCATTTATCTAGGCAGCAAATGCAGGACAAAGGTGTTCCAAAAGCCTGGCAGGTGCTGGTGGGCAATGAGTAAAAAGGAAGTGTATCTCACAGCTCCTTTTTCCCATTGCCTTATATCACTTTTAAATAGATCATGAGTGATATTTTTATAGACAGATGCAGTCCCTTTTCCCCTGTGGCAAGTAACTCAATGAGAGCTCATTTGTTTAGCATTCTCTTGATTAGAAAGTAGTGATACAATACAATGAGTATCGATGGCTGTAAAGATGACCTAGAGGCAGCGAGATGTCCTGAAGAGGTTTATGACTCATCAAAATGCAATTATATTCCAGAGAGGCAGAGCTTTAAATATCTCTTATTGAATTACATTTATCTGATAAATGTTCAGCTGCATATGGCTATGTGAAATCTATATAACCAGAATCTTTGCTTCCCCAGAAAAAACATTCTCTGACCACGCTGGCTCTCCTGCCATTGGATCTAGCTAAATATGACCTCCGCCAAAATATTTACTCCATCACACGAAGGTTTTGTAGAAAACAGACTTAAAACTGAATTGGAAAGAATATGGTAGAAAATGATTGCCCTGTACATTGGGGGAGGTTCCCAAATCTGCTATCACGTGTAAGGAAATAACATACATAAAGTCCTATGTATGCCCATAATCGGTAAGGGCTCCTGGGTGGCACCTATTGTTATTATTGTCATATTGGAATTATTAATATCATACTCCATGCCCTGTAGGTCCTTAAAATAGAACTACATTGATGCAAACTGGGTTGTATCCTTAGAAGAGGAGTGAGTGTGTGTCTTCGGTCTTAGCTTGAGCTCAGATTCACTTGAACACAGTGCAATCTAATAACCACCGTGCTATTCCTCATTTACGGCTTTTAATTTATCCCAAATAAGCAAATACATATAAAGCAGGTACAAGACAAAAAAGACTATTCCTAAAATGCAAAATTTTCCTGGAAACATGCTGTGAGCTGGGTTGTCGAGTGAAGTCCCTCAGCTGATATAAAGCAGCAGAGAACACTGATGTTTTCATTGTCTCTCCACCCCTGTATTAGTCGGGGTCCTCCAGAGAAGCAGAACCAATATGATGTGTGTCTATACAGAAAGAGATTTCTTTTTAAAGAATTGGCTCATGCAATGATGGAAGCTAACATATCCAAAATCCTCAGGGGGAGCCAAAAGGCTTAGTACCAGGAAGAGCCAATGTTACAGTTCAAGTCCAAAGACCATCTGCTGACAAAATTCACTCTTGCTTGGGGTGAAGGGGGTGGGGGGGAATCAGTCTTTTGTTCTATTCAAACCTTCAACTGATTGAGCGAGGCCCACCCGCATTATGGAGCGCAATCTGCTTTATTCAAGTCCACTGATCTAAATGTTCATTTCACCCAAAAACACCCTCACAGAAATATCCAGAATATTGTTTGACCATATATCTGGGCATCATGCCCAGCCAAGTTGACACATAAAATTAATGCTCACAGTCTCTTTCTCTCTTACACATACATTTCTCATACATCTTGAGCAAGATTCATCCCAAAGTGAGGAAGGAAGCATCTAGGTTGTGATGCCAAGCACCAGGGTTCTTGTAGAAACCTCCAAAGAGGCCACAGGCCTGATGAGAGCATCAGTGCATCAATTCCAAGGTACGATTTTATCTCTTCTTTTCTAGTGAGAAAAATAATCCATTGATTGAGAAAATAGGCATTTTTTAAATCTAAGATGCTATTTTTCCAACCTGTGAGCTAAATACTGTTATGGTCCCATTTACAGATGGGGAACCTCTTTTCAGTTAAGTGATTTGCCTTAGCATCTGTCAGCTAATAGAAGAATCTAAATCTGAACACAGATCTTCAAATTTCATATGACTTGTGACTTCTCTTTATGCTGTGCCAGAAGTAAGGAAAGCATGCAGTGCAGACAAAATGCCTGTAACAGAAGGAACCTGTGACAGTCAGTCTGTCATACGACATGTGGTTCCACGGTTTCATCTGTGACTAGGGGAGCTGTGGGGAGGAACACTCATGTAGATATACATCCAAGCCGACAGATGGCAAACCATACCTCCTCTTCTAAAGAGATTTGGGGTTGCTTCTGGTAGCAAGACACACCCATATTTCTCAATCCATCACACCCTCTTGACGATCATCCTTGTTGCAGAGTCTCACTGAAGCCCTGGAAAGGCTCTCACCAGGCCATCTGCTGGGTCTCTTATCTCCTCCAACCCCAAACTTAGACTAATGGCGGCTCATAGTTTGGGCGGAACGATTCCAAAGAGCTGCTGAGAGGCCGGCAGCCAGGGGCAAGGCTGCACTTTGATCTCTTGCTGGCCCCTGCCTGCCTTTCCTTCCACGGTGCCTCTTGCAGCAAACCGTGGGCCAGTCCGTGCACATTTGCCAAAGCTCTGAAAATCATGGCTAAGGTGAAAAACAATGCAAGAGCGGGTAGTCCACACCAGGGCAGCCATGCGCAAGTAGGAAATTAGAGGAGATGAGAGGTAACGCCAGACTGTCCAATGCAATGATAATGACCAGAAACCAGGAAAGTAGTTGCCTTCTTTCAAAAAACATGTCACTAGCAATAAGGTAATACCCAGAGAGGATTTCTGTGAAGAGAAGAAAATAATACATTCACACATTCAGATCTCAAAAGACACTATGAGGTACATCCCACAGTCTTTATGACAATTTTTCTAGGTAAGGCAGTGGACCCAGAGCAGTTAAGTAAACTTGCACAAAGTAACACAACTAGTAAAGTGGTCCCACCAGGGTTCAAAACCAGGAAGTTTGATTCCCAACTTGAAAACCATAACCGACCAGTCTACTACACCACATTCTAGCTTTGTAATTGTTTTGTGTTGACAAGACAGTTATCAGGACTGTTGAGATTTATCATTTTTTAAATTCTCACAGTTTATTTTGCATGATAATATCACATACATGGGTTTCTAATAGAGACCATAATAAAATTGTGTATTTTCTAAATATTTCCTAATTTGGACTTTTTTACCACCAAATAAGATCTCGTCCATGCCATTCCTCCAGCATTTTCCATATATGTGGTGGGCCAAGTTTTAAGCCAAATTGTTTATGTAAAATGTGAGGATCATTCCACCATACTACATTGTTTCATTCAGGTCACATTATATTTTAGCTTCTTTCAAGAATGATTCCATTTTATCAGGAATTAAAACCTTAAATTGAGCTCTAATTTCTTTTTCACGTATCCATGAGTAAGACGGCAGGAAACTGAAGTGAGATTTGGGTTTTCTGATTTCACTTTTTGGAAAGTTTGTGGGTTTTGGTTTTTTGTTTTTGTTTTTGTTTTTTACTTAGGGTCTTCCTAAAACCATACCATGGAGATAATGTCATTTGGCATCTGGTGACAGGTGAGCAATCTGTTTCAAAGTGATAAAAATGTTATAGGAGTGTTTTAAAATGTTATTCCAGTGCCTTAAACTGTTTTTGTGGTGTCTGTCACAGGTTGTGCTGTGATCTCACTTCTTAGTTGCTGTGACATCTTAACTTCTTGAAGACTCTGTTCTCTCAGCTGCAAAAAGGAGCCAATAATCCCTACTTCTTGGAGTTACGAGATATAAGTAGTAAAGATAAAGCCCCAACACAAGCCCAGCACGAGGAGGGACACAATGACAGTTAAAATCCCCATGGTTCTCCCTGGTCTAAGCTCTACCAGTCACCAGTCATGTGACTTTGGATACGCCTGGTTCTTCTAGAATTCTATTTCCTTGTATGTGGGTCTAGATATCAAAGGGTCCCGTTGACTCTGACTCTGTGATTCCAAGATGTCCTTTGTCCCACCCATGCCCCTCATTGTGCTGTCTGCCCCCCACCGCACCCAGGCTGGCACTTGGACCCAGCCCAGACTGCTCCCAGATTTTCACATCCCTGCTCATACCTATTATCTCCAGGACATCCAAATTGAGCTAAATGTGCCAATTATGCTCTCCTCAAGTAATTGCACAAATTTGAGGCTGCCTCCGTTAAAATGAATGTTTGGGCTGAAGAAAACTCAGCTTGGAAAAGAAAAAAGATACCCAAGTTTGCCAGAGAATTTTCTTAATGCTTTTAATAATCTGGAGTTGGCAGAGCCGAGCGCTCCTCCAAGCAATGGAAATGTCTCTTTGCCTTCTCCCAACACGAGTATGCTCTAGTTAGTGCGCGAGCACCTCTCACTATCCATTGTCATCACATTTGATTTGGAAACTGGATCAAAGAGAAAGCAAACTGAGGTGAGTTTAGTAAACTATGGGGTGCTGAATAAATCCAATGATGATTACAGACTATCTGCCATTTATTGAACACTTACTTTGTGCCTGAGTATAATCATTAAGACATATTAAGCAATACCCACAATCATACTGAGAAATAAGTATCATTTATGAAGCAGGAATTTTAATTATCCTCATTTTACAGATAGGAAAACTGAGGCAGAGAGGTGAAGTGCTCTGACTTAGAGCCCCCATTCCTTACCACCACACTATGGTGCCCATGACGGCAACAGTCACAGTGGTGATAGCTTACATTTAGTGAGTGTGTGCAATGCACTGGACACTTTACAAATGTAATACAAAGGGGGAATTCGCTCATTAAAAAACAAACAAACAAACAGCCTTTTGGAATGCCTAGGTGGCTCAGTCGGTTAAGCATCTGCCTTCAGCTCAGGTCATGATCCCGGGGCCCTGGGATCAAGTCCCGCATCGGGCTCCCTGCTCAGCAGGGAGCCTGCTTCTCCCTCTGCCTCTGCCACTCCCCCTGCTTGTGCTCACTCTCTCTCTCTCCAATAAATGAATAAAATCTTAAAAAAAAAAAAAAAAAACAGCTTCTAAAATGTCCACATTTTAAGGAAGGAGCAAAATTTATCTCAGAGATACATGGTATTTTTGTTTATTCCAGTGGTTTTCTACCCTCATTATGTATTAGAACCACCTGGAAGCTTTTTAAAAATACCAATATCCAGGGGCGCCCGGCTGGCTCAGTCGGTAAAGCACGTGACTCTTGACCTCAGGGTTGTGAGTTCAAGTTCCACAGTGGGCATGGAGCCTACTTAAAATTTGAAAAGAAAAAGACTCACAATATCCAAAACATACCCCCAGTCCTGGGGGTGGGACTCAGGCATCACTCATTTTTTTTAAAAGAAAGGTAGGCTGCCACATGAAACACCTTATTTGGAAGCATCTGGAGTCTTGGAAGCTTGACTACCCTACATTCTCCTATGAATGGACCCTGAGAGCTTGTTTAGAGTTTCTAGCTGGGGAGCACCAGCTACTCATATACCCTTGACAGAAGAACAATCTTCTTCTATTGGGGAAGGTCATCCTCTTGGACCAAGCATGCAGCTTCTGGAGGGATGTACAAGGAGCCATGAGGGAGGAAGGGGACATCCACCTGGCCAGCCAAATCAACCATGGTGATCAATGGACTGACAGATGTCACAGCCAGATCACCCTCACATCCAGGCATCAGTCATTTTTAAGAGCTTTGCCAGTGAGTCTGATGCCCAGGCAGGTTGAGAACCACTGGTTTACTTTAATCCACACACTTAGGACCATTTTTGGTGTGAATTTGACTGGGAAGGAAAAAGATGTCAACAAAAAAAAACATTCTGCATAATAAAGGCAGGAGACTTTGGAGTCGTCTTCAGGTAGGAAGAAGAGTTGGGAACCCTAGAACAGGCAGAAGAGAATATTTAGAAGGAGCTCTAGACAGCTCAGGAGGAAAGACTAAAGATCCACCCACAAGACAGCAGGCAAGACCCTGAGGGAAAAGGTGGTGTGCTGGGTTACAACAAACTGAAACAACACTTCACTCTTCCCCAGATGCATACCCTTTGCAATATGATTTTGCAACTCCCCTCATCCAAAAGTAGAGTCCTTTCCCCAGGCTCTTGAGTCTGCACTGGTCCTATGGCTTGTGTGGAGCCGCACCGTGCAGCAGAAGTGACACAGTGCCCGCTGTGAGCCTAGATCTCAGAGACCTTGCGTGCTTCTACTCACCCCCACGCGCACAAGCCTAGTGTAATCTGCTGCAAGTTGAGAGACCACATGAAACAGAGCCTACATGTCCCAGCTCAGCTGAGATCAGCAAAATGACCCACAGCTAATTCAAGATCCACATGAGAATCCCGCTGAAACCAGAAGAACCACCTCATTGATCCTCACCTGCTAATGCACAGAATAGTGACCACAACGTTTCGGGATGATTTGTTATGTAGCAATAGCTAACTAATACAGATGACTAGGGGTATGGCCCACAGAACAGGGAAGGGCCACTAATCCTCAGTTTTAAGCTGTTGTCTGGTCTGTGCTGTAAACCCTCTTGCACCGGCCCAGCGAGGCCCGCATTTGCAGTAGACACCAGCACCTTGGTTAATGACACTCTTCCTAGTGAGTAAAGGGGCGGGGGTGGTGAGTAACAGGACAGTCACAGCAGGGGGGGTGCAAAGGAAATCAGAGTGGGGGGCCATTAGGAGAAAAACACCCCCCACCCCACCAAGAGCTCAAAGCTATGAAGGAGGAAGATGGGACAATGTGGAACGGGCCTCAGGTGAGCCTCCAGGGCTATCAGAGGAAAAGGTGAGTCCGTTAGGCTGGCGGGCTCAGGAGCATGCCTGCAGCAGACCCAGGGGTCCGTTGCTATTATTTCATCACATCACCCTACCGGGAGATGGTTGTGACCTTCGTATTGTAAGGGTAAGGATTACAAGGTTAAATAACCTCCCCAAGATGACTCAACAGGAAAGAGGTGGAACCGGTCTGCCTGACTTGAGAGCTCTCTGGGTAATTAGGTGGTGAGAACTCTGAACGCTTATTCCTAAAACTCCAAGCCTCCAGGCCGCCTGGGGTGTGGCCGATCATGGCCCACTGGCCTTATTTGAAGACGGGGTAAAGTGACCCCAAACCCCAGATTTAAATCCTCCTGTCCCACGCAAAGGCCACCCCAAGCAGTCCCCTGGGACTTTTCACTCCAGTGAATGGTTCCATTGGCTTCCCCCACCCTGTTCCCCCTATTTACAGCCAGAGCCAGTGTTTTGGGGTCCCTGTGACCACTTGGGGGGACCGGGCGCTCAGATCGGGAGCTGGGACCAGCCTGAAGTCACATCGGCATTCCCCGCTCACCCAGTCTTCTAATTCC
The DNA here is from genome assembly GCF_004348235.1 of Phoca vitulina. NCBI lineage: Eukaryota > Metazoa > Chordata > Mammalia > Carnivora > Phocidae > Phoca > Phoca vitulina. The sequence goes on from NW_022589728.1 coordinate 40,753,881, forward strand.
GTCCCAAGGTGCGGCACTTCTTCCCCAGAGCCTGTCTGTGACTGTGACCCTGGGACCAAGCCTCAAGCACCCGGCGTGTTCACGGACCCTCCGCATTTTCCGGGGGGAAAAACCAAGACGTGGGCCATGCTAAAGCCAGGGGGTCACAGGGACTATCGGGCACCCAGAAAGAGCCCCATCCACGGCTTGTGTTTCTCTCTCTCTCTCTCTCCCTCTCTCTCTCTCTCTCTGCCAGTGCAGGGTCAAAATCATCTGTGTAGACTTGAAATTTCCCCCTTCAAGAAGTATGCTTTCTTGAGAAAAAATTGTGCCACATGACTTCTCTTTCAAATTCCAAAAGGACAGGCTAGATTTTACCTCCCTGGGTCTCCAGGGGGTGAGAAAGAAGACAGTTAAGCTCATTAGACCCCCAAGGGCTCAGCTTGCCCATCTCACAAATAAGACTCTCCAGTCTGGAGGGATCCAGAGCTGCAATCCCCTCAGTCCCGGGCAGAGAATGTCATCCTTTCAGCAGGAGCAGAGCCTTGCCTTAGGAGATCAGACACGTCAGATAAAAATTAATTGAATGTGAAGCACCTTCTCCTCATGCTAATTGCAAAACCAGTTTCAAGCCTCACATTTCTAAGAGGCTTTTATCATAATTAATCATGTATTTTATGGGAGGGCAACTGTGGAGAGAGCTTGTTTAGGATCCTGGGTTTCAGAGCAGACCTGTGAGTCTTTCCTGAGGTGACTCACACAAGCATGCCTCACACCCATCTCTGCAAAGGCCATGACTTTCGTCCATTAGCATCTGTCACCGGAGGGTGACTTCACCCAGAGCCCCCTTTCCTGGGGCCCTACCGCTTGTGGATTCATCTCCGGACTGCTCTGCTTACCCTACCCATAACTGTTCCCAAGCTGCAGGCTACCTTAAAAGGTCCCTAGGAGCCTCTGCACCTCCCACACACTTCCTGTTGCTAACAAATGAGTCTAAGCTTATCAGAACAGCCTGCAAGATAATTAAAATCCAGGGCCTGGAGGGTCAGCTATTGATGGGCAATTAGGACCCCAATTACCAGCCACCAACCATAAAGAACCAGCTGTGCTTCACTCACATCCAGGGAACTCAGCCTTCCTTTGAACCCTACATGTCTGGAGAATCACAGGTGGGAGAAGGGAGAAAAGGTACAGTGGGACGCAGTGGAGGGAACGAAAAGGTCTTGACTCTGAATCCTGCCCTGTGGCCCTCTGGCTGACTGGCCTTAGGCAAGTTACTTAACCACCGAGCTTGAGGCTCCTCCTCTGTAGAATGGAGACGGGCCTGCCTGCCTTGCAGGGTTGTAGTAGATAAGATAAAGTGCCTAAAAGCAAACACAGGTGGGAGCCATGTGTTGCTGGGCCAGCTCGGCATCCTGCCCTTGGAAACTGTAAGGTCAAGGCTTCAGGCCCAGTTCCCTCTATCAGTGATTCGTGAGGTGACCAAGTTCTCTCCCCTTTAAACCTACACTCCCCATCTGTGTACTGGGGTGCACCCCACTAGTTTTCAGCCTTCCCACAATGGCATGAAGCTGGGCAGAAGCCCCGAGGTGATGGCACTGCCCAGCGACAGGTTAATTTGTTTTCAGACTTCCAAGAGCTGGGGACAGGGAGCACCACTGGCAGGCTTTAGGAAGAGGAACGTCCTTGCAGTTGGCCTGAGGGTGGGAGCAGGGAGAACAGGATGGCAGGCATGCACCCCCAGAAGCAGCTTCCCCAGCCAGGGCATACCATCTCTTCTGGAAAATGACAGGGTGCTCGTGCCTTCCAGCTGACTCCTACTAGGACATCTAGATCTGTGGGACCTGGGATGTCTCTGAGGCTTTGAAGTCTGTCATATTTCCCCCACAAAGACTCCAAATGTAGGCCCTGGCCAAGGCCTCGTCACAACCAGCTCCCTGGAGCCTTCTGGCTCTCTCCCCATCCTCCAGTGGGAGCCCAGGAAGGATCCTACCAGCCTTCAGCTCTGCAAGAGAGAACAGAGCCCGCTCCCAGTCATCTCCCTCCACAATCCCAGAAGTCAGGACAGCACGGCAGCCCCAGAACAGACCTAGGATCAAACACCACTGACACGCTACTTGATGTCAAGGCCCTCAGCCTCCTTGACCCGGCTTCCTCCTCTGTAAGATGATAATAACAACAGAACCTAATGAGGTTGCTGTGAGATTTCCATGAGAACGCAGGGAGCAAGACCTAAAGTAAGTGCTTGGCAAATGAGAGCTATTTGTCCCCTGGGTGGAAAAATCTGGAAGCTGAGAGCATCATACCCAGTAAGGAAAGTCATAGACAGCAAGTTACAGAGCAGAGAGCCCAGGACTGAGAATCAGATCTGGATTCATCGTCCAGTTCTGCTGCTTCATAGCCGTGTGACCTTAGACCAGTCACTTGACACCCACGCGGTGGGAAGGACAGCCATCACACAGTGCGGTCATGATAACGCACGTGAAAGCACAGTGTGTGAGGACTGCTGTGGGCCAGACGTTATTTTAGAGACTCGGATGAGAGACCTTGGAAATCATCTTCACGATGGCATGTATCATGCTTTATTTAATGTCACATCCCTCTAGCAGAGCCTGGTGCCTAGTCAAAGCTCAGTAAATGTTTATTTTTGAATTAATAGATTTAGCCCAACCCTCTTCACTTGACCAAAGAAAAAATCCTGAAGCACAGAGGTGACCAGACATTCGTGGAAGAACTGAGGCAGGTCCCGTGTCTCCAGTGTCCTGCCACCAGGTTCACATTGTAAAGAATACCATTCTCAGCACCGGGAACATTCCCACTGCCCATTCTCATTGGTCCTTGCTTACTGCCCTCAGCATGCAGGCCCTTCATCCCCAAACCTGACCCTCTGGAAAGAGAGGCCAGTCAGAGCCTTGAGAGGATCCTACCAAAGCCCCAACCGCTCCTTCCTGAAACCTGTCTTCAGAGGGCCCCAAATCACCCTGCCAATTGGCCCTCAGTTTTGGAATTAAAAACCAGCCATTCCCACCTTACCTGGAGCTGATGGGGTTGCTGCAGTCCCGGTGAAGAGCTGCTCATTTCTGGAACACTAGGGTCTGTGACAGACTGAAATATGGATGCGTGCATGGAATCTGGGGAAGCAACAGAAAATGGCAGGCACTGCTTCTGAAAGTCATCAAGGATTCCCGAATCGGTGACTGCATTCCCAGCTATGCCCTGGGGAAGACAAGCCCCTGCAGCCCCCATATCTGTCTGCCCCGAATCACTTCAAGCCACAAGCCTGTCAGAAACCAAGAGTTAGCAAGCCAGGAGCCTGGCCAAGGTCATGGCCATGCCTGCGCGGCCACAATAGCCAGACTCTCCCCTCTGTGTTTACAGGGACTTCCAGAACACCACTCCCCGGGGGTGAGGCATGGCAAATCAATCAGAAGATGAAAATGGAAGCGTATTGGTTGTATGCTGTTGCCCCTTCAGAAGAAAGCCACTCTCCGTTTTTGGAAGCTGGGAGACCAGCGGTGGAGTTTCAAAGACCCGAGCTCTTTCTACCCCCAGGAGACTTGTCAGGCCTTTGTCACCAGGTCTAGGCCAGCGCTCATCAAAGTGTGGTCAGAAGACGTGCTGTATAAGCTGGGAGCTGGATCTGGGCCCCATTCTGGTACTGAAGCAGAACCTCCGGGGTCAGGGCCCTGGGATGTCTAAAACCCCCTGGGGGAACTGAAGTTTGACTAGCGGTCTGCAGCCCTCTGACCCCAAGGGTTGGTGCTGAGTCGCTATGTTCCACAGGAGGGGATAGAGGCATTGATGCTTTGAGGTAAGAAGCAGAAATGACTCGCTGTCTAATGGAATTGGAGTTCCAGAGCTTGTGGAGGAGATGGGGCTCCTGCAAGACGATCCCAGCCTTCCCCCGCGCCACCCCACAGGGTGGCGGACTTCAGTGGGGGTTTGGCTTCATGGATGTCTGCAGAGGCAGGATGCTAAGAGGTCTGGGGAGCCGCACAAAGGGCCCTGTGCCGAGCCTGAAGTCAGGGGAGAAGAATACAGAGGAGGGCATCTCAGGAACACACCCGGAGTGTCAGGGGAGAAGAATACAGAGGAGGGCATCTCAGGAACACACCCGGAGTGTCAGGGGAGAAGAATACAGAGGAGGTCATCTCAGGAACACACCCAGAGTGTCAGTGCTCAACACACGGTGGGACCAGCACCCAGGGGGGTACTGAGTAGCAGAAAGGACAATAGTGATAAAGGGAACCATTCCCTTAGGGCCAGGTCTTTTGGCCTCAAATAAATCCCATGGTGTCATGAATAGTCCAAAAGAGTGGAGGTCTCCCCAAAAAGACCAGCCCTGCTGAGGAATGTTACAGAGAAATTTGTACCCATCACACAGATAATATGTCCACCAAAATTCATAAACTATATTTCTGTGTAGCTTCTGTGAGGTCATCACCCAAGCTGCGAGTTTATGGGAGGATTCTCAAGTCTGACTCTAGCTTCCCAGCATGCACTTGGGAAGTCAAAACCCACCACAGCTCAGCGCCGGCACGTATGTGATGCGTGTTCTTGCCTTTTGCATAAGGTGGGTCTAATATACACACTGAAGGGCGCCTACGTGTCTCAGTCAGTTAAGAGTCTGCCTTCGGCTCAGGTCATGATCCCAGAGTCCTGGGATCGAGTCCCGTGTCTGGCTCCCTGCTCAGCGGGGAGTCTGCTTCTCCCTCTCGCTCTGCTGTGCTCTCTCTCTCTCTCTGTCAAATAAATAAATAAATAAAATCTTTAAAAATAATAATAATAATGTACACACTGAAGAAAAGACTCAACCAGGACTGAACTTGCTCTTGTACAAGTACAGAGTTCTTTTTATTAGCATATGAGAGCATTTCCCAAAACATGTTCTGTGGAACACTAATTCTGTAGGATGCACCAGAGTTGTCTTGGGCAAACAGGTATGAGAAACGTCACATACTCTGGTCCTCCCGACCTGAGATTCACAATGCAATATCAACAGCTCTGAGTAAGTTTTCTGTGAAGAAGAGTAGTGGGCACTTACTGTTTGGCCTGCCCAGTAGCCCTCCCCCACTCTCATAACAACACTCTAGTTTACCTTTGGGGAAACACTCCCTCCCTCCCACTTGCCCCACCCCAACCCTGCCTTTCATGTCATCTTGTTTACTGAAACCTTTCAGTGACAATGCTGCCTCATCTTCAACACACACACACACAAGATTGTTGGAGCTGAGACATATTCTGTATTTCCAGAGATTTTACCCTCAGATTTTCCCTTAATTCCTATGAACTATCCAGAATTATTCCAATTATGAGCCTATCTCGGTTTCTGTTGCTTGCAACCAATCAACTCTAGGTGATGCAAGAGACCTGTTCTCCACATGCAAAAACATGAAATTGGACCCTTACCTTACACCATATACAAAAATTAACTCAAAATAGATCAAAGGCCTAAACATAAAAGTTAAAACTATGAAACTCTAGAAGACACTTCTAGAGCATTGGATTGAGCAATGATTTCTTAGCTATAAAACCAAAAGCACAAGCAACAAAGAAAAAAATATTAGACTTCATCAAAATGAAAAATGTGCAGCAGACGACACCATAAGCAAAATGAGAAGGCAACCCACAGAATGGGGGAAGGGAGCGTGGCATGTCATTGCGCAATGTGGACAGGTCTCAGTGGGGGAAGATGAAAAAGTTCTGGGGATGGGTGGTGGTGATGGTTGCACAACCATGTGAATGTACTTCATGCCATTGAACTACACTTAAAAGTGGTTAGAATGGTAAATTTCATCTTGTGTATATTTTATCCCAATAGAAAAGAAGCCTATTTCACTTCCTAGAACCAAATTTTCCCTGGATATATGTGACCCTGGAATTCTCCCTTTCACCAGAACTCACATGAACACCACAGAAAGCAAGGGTCCCAGAGAACATACTTGGGGAAAGGTTGGCTCACAGTGTAGCTGGACCTTCAAGGATAAAATCCCACGGTGGAGTAGGGCAAGGGTCTCCCCTAATGCAGGGAAGAAACGTGGGCCAGTCATCTAGGGAAGGAAGATGCCCGCATGTCAGTAAACTAGGATTAAGAGGGAGAGCAGCCAGCTGCAGACTGCAGAGGAGGCATCCGTTCTCTGGGTCCTGAAATCAGGTTATCTATGAGGCAGTTCCCAAGTGGGAGAACTTAGAGGAACACTCTTCTGGAGGCAGGCGTGGAAGGCTGGAAACAAGAGAGCCAGGCAAGAAGCCTGAGATAATGCACCCCAACCTGCACCCCCAGGGACTAGGGGCTAATTATCTCCACCATTCTAGACTGTACTGTTTATGTGCGGAACACAGGTTGCTTAGCAACCTCAGGACTTAAAAAAGGCTTTTGGAAATTTTAGCCTGTTCTCAGCTGCTAAGTGGAACTCCCTTGGCAGGGAGTTTGGGCCACCCCTTGGCCAGGGCATTTGGGTGGAATTACCCACCAGAATGGCATTGAGACTGCCCAAGGGAAAGATGATAATTTAGGATACCAGGGTAGAAGAGTCTCTTGTTAAATAGCCCCTCCCTCGCTCCAGGCTTCCTCCTAAAACAAGTATTTGAAGGCTCTTGGTTTTCGTTTGAATAAAGAAAATAACAAAACATAGCTAAAACCTTTTGAGCTTTCATCACAGGCCAGTGACTGGGCTTTGTGTGCATTCTCCCATTTCCTGTAAAAAAAAAAAAAAAAAACAACTAAGAAGTAAATAACTTTTTAATTCATTTATTCGATTTCTTCATTCAGATGAAAAACCTGAGCCTACAAAGGATTAAGTTACTTGTCCAGGTTACCCAGCTGGGAATAGGTGAAGCCAGGATTTAAACCCAGGCAACTGGACTCCAGAACCCACCCTTTTCTCAGCCACTTCATCCTCTTTCCAGCCACCTGCGCACAGGGCTGCTCGGTCTGCATCTTCCCGCTCAGGCACAAAGGAAGCGGATTCTTTGTGTCCACTTCCGTCTTCTTTCTCATATGCCCAAGTACAACCGGAAGCACCTGTGAAACCCTCAAGTCCCCTTTATCTGTTGAATGCAGCACTTGTCTGCATAAAAGCAGGGGAACGGACAAGGTCACCATCAACCCGATTTTTTTATGAGTCAAACGTCCTCATCTTCAACACCTAAAATAGCATGTCTCATTGCCCAGTGTCTGTACAGAGACTCTCAAAGACACAATTAAGGAAATCACATTAAGAGTTCCCTTCTTTTGCTGCCAGAAGAAGTAGCATTGGCATTTTCCCAACTGCTAATGCTTTTTAACTGGCTTTATACATTCCAAGAGACAGGGATCAGGGCCAGTCCAATATATCAGCAAAGTAGGCGAGTGTCTACATGCTGGGATCCAAGAGGGAAGCCGGGAAGGAGGGCATTGAGAGACCCACCTACTTTAAAAGACCTTTCCCCGTGCCAGTCACTCTGTAATTCTCCCTCAAACACTGTCGAAGTAATTGATGGGCAAACAAGTCCTAATACCACCTCATTCGTGCATAACAATTTAATAATCCTGTGGAGATTTGAATATTCTTTAGGATTAAAAATCACTTTTACTTACCACATTTTGTCATCTTAAAAACCCTGTGAGGTTGGTATCACTTTTCTTATTTTATATGTGAGGATTTTAAAGCTCACTAGTAATTAGCAAAGGCAGGACTAGTACCTAAACCTTTAATACCAAGGCGTAAGATATTTACACTTACCAACACAATTACTCTTACACAATTCCTTCACCTGCCAGAAGCCTGAGCCTAAGACAAGTTTTCATAGGTGTCCTGAGAAGAGCCAAGTCTGGTTTGAATCGACCAATTCAGCCTTAGTCTGGGAACCCCAGCGCTCGAATGCTAATAAAGGCATATGCCCTGGGGCCTCCCTCTCTTTCCGTCTGCACCTGCCTTGAGCTCCCCGTGCACCTCCTCGAGGCCTCTGTGCTATGTACTTGGTCCAGGACTTGTGCAAAACTCCGTTTCAATTTCTCTTGTGGTCTCTTTTTGATCTGTGGCTCCCTACCCGGCACCCTGTACTCCACTTAACAAATGTTAACTTAGAAAGTGGTAACAAGGGGCACCTGGGTGGCTCAGTCGTTAAGCGTCTGCCTTCAGCTCAGGTCATGATCCCAGGGTCCTGGGATCGAGCCCCACATCGGGCTCCCTGCTAAGCGGGAAGCCTGCTTCTCCCTCTCCCACTCCCCCTGCTTGTGTTCCCTCTCTCGCTGTCTCTGTGAAATAAATAAAATCTTTAAAAAAAAAAAAAGTGGTAACAATTAGCACCAGCATCCTTATCGACACTAATCTGGGCTGTGACTCAGAGAATTCAGTTCGTAGTGACAGCTCAAATGGGCCCCTCTCGGGGTGCTCAGGGAAGGTACCCCCGGGCCGACTACCTAGCCCGCTCGCTTGCGTCGCATATTCATGGCGCTGCAGGTCTCGTCCAGAAGACATCTGTATGGCCTGGTTTCGCTTATTTTTTTCCCACCTCGGCTCAGAACTACTTTTGCCCAATCATCCCTCAGATAACCCAAGAGCCTCACGCTGCCATTTCCAAGTCGTGAAACACATCCAGGCAGGCCACCAGCTCCCTCTTATAATCAAATAGATGAATCACAAGGAGATTTCCTCTGGATTTTTTTAATAGGACTTAATAGGCTGTAATTCCCTCATCAGATTTTTATTCTCCAACACCTGCCCTCTGTGCTACGAGCACTCCCTGCCTTCAAACGAGGCTGGTGTAAATGTGTGTGTGTGAACCCACCCACGTGCATCTGTAGGTCTGGTCGTATATGCATCCATGTCTGTGTGTGCAGATGGGTATAAAATTGCGAACGCCTTTCCAGAAAGCGCCTTCCAAAGCTTTCAAATTCCCCACAAGGCAGCCGATTTCTCCAAGTCAAACAGCTGCCCTCGGGCCTCTGGGTGATACAGTAAGACACGGGGCACTTCTCAGTGCCCCCACATTTCCATGTTTCTAAATGCTGACCGTAAGGGGTTAGCTTCTCTACTTCGATTCAAGTAGTTAAAAACAGCACAGCCGAAGGCACGGACACATTATTTTTAAAAGATTTTATTTATTTATTTGTCAGAGAGAGAGCACAAGTTGGGGGGAGTGGCAGGCAGAGGGAGAAGCAGGCTCCCCGCTGAGCAGGGAGCCCAACGCGGGACTCCATCCCAGGACCCTGAGATCATGACCTGAGTCGAAGGCAGACGCTTAACAGACTGAGCCACCCAGGTGCCCTGGCACATTTTTGTCTGACTTCTTTGACCACAATCCCAGCAAACTTAAATGACAACTCGTCCTGAGTTTCAGAAAGGACATGCACCTCTCGAATACTCCATTCCCTTGGTGGACGCTGCTATAGTAAGACCGCCCAGCCCCATTTTTGGCATATACTGAAAAGTGGAGCAAGATGAGAGTCTAGTTGATGTTTGAAGTTCCTCTAATTGCAGTACTCTACTTCTCCTTTAACTGTGAGACCTCTCTTTCCCACCTGTACCCCCGAACATGCACGCGCGCACACACACTCAACGCATGCACTCGCGTGCACACGTGCAAGCCTCCACGTGCACACCCACGCAGAGCCACCTGTGCGCCCTGCCGGCCTTCGCCAAAAGCCTCCAGCCCTTGTTTGCATACATTTGTGCCTAGCCGTATTATAAGAAAAGCAGGTGTGCCGTGTTCCCTTCCTCGTTTCCCAGGAAGTGAAGCCGCACAAGGACTGATGGTTTAGGGTCTCTTGCCCCGGGACTGTTTTCCAGACAGTCGCAAAGTCAGAAGCCGAGCCCTGACTCCAGGGCGATCTTACTCCTGCGTTTGCCCCCCTCAGCGGCTGTCCCCCCGCTCTCTGTGGCATCCGCACCGCTGTCTGCTGTGGCCGGCGTCGGGCCTCAGTGCTCTGCGAGCCCTCCCCGTACAAAACCTGAACGCTGCCAGACGCTTGCGCCCCGGAAGCCCATCCTGGACTTTCTGGGGGGCTGCTGCCTCCGATGAACAGCGCCCTCGCTCTGCCTGCAGCGCATTCCCGCCTGCACCAGGCTCCGTGCCCGGTGGCTTCCTCACCGAGCTCCTCACAGGGCCATCTCATGCCTTCTGGTTCCTGCCAGTCAGCTCCCCTGGGCCATGTCCTGAAGCAGCGCCACTTGGCCCGTCACATCCTTGTTTGGAAACATTCGAGCGCCGGCATCGTCTTCTGAACCAAGTCGAACCTCTCAGTCTGGAAATCGACATATTCTGCAACTGCTCCCCATCTTCCCTTGCAGATTGCTCACTTCCCACCTCCTGGACAGATGATACATTAAACGCTTTCCAATTAATCCTCACAATAATCCTTTGAGATGGGTATTATCCTTGTTTTCCAGATGAAGAAATTGAGGCTTACAGCTGCTAAGTAAGTTGCCCTAAATAACCCAAAGTATTTCGTTTCCTAGGGCTGCTGAGCTTACCATAAACTTGGTGGCTTAAAAAACAACAGAAATGTATTCTCTTGCAGTTCTGGAGGCTAAACATCTAGAATCATGATGTGGGCAGGGCCATACTCACTTGGAAGACATTAGGGGAGAATCCTTGCTTCCCTTTCCAGCTCCTGGTGGTCCCGGGCATTCCTCGGTACTTAGTGGCTTACAGCTGTATCACTCCTGTCTCTGCCCCATCTTCACGCGGGCCTCTTCCCTGTGTGTCTCTTCTGTGTCCAAGTCTCTCTCTCTCTCCTTTGTGCATTCATTGGATTGAGGGCCTACCCTAACTCCAGAAAGATTTCATCTTGAGATCCTTAACTAATTGCATTTTACCTGTGGAAATCTTGAATAGCCTTCAAGATCAAGCTCAATGGCACTTCCTCCAAGAAGACATTCATGATTACACTGGCCAAGGAAGGAATTCTTTCTCCCACCCAAGCTCCAACTACCTTACTTCACGTCTCTGCTGCTCCTGCTTATCTTCTACATCCTATTCTGGGTTTTTGTGCAGTTGTCCTTGTTCACCACTGTGCCCACTTCCCACTAATGTATCACAACCTCCTTCTCGTACCATGTATTCTCCACAGCCCCTTGCACGGCAAGAGCTCCACAGATTTAGCCAAGTGAACTCATAATCATCTGCCTCTCCCTGTACTGAATAGTTCACGTATTAGCGAGCAACAATGTAGGATGCTTAAAAACCAACTCTTCCCCAATGTTCCCACTTCCCCAAAATGGAAATTTTTTAAATAGCCCAATTTACTTTCCCACATCAAATCCAATCATTTTATTAATAATGTTTTCCTTCATTTGAATCTTATCTAATGGCAGCAAATCCAGACCCTTCCTGGTATAACCCTACCATGGTTTTTTCAGTTTCTTCCCACCGCCAAAGCCACCTTCTCTAGCTTCTTGGGACAGGCAAATATACAATTTTGGGGGGCTCTGAGGACCTGGATAATGTCTTTGTCATTATATTCCCAGCACCCAGCGGTGCCCGGGTGCCCCATACTGTTGAAGGATGCACGAGGGAATGAAGGCATAAACGTCTCATTAGAAGTCCTCACGGGATGATAACCTTTGCAGGTCTCCACCATCCTCACCACAACCCTGTGAAGCGGGTGTCATTGTTATTCCCACGTCACAGATGGGAAACTGAGGCTGAGAGGATAAAGAAGTTCCTCCTGGTCACACATCTAAGTGATGAAACCAGAGTGAAACCAAGTCTGTCTGACTCCAGAGCTGTAGCTCTTCCCCAGAAAGCCTCTAAGACTGGAATGCACCCTGTATTGTCCTGCCCTGGTTCAAACTGAGGGAGGCCCCGTGGGACAATCCTCAACAGGCCCTTCAGCTTGAGTCTTGGCAACTGTTGGCCATTTGGCTGGGAAGGTTAGAAGTAAGTGACTAGGATGGTTGAATCTAGAATAGATAATAGCCTAAAGAATGTATGTTTAGGGTGTGTGTGTGTGTGTGTGTGTGTGTGTGGTGTTGTGTATGTGGGATGCGGGGTGAGTGGTGTGGGATATATGTGCTGTGTTTGCTGTATGTACATGTTTATGTGTGTGCTCTGTGGAGGGGTGTGTGCGGTGTGGGGGGTGTGGGTGGGGTATGGGATGTGTGGTGTGTGTGTATGGTGTGCATGTGTGTGGTGCATAGTGTGTGGGGGGGTGTGGTATTGTGTGGAGTGTGTGCTATGTATGGGGGGGGTGATGTGTGGAGGTGGTATCATGTGGTGTGTGTTGGTGGCACCTGGGGATGAAAAGAGCTGTGTCTATAGGAAACAGTTTGGGATCCTGAAAGATGCAAAGGACTCCGAGTCACATCTGGACTCTACTCCAAGCCCAGACACAACATCTGAACTGGGACAAGCCACCTATCCCCCTGAACTTGCTTGCTGTAAAATGGCCTGTCAACTTCATGGGCCATTTGGAAAGTCTATTCACAAAGAAACAGATAAAGGCCCCATATACACGAGGGACTGCATTGAAGAGTATAGCGATAAAAGGGAGAAATAGCCGTCCCTGATTTTAAGGAGTTTCCATTCCATCTGGGGGAAGGCAAACTTATAAAACTGATTTATGCAGAATGGAAGGTGTATGACGATGAAAACAGACGTCTCTTGAGCTCTTCACGTTTAGCAGATTAAAAGATGTTCATCTCACAATCTTACAGGTAGGTATTAGTAACAACCCCATTTTGCAGAGGAGAAAACTGATGGTCACAAAGGTTTCGCCTTTGCTCCAAAGACACACTGATGTTAAATGGCAGTGACATTGCCTGAATGTTCACTCTTATCCTCTCCCTGTACTGTTTCCTCGAGCACTGCGAAGAGGCCAAGCGCACAGAGATGGGCACCTCGTGCTCAATTTGGATTTGGAAAAAGGAGAGCGGGCCAGCAGAACTGCGTTCTAAGGCTGTGGCTTTAGGCGATATTCAGAAACATAGGGAGGGGAGGTGCCAGAAGGTACACGCAGGGGCCACTGATGTGAAAGGGGGACACCGGGTCATCCCACTCCAGCAAGGGGTCACACACAGCCACGGGCAGGTCAAACTGTATTAATGCCATCAGGGAGAATTTGGTTACAATCATGCTGGCTAGATTGCAGGCTGAAAACCACCTTTTTTTTTTTTTTCTTCTTTGCCCCCTAATCTAATTTCCTCTAATGCTTTAGTCAAGCTTAGGGGCATAAGCCTTTGGGGAGCAAAGGTCCATCTGTTCAGTCAGGAATTTGCCAAAGTAAAAGATCAATCTGGCTTTTATTGTGCTTAGCATTTAGAGGACCCCAAATACTTCCCAACTGTATTAGCCAAAAATAACTCTGCATTATTGTGAGTCATGGTTCTGAAGGAGAGATGTCAGGGATAGTCTTTGAAACAAATAACAATGGGGATACCACCAATGAAAAGAAGAAATAAAATAACAGGTATGTTTCTGTAGAGTGTGCTTGCTCTCAAAACAAATGGAAAGAATCATAATCGTCTTATTTGGGGAGGAAAAAACATTTAAGAATGCCTTTTTTTCCCAAAGATTTTATTTCTTTTATTGTAAGATATATAGGTAAAAACTTGCATATTCTGAAAAAGATAGAAAATGGTAATAAAATGGACATTTTTCCTATTAAGAAATATGTTCATAAATATGCTTTATCAAATGTTAAAATGGTTATTATTTTGCAAAATAACAATAAATAGAGCAGAGCTGTGGCATATAAGGGTCAACCCAAAGTACTGAAGTATTTATGTTTTGTGTTTTATAAAAATTCAGACCTTTGATTATATTTCAAAATTTGGCATTTTGCACTCCAGGTTATCAATAATTCAGATTTTTAAAATATATTCATGATGGCCCTAAGACTTTGAAAACAATGAAAACACAAAAGGTGGTTTGACTAAGTAGAATTTAAGTAATTTTCCCCTCAACAAAAAATTTAAGACACAAAAGCCAAGATATGATTTTTGATCCCGTAAGTGGTACCCCTATCAGTTCCCAATTCTACAAATTTCTGGATCCCCAACTATGGGCATGGAACAAAAATTGTTCGCTAAGCTTTAGTTTCCAGGAAGGTCCATCATTTCTTTTCACAGCTTGATGGAGCAATAATAGTCATGATTATGATGAGCCCGGTTCTACAATCCTAGCTCCACGAATATAAGGTACAGAGAAAGAAATTCTCCCTCCTTTGGATAAATCCTTTGACGGCTTTCCTGTATTTGTCTATGGCCCACTGGCCTCAAATTCATGTATCAGAACACTGGGTGACATTTTAATAACAAAAAGTTCTTGTTCTGAGCATTCTTTTGTAGGCTTCAATTCTCTACTATCCAGAGGAGAGAGCAAACGCATGTGAACCCCAAACATATCCTCTGATGAGTCTTGGGTGTTCAAGTAGCAAGGTCAGGCTTTTCCTGTAAATAAATACTGATTTTACAAAGATCTTTCGTTTCCCATGCATGATGTTGCCCTTGAGGCTAACAAGCTAATTCCCAGCTACAATGGGGGAAGCCTTATCTAATAATACTTAAGGATCCAATCTAATATAGATTATCAGTCCCAATGGTGTTCAACGATGTCCATAGGGGGACACCTGGGGTGACTGTGGGGGCCTAGAGCACAGAGAGGTCATGGCAGGATTTGGACTTGAGCTTGAAGGCCATATTCTTGTTGTTTTTGGCCACGATCTTGCCCCAGAAGCGCCGGGCTTTCCTGGGGATGCTCTCCCTCCTTTTCTGGTAGGCCAGACGCCGCTCGTTCTTTTCCTTGCTGTCCCGTCGGAGGCGGACCTGCCGCACGATGCCCTCAAACAGCTCCTTCACGTTGTGCTGGACGGCCGCCGACGTCTCGATGAACTTGCAGTCAAACACCACAGCACACGCTCTCCCTTCTGGGGAGGAAAGGGGGGGAGAAGAAAGTCAGAGGGGCTCCGTGGCCCAGGCCAAGCTAGCGGGCTCCGTACTCGGAGCTGTCGCCGGGCAACTCTAGGTCAGGCGGCCACGTGGTGGTGACGGTGTCCTCCCAGCACACAGGGAGGCGGTCACAGGAAGCTTCCCGCAAGCAGGAGAGGTGGGCTCTAGAGCTGGGCCACCACAGATGCACTGTGTGGAGTGCCACGGTAACACCAACTCAGTAAAAACCGCAGCCTTCACTTACTGCACTTACCATGTTACTGGGAAAACACATTCTCCCTCCCAGACAGATGAAGAAACTGAGGTCGGGGGTGACCTTTAAAAACACGAGGGAGTTCGCACAGCCTGTAAGCGGCAGAAGCGAATCCAGGCCTGCTTCATCCTCACGCTCGGATTCTTAACGCTGTCTGCTGACTCGGTTTCCCCGAATTGAAAAACAATCCTACTCTTTGACTTTCCTCTCTTAAAAAACGATGTTAAAGCTCTGATGAGGTTATTTTGAAAAAATGTTGATGATTTCACAAATGTACAATACAGTCTCCAGCAAACTGTATAAACAAGCTTTTCTGGAGTGGCCTCCGTGTCAAAAGTTCCGTTGTGTTCACTGACCACGTATCCAAGTTTGGCTTAGAAAAAAATGATCAGTGTAGACAGTCGTCTCCTAAGAGTAAGACATTCCCAAGCTAGTTGTAGACATTAAGTCTTCATCAGGTTTCTTTCCTCCCGAGTGGGGCCTGGCAATGCAGGGTTTTAATTTTTACCATTGTACCAGGAACCAAATCTGTATGTGGACAATAAAATCTCAAGGGCCCCCGCCCCCAGCAAATAGGCGATATCCCTGAACTAAGCATGAAGATGTCTAGGTGACACCATCAGATTGATGCCTTCACGGAAACTTAGGAAGCAAAAGGCAAGGGGCGGGACGGTGTTCCTAGGGTCTCCGGGAACCAGAGGCAGCCAGAGTGGAATTCTTATTCTCACTGAAACACCCACAGTGCCCCCACATCAGAGTTCCCATCCTTCTTACATAAAGACACTACTTCTATTTCCCTGAACTCCTAAGAGCTCCCCAGAGAAGAGAAAAGGACAAGGAGAAAAGGTTGGGGAGTGCCAGTAAATCCAACCCCCCCAGCATAATCTTTTCCCTCAAGCAATTCCAGGCTGGGGAAAACGGGAATCCAGCAAGTCGCCCAGATGGACAAGGGGGCGGCCATCAGCACAGGGATCATCTGCTGGGAACGCTGGCATCTTCTACACGATACTCCACAGAGCATTTTAATAATGAGTCCCTGGTGCCAGCTTCACGAAAGAAGAAAAAAAGAGGGCCCAGGTGAAGGAAAAGGAGGTGACCCCGAGAGGGTGTCCGTGGTGGGGCACCACCCCTCTCACCTGATACGGACACTTCCCGGCACCGCACCAGGTCACTTTTGTTGCCCACCAAAATGATAGGAATGTCCTCGGTCTGCCGGGCCCTGCGGAGCTGGATCCGCAGCTCAGACGCCTTCTCGAAGCTGGCATGGTCTGTGATGGAGTAGACAATCAGGTAGGCATCCCCGACTTGCATGCAGTGGTCCTGGAGCCATTCATTCTCCCCCTGAAAAAACGAGAAGAAACTCCTTGAGCTCGGGCGTGCCTGGGAAATGAAGCGTCCTTCGCAAAGAAGCGATCTGTGTATCCTAAGGTTTTTACTATCCAGTTCCTCCTACAGCTTGAGTTGATAAATTATACAACGACTTTGCCAAACCACATTTCCAATTTCTAGCTAATCTACCAAAAATGAGCCCTCTCTGACTTCCAACAACTCCCTTTTGCCTTTTCCCAACTGATGAAATTTCAAATCCTTCTGTGAGAAGAGGGTTCCCAACCAAGAGAAGGTCTAGCATAGAGGCTCAGAAGCCCCAAATCTTTAAAAAGCAAACGTTGAAGATGAGTATTAAGAATGTCAACTTCATATAATCTGGTTTTATATAGCTTTAAATGATCATCCATCCTTGGCACTTTCCCTAAAGCAGATAGACGTTTTTGTCTTTTTTTTAATAGAATTAAGGGCAAATCACTGCAACTTACTTATTATTCAGAGCTCATTTGTGAATGGCCTTTTCTTGAGAACAGTCTCCTACTTCAGAAAAAAAAAAAAAAAAGCTAATCAAGAAAATGAGCCCACCTCACCTAGAACACTGAAAAGGACAAGGTCACCCTTGCACCAAACAGCCTGTTGGAAGGCAAGCCCTGAAGGAATTTACGGAGAGCTACGGGCTCTGCGTACCTTATTTTCCCACATGTCCAGGAGTATAATTGTTGCACTCTCCCCATCAACAATCAGTGTTCGCTCGTACGTATCTTCTGGAAAAGAAAGAACAGTAATACTGGAGTCAGGAAAATAGGCAACACTTTTACCTGAGTGTCATGTAGGAAATTATGTTACAAAGAAAGCCTACTAAATATGCAATTAATTATGCAAATATGCAGATACTCACAAAGGCAAATTACTATTTCTTAATCACCTTCCACAACGTTCTACGTATGTTCCTCAAGTACTTCCTGAGCAGAACACCTATGTCTTCTGAATGTGTCTCACTGAGCCACTTGAAATGAAGACTTTCATTTTCATCATTCCTAGACCTTTGCTCTAGGGAAACCATCTATAAGGATAAACTCACTGAGAGCTTTTGACTCTGATTCAATGGATGATGGCTTGAGAATCACCCAAGGGAACCATAAGCCTCATTCGTAAGCCTTACATGGAAATCCACTGTACCTTTCAGTGGGGGGATTACTGGACATTCACTGGCAATTTCAGGAGCTCTGGGCTCAGAGACATTTTTCCTGTTTTGAGACACGCAAGAAAAAAACCTTGAGACTGTCCCTGTCTTGGCTGAGGTTTTCTCCCTTAAAAAAGTACAGTTCCCTAGGAATAAACAGGCTTTTCTTTTTCCATCTTAAGTAGAGCCTTAAGTGCAGCCTCCAGCTCCACTTGGTAATGGAAACTTTCCTCCCTGCACTTGAGCCCAGTCTGAGTATAGGTGAAGGGTGAGCAGTACGAGGGGCCAGAGCTGCTCCAGCCCACAGAAATCATTTGGGGGGTAGGGTTGGCTGAGTTAACTGGGATTTTGCAGAAGTGATTCCCATCAACTGCATACAAAGAAGCCCATCCCCACTCTATTTTCACAGTAAGGTTTCCTGTTTTGAGTTTCATCATTTGAAAATTATGATTTTCATAATGATTTTTTTTTTTTTTTTTTTACCATTTTTCTTGCTGCTCCTCTTGCCTTAAATCTGTTCCCTGGAAAATCCAAAAGGCTTGCGCCCTTACCTCCTTCCAGAAGCGCTCCCTCACCATCTACTTAAAATTGCAATACATTTTCCCTACCAATATTTTACTCCCTTCCAGTTTTTCTTCATCGTACTTAAAAGTACCTAACATGCAATCCATTTATTATTTTCTGTCCCTCTCACCCCCAGAACGTGAAGGCAGAGATCTGCATCTGTGATGTTTACTGCTATACCCCCGACCCCCCATGTAGGGCAGTGCTCAGCATACTTCAGGTGGGCAGCAAATGCTTATGGAATGAATGAATGAATGAGAACTATAGCACTGGGGATATAAGCACAAGCACACCTGATTAGAATCTGGATGCCATCCCTTTTTAACTATGTGCCTCTGGACCATTGAAGTGCTCTGGGCCTCAATTTCTCCATCTACGAAATGGGACTGATAACCGTATTCATGCCTTAAGGCCGCATGACCATTACCTATGTTAAGCCTGGGCACAAAGTAGAAAGGCAATAAATATTAGCTGCTGTCCTCACTTGTTCGGATGGAGGAAGCTGGTTCTTGCCACACGTGGCATTTCCTACCATAGCTAAAAGCCAGCTTAAAAGTGCCACTTGGGGAAACCAGAGCATTTCTTATTTTATAGGAATAAGGGGTTTATTAAAAGTAATGCTCCTGTTTAAATGTTTCTTCATCTAGGAAATGGAATCAGGGGAGGGAAAGGAAGGAAAACACAGACAAATGAGAAGAAAGTTAACCAGGGATGGGATGGCTCTGTCTTTCTGTCAGTCTCCCTGCCTCCACAAGGTATCATTCTAAGCAATGGTAACGGTGTCCCCACTGGGGGATTAAAAGTCTTTTATGCCCATCCTGTCTGCCATGCACAACTTGCAGCATGAATGGGATCACAGTGCGATGCACAATCTGGCTTACTGCACAGTATGACAGAGTATGACTCAACAGGCATATTTATACAGCCAAATGGAAATGGTCAGAGCCTGAGCAGCACAGAAGGGGGGCCGGCTGACTGCCCCTTGCTACCTTGGGCTTCTTCTCTTTTCTTTAAAAGCTTTCCCTGTGCTCAGGAAATCCAAAACAGCACTTTCTCTGTCCTCAGCCTACCACTCACCATCCAAAAGCAGGTACAAGGGATTCACCAGGGTCCCCAGCAGTTCAAAGAGAAACATACCTACCACACTGTTTTCCCCTAGCAATAGCTAGGGGAAAAAGCAAACCCAAACTTTCCCTTCGTTCACGAGGTATCAGAACATCAGCCTAGAGAAAAAGTGGTTTAAGGATTACACCTTAAAAAGTAGATGCCTAACTGCTTTGCTGTTCTGCCAAGATTCCTGGACTTACCCTTGCCTGAAAATCGTGCTGCAAACCCAGGAGCCGAAAACGTGTCTCCACCCTGCTTCACTGCGTGTGACCCACACCTAGGTTTACATACTGCCTCTGGCTACCAGGCCCACGGATTCTTCAGACACACTAAGCATCCTGCTTCCTGGCCCTCAGCTAACCAGGAGAGGGCCCTGCCTGCACCCGAAGCTCTAGTTTCTCTTCCTCCCCTTGTCACTCACTTTTTAGCCTTCTCAAGAGCTAATCAGGTGGGGAGAGGGGAGATAAAAGAATATGAATTCTAGGGGTGCCTGAGTGGCTCAGTCGGTTAAGCATCGAGTCCTTTGAAATTTGCCCTGGGTTGAGGTGTGTGGAGAAAGGGTTGAGGCCTATTGGCTTGTAGGGCTTTTCAGGATCCTGGGTCTGGGGAAGTCCTCTTTTCTCCCGTGCTCTGGGGGTGCACTTGCACACTCTGTGTAATGAGAGATCATCCTCGGGGGTAGGATGGAGCTTCGATGACTGGGTGACCGTCGCTATCGTCCCTGGACTAGCACACCTTAACCTTTCATTTGACCCCCACTGTGCGTGGAGGGCCCCCCGGCCCAGGACTGGTTCCAGTGCCGTGTGGGACCTGCACAGGCATTCTCTCCCACGCTGCAACGGGCTCCTGCAGCCTCTCAAAAGCTCTGAGGCTCCAACATCCCTCTCCCCCAAAACTCTCAATGGCTCTCAGCTTTCCTAGCCCAGGAGATGCCAAGGGGCCCTGAAGGAACACCTGCTCTAGGAACACTGTCCTCGCCTCCTGCAGCGTCTCACAGGACCCTGGCCAGGAGTAGGACGAGAGTGGATGGGGACCAGAGGTGACTGAAGCGCCAGTTTGAGAAGGTAAGTCCAGGGAAAGGAACGGTAGATTCAGAATCGGCTCTTTCATTCATTCCGTACTTCTACATGCCAGGCACTGGGCTACATGCTTAGTATATGTTCTCTCCTTGACTCCTCTAATGTCCTGTGAAGCAGGAATTGTCCGTTTCAATAACGGGGAAGTCTGAGGAGGGTCCGTCCCTTGTGCGAGAGCGCTCAGCTACGTCCGTATCCAAGCTGGGCTCCCAACCCACACCGACAGCCTGAAGCCCAGTGCTCCTTCCAGACTCTCCGTGGGCAGGTGCCGTACCTTCCCACCCACCTCAGGCCTTCCAAACCCCAGGCCGTTCTTAGGGTCCAGCTCAGAGACCGCCTCTTCCATGAACCCCTTCCTGATTTCCACAGCCAGAAGTAATCTTTCCTCCTCTGACTTCCCACAGCACTGTCCTTGTACCCCTTTCAAAACACCCATCACACCCGATCTTGGTGCACAGACGGGGTACATCCGTCTCTATCGCACATACTGTAAGCGTCTTTGGGGGGAAGCCCTAGGACTCTTTGCACGTCCCCGTAGTGATTCACTGAATTACATGGTGTATGTTCAGTAACTATTTAGGAATGAATGAAGGGATGAATAAATGAATGGCATTAAATGTGTAGAGAGAGTCATAAGATTATTGCAATATAGCTGTAACAACATCCATCTTTATTAGAAGAAAATCTGATGAGAGTATTGTATAGAGGATTTTTTTTTTTTTTTTATGGTTAATGCTGAAAAAAGAACAATGTGGGGGCATGCCTTGGAAAACCTTCTTCTTTGGAAACGTGAGGCCCCTAGTGATTCCAACAGCTGCCTACAGGTAAGAGATATTGTAATCCTAGACAGTATAAATTAAGTTATTCAAATAGGACACATTAGATAGGATGGGTCAATGGAGAAGCTTCTTGCCCAAGATTCTCTGAGGAGGTAAGCATTCTCCCTCTCCCTCCCCACTTTAAATAGAGTTCTCCCAAATACCGAAGCCTGCCTTCCCAGGTTCCAGGTATGAGTCGGTCTTCTTAACACTCTATGCCTATGGGGATGCCACCCCCCGAGAGGTACCACTCCACTCGAATGGACATTTTTGAAAGTCTGCTACCCACTAACTTTTTCAAGACCTCCCTCAAAAAACAAGACTCCTGGTTGATCTTTCTTCTGTCAATCTCCCGGAACACTTTCCTGTTACTTCTTACGGTATTCACCAATTTCACCCTGCTCTGAATTACAGCCACTGACACTTCACTCGTTCCTGAGAGGGTGTCCTGCATCTTACACGTCACTGGGTACCCCGGAGCCTGGCACAGAGCCAGGCGTGCACCTGACACTACCAGCATGTGGACGCTAAAGCCAGGGGTTGCTGGGCACAGTGAATGCACACAACCAGGTCCGGCTCCCGGCCAGACCACGGGCTAGCTTTATCACCCTGGGAAAGTGACGTCATGTCGTAAGCCTCCATTTCTTCACCTGTAAAATAGGGATTTTTTTTTTTTTTTTTTAAGATTTTATTTATTTGACGGAGAGAGAGATAGCGAGAGCAGGAACACAAGCAGGGGGAATGGGAGAGGGAGAAGCAGGCTTCCTGCCGAGCAGGGAGCCCGATGTGGGACTCGATCCCAGGACCCTGGGATCATGACCTGAGCCGAAGGCAGACACTTAATGACTGAGCCACCTAGGCGCCCAAAACAGGGATATTAATACAAAATTGGCTCGATTTTTGTTTTATCAGAAAAAACTCAGGAGAAGTACTTCGTAGAGTGTCCAGCACAGAGCAGGTCCCCTGTCAGTGGCAGTGTAAGGACACCACGGAACTGAGATGACAAAGGCCTGAGCTCTGATTCCAGCTACCCCACTGATTCTAGGGAAGCTACTTGGTATCCCTGAGACTCAGTTTACTCCTATGAGTACAGGAATTTTATAAGTACCAAAATTAACAGTAGCAGATAAAAGGTACCCAATAAAGCGCCTCTCCCATTGCAAACGTGCATTCTAGATATTCGTTCCTCCCTCCCTTTCTCCTATACCCACAGTCACCCACCAGCCTTTACAGAGAAAGAGAGAATCAGCCTTCCAATACTGACCCTATTTCTCCTTGACTCTCATTTAGCTATCCCTGAGATTCCAGAAGTGAGGAGAGAACTCAACGTTCTATCAATGAGTCATCATTTACAGTCCAGATCAGGAGCTGCCACGTGAAGCAGTGAACTCCCTGACCTTGGAGACAATCAAGAAGAAACGGTTGGCCAAAATGGGCTGACAGGAGGGAGGAAGGAGCAGGACTCCTGTGCGTCAAGCAGAGGGCAGAACCAACTCATCACTAAGGCAGTTCCCTACCCTGGGAGTCTGTGATTCAGCTGTGAGTTGCAAGTAAGAGTACAGACCATGCCACTCGGGCAAGCACTGGAAGGTTCTTCCTTTATGTCTACAGCTGCAGATAAGGATCTGTAGCTCCCCTTGTCACGTACGCTAAGATGGAAGCTGTGGCTGAAAGTCACTGTATGAATACCACTGATGATCAGGATCCTCATACATGTATCTGAGGAACACATGCATTTTTGTGACTACGTCACCTCAAATCCGTTTTGCAAACAGGCGAGTCTTAAATATTTTAAGTGAGATTGTACATGGAACATTGTCTTGAAAACCTGTACATATACAAACACATGTATCACCACTGTTATACTTAAAAAAATTTAATATTGCACTATTTCAAATATAGATATTAAACTATTTTATGCCCTCAAAAGCCTCTAATAATGGTGGAAACTGATGAACCTACCCTAATAGTTTTTCAAATCTGTTTGGTTTTAGGTATAACCGTGCAAAAAAGCTGTGTCCATACTGAGCTCTTGAAAAGTCCAGGTCAGAGTTGGCAAAAGCCAGAAGTGGGATCCTGACCCTCTGACTCTGCCCTCTTTAATTAGTCTACCCCCCCAGTCCCCACGGCGCTGGTATCTAAGAAATTCCCTTTCTGGCCCGGGTTCCATCTAGGAGCATTTTCATTTTCTCGTCCTAAGGGCCCATGCCAGGGCTCTTCTGGGGACTCAGCTTCCCCAGCCAGTGCCAGGGACGCATAATCACCGCTCCCAACTCTGCAGATAAACGACCCACCCCCTCGCTCTTTCGGACTGGACCACCGCTGATGGACAGAAGCCCACTGGGGCTGGGCCACCTACCTCCCAGGACCTCGCAGTCGCTGTCCATGCTGTCATGTACACCTGCAAAAATGTTGGCCAGAGTGGACTTGCCCACCCCCTGCTCCCCTATGAGCACCACCCGGTAGTAGGTGCTCCCCGACTCGGAGGAGATGACGGAGTCTGTGGAGTCAGAGGACCAGCTCCGGCGGCAGTGGTCCTCGGGGGCAGCGGAGTGGCGGCTGCGCTGGCTGCACTGGTGGGGCTCCTTCTGGACCATCAGGTGCCTGCCGTCGGCCGGGATACTCCAGCGCTGCTGCGGCCGCATGCCCACAGTGCCCTGGCGCATGGCGACATTGTTCAGGGTCATCGCTGGGTCCTGCAGAGCAGAGCAGCCGAGAGGCACGCATCAGTGAGCGGGAGCCTGGGGGGCTCACCACACAGTCATCAGTGGCATCTCAGCAGATGGGGTGACACCCAAGTAACCCTGACATCGGAACCCCAAGGAAACTGTCCCCAAATCCAAGAGGCTTTCAATTAGTAACCAGCTCCTCAGGCAGACTGTCGTTCACAAAAAGAAAGAAGTACCGTGAACAACACCCACGGCCCCCCTGCTTCCTCCATCCTTGAGCGAGCCTTCAGGAAGCCCACTCGGCACGGACACACAGGCAGCCCGAGCAAACCAGCAGCCTTCGGAGATGGCTGGAAAAGCAACAAGTTAATGGAGCTGGGGACCAGCCGGCCAGTTAGCTGCTCTTGTCTAAACATGGCTCTTCATTGCACCAGCGTCCAGCGGGCTTCCGTGCCTGGGTGGCAAACACGTGGCAATGACCTCACTCCCTCTGGCTGCACTGGACAAGCACTTATTGGAACTTCCATGTTTAGTAAAGTTGCCCTGATGCTCTCCAGCTGCCCGAATAAGCTATTATTTGGGGGCAAAAAAGAATTTCTATCTGAGGTTCATGCCTCAGCTCTGCCCTCTTGCCCACAGACATCATGTTTCAAAAATCCCAGCCCCAAGCCCTGTTGTTCCCGCAGGGAAATGACCTGCTCACGTTCGGACCTATCAAATTGGCAGAGAAAATGCTTCACTCTCACTAAACCACGTCCACTCCGAGAGTTCTTCAACCTTCCTGAGGAAAATCAGAAGGCCAAAGACCCTCCTAAATGCCATGGAACAACTTTGCTCCAACTTTCCCTTTGCAAGCCTCCATCCCCTTGCACGGAGATTTGTTCTCTCAGGCTACTTGAGATAAAGTAGAAGCCTTCTCATTTTTCATAAGCAAGATCATTCGTGAGAGTGAGAAATGCACACTCCTCTTCCCAAACTCACACCCACACTCCACACCCCAACACGCCCGGCCACTAACGGGGATGACCGGCCGGTTTTTCAATCTCATTAAGCCGTGCCTCAGTTGGCCGGCTGGCATTCGAACAACAAAAGCATGACGTATCAAGTGAGAGCTGCCCTCTGACCACAGAGTCTGCAGGAGGAGGTGACCCTCCTACTGAACTGAACTAAGGAACCTGATGACAAATGGCATCCTTTGCACCTTAAACTCTGCCCCCCGCCCCCGAACAGAAAACCACAGCGCGCACGGCAAGTTCCAGGGCCTCTTTTCTCAACTTAGAAAGTTGTGCGGGCCGGGAACGCCCACTCCGTGCCCGCGCACTCCACCCCCCCCACCCGGCGTCGGGGGGTAGCCCCTTCCCAAACCGCCCGCTTACTTCGCTCGGCCGGGTGGGCGCCCGCGAGGCCGCGTGTGCTGCGTGGGTGCGCGCTACGATGCCGGGGCCGCCGAGCGCTGGGTGCTCGCGCCGTGCCCGCCGTCCGTGCCGCCGCCCGCAGCCGCCGCGGCCCCGCCGTTTATAGCGCGCCGGCCGGCCCGCGCCGGGGCTTTTCCGTGACGTCAGCGCCCCCGCCGGGAGGGGGCGGCTCTGCAGCAAACTCAGACTTGCGGCCACTTCGCTGAAACGGTTACTCGCAGTCATGTGACCCCCCCTCCCCGACCTTTTGAAAAATAACGACGGTTCCATCCCGGGCTCCTTTATTTATTTTATTTTATTTTTACCAGGTGGGTCTAAGAAGCTGGAAAAATACACGGAGTGCCACTTTTTTTTTTTTTTAAGATTTTTTATTTATTGATTTGACAGAGAGAGACACAGCGAGAGAGGGAACACAAGCAGGGGGAGTGGGAGAGGGAGAAGCAGGCTCTCGGCCGAGCAGGGAGCCCGATGTGGGGCTCGATCCAGAACCCTGGGATCATGACCTGAGCGGAAGGCCAGACGCTTAACGACTGAGCCACCCAGGCGCCCCCACGGAGTGCCACTTTAATCGCGCTTCCCGGCAGAGCGCTGCCGAGCTGTCGGGACACAGGATGGAGAAAGAGGCAGGTTTGAGTTGGGACCCCGGCTTGGCCAGAAAAACGGGGATCGGCCGGGCGCCCGCGGAGACTTTAGCCTCCCGGAGGGGGCTGCAGCCGCCTTGCGTGGCCAGGGCTTGTGTGAGCCGCATCTGCTGCCCGGAAAGCTGCCTCTACCTGCCTCCTGTCTCCCTCTCTCTGGAGGACGAGGGAGGAAAGCCCGGCATCGCTTTACTTCCCTTCTCTGGCACGGGCCCACAGAGACGGGGCCGAAGAGAGGTGACGGAAGGGGACAAGACCTTGAAAAGGGCAGTTCTTTTCTTTTCTTTTTTCTTTTTCTTTTTTTTCTTTTTTTTTTTTTTTTTTTTCTTTGACAGAAACAGCGAGAGAGGGAACACAAGCAGGGGGAGTGGGAGAGGGAGAAGCAGGCTTCCCGCGGAGCAGGGAGTCCGATGCGGGGCTGGATCCCAGGACCCAGACGCTTAAGGACTGAGCCACCCAGGCGCCCGAAAAGGGCAGTTCTAAAAAACAACTTGATGAGGGGTCCAAGCAGATTGTGCTAAATGCTGCTGGCGCTGCTGTGGGCCAGGATGCCCAGGCTCCTCAATCAGGGGATTTAATCAGCGCTCCAATCAGCAGCATCGCTGGGCCGTGGCACGTGGCACGGAGCCAATGCCTCCCAGCCGTGGGGGGAGGAGCCCTGAGCCAGACACGGTGGGGGGGGGGGGGGGGGGGCGCCGCGCTCCTCCACCTCCACGCCAGACTCCCGTGAATGAAGGGCACAGGAAAAATTATAACTATTACTACCACCATTTACTAAGTCCCTCTGAGCACCTGTACTGAGTAGGTAGTGTTAGGCCTCCGCAGTACCTCAATCCTACTACAATTCTGCAAGGTAGATATACTGCTACCCCCATTCTATGGAGAAGAAGAACACTTGGCCAGAGAGCTTGCCCAAGGTCATGCAGCTGGTGTAAGTGGCAAAGTCAGGGTTCAAAACCTGGTTTGCCTGACTCTTTGCACTGCACCACCAGCTGAAGGGTTTCGGGGACCTCTTTCGGGGACATGGGCATTTCCCAGACACTGTGTTTGGAGATGACACGGGCCTTTCCGACACATCCATCCACTTTTCCAGCCAGCTTCATCTCTGGGTTGGCTGGTGACTCCGAGAAGCAGCCAAAGGCCCCAGCATCTATTTGAGTGGCTGGCCTCTGCTGTGATTATAGTCCATTCTCAGTTATCCCGCATGCAGTTATCTGCTTTGGGGATTATCCAAGTGACCAGCTGCTGAGACCTGCCAGGCCCCAAGCTGGCAAGGGTGGGATTCACGGAGTAATAAAAATTTAGAGCTCATTTAGTCCCAGGTGCCTTGGCCCCAGTCTCCTACTTTCTACATAAGGAAGTTGAGACCCAGAGGGATGACTACCCCTCAGTTGGTAGTAACTAGAGCCGGAACTAGAACCTGGGTATCATAATTTCCTGGATGGTACCCTTCATTACCATCGAGTTTTCCTTCCGGGTTTAGGCAGGAGAGGATGGCCACAGATGTGGGGAAAGGAGAAGTTTGGGGGAGGGTGGGGGGTTGTCTGGGGGAGGGAAAGAGATCATCCAAGAATATATAGCTGACTCCATAGTAGAACACGTATAGGGGCGCCTGGGTGGCTGAGTCGTTAAGCGTCTGCCTCTGCTCAGGTCATGGTCCCGGGGTCCTGGGATCGAGCCCCGCATCGGGCTCCCTGCTCCACGGGAAGCCTGCTTCTCCCTCTCCCACTCCCCCTGCTTGTGTTCCCTCTCTCGCTGTGTCTCTCTCTGTCAAATAACTAAATAAAATCTTTGAAAAAAAAAATAATAAAACACCTGTAATTTGTGAATTATCTGCATTTCAGAATTTACCATGCTTTTTCCATGCTGAACCTCCTACTCTGTCAACTGGTCTCAACAGACACATTATGTGGCTAAAAACTAAGAATAAATCAGAGTCTATAAGCATTTCATACAGTCTCTCAATGCTACTTTTGCCACTGATAAGAACCTAATTCTTCACATTAACAAGAACCTGATTCTATGCCTAGGCAATATCCACTATGAACTGTTTTTTATTAGTAGAAGTGAGGCACACCAAAGAAAACAAATTCTAAAGACTGGTGGGGGCTGGGGAGGGGGAATTTCAGTCCACTATTGATTGGGTAAGTACAGCAATGTTGCGTTTGAATAAAAGAATCTACCTTCTTAAATTTTCTGTCCCACGAAAGCCAGATGGGAAAACAACTACTTCGCAAAAGTTTCAACTGAACAACAGTTAAGTTGGAGTATTTGGGCAAAAATCAGTTACACCTCACAAAAAGTGCATTTGAGAGCCGAATCTTAGCCAGCGGAACCCCAGCTACCTTGCCCAGGATTCCAGCTCACTGGGACCATCTACGGGTATGGAACTGGAGGAAAGAAAGGTAGAATCAGGGCATTTGGACAAGTGGCAAGTTCTGAAGAGGAAAATATTGGCAGAATATTGTAGTTTCTTATTCTATGAATTATTCTTTCCATATTCCTTCTGGCAGCATTTGAAGGCGTCCTTGGGTTCTAACTAACATGAAGATGAGTATCGCTAGAAGGCAGAACTCAAAACAAAAATAACATTTACTGATATGCACGACTTATCTCAGTTAATCCTCATCACCACTGCACTTCCCCAAGTTTTATGGATGAAGATGATGAGGAAAGAGGTGAAATCACCCGGCCAAGGTCACAAAGCTAGTAGGCAGCAGAGCTGCTCTCTCTGGAGCCACGATCTTAACCTGTTCTACTCAGAGTAGGGGATACACTTGAGCCCCGGTCCCACGCTGGCGCCTCAGGCCATGCCCTCTCCCTAACTCCCCTCAAAAGAGGAGTTTTTATCTGATTGGCCAAAGCCCATGACCTTCACTGGGCCACATTTTACCGATGGGCAGGCTTTCTTTACTTAAAGGCACGAGCCATCTTCTTCCTCTCTATTCTCTGGGTCCCATGCACTGGATTAGAACATGAACTTTGGGTTCCTTTAAGGCCCTGACTACCTCTGTCTCTGTCACTGTCACTCTTTCTCTCAGAATATAGACCTGAGCAACCAAGTCCCATGATTTCAAAAAGGGATGAGAGCAGGCAGAAAGAAGTGGGGAAGGAGTAGAACCTTTGACAAGGGCTGTGGGTTGGGGCATCAGGGACCCGCACAACCATTAATAAAATATTACTTTGAATCTCATCCCTTGAAAACTCTGGAGGGAGGGGAGATGATGGGTAGACCAAGATCCATACATCCTTCAGTCGGTAATATGACCCTAAAAGTAAGCGACTCACTCGGGTCTACAGTACCAGACTGCCTCATTGACACTGGACACCTACTGCAACCAAGGGGCGCTTACCCATGCCACCAAGTCACGCTACTCAGTGGCAAAGGGGACACTGTCCATATGCTCTCCCTTTTCCACCAGCAGAAGGTAGATTGCAGACTGGGCATCGAGTAGGTGATAAAATGGGTTTTTAAATTGCTTTTTAAACATATTGCGTTTCGACGCCTTTAGGCAAGGCATGTTCTCCAATTCCCCATAGTCCTCACTAGCCCCTACCATTTTCTCCCCCAGCCAACTTCCCTCATTTGATTATTTCCCTGGCCCCAAGGGCATCTGACTTTGTAACCCCCGTAAGAGCTGTAACAAACAGTAAGGAGGGGATTTAGCATCAGAAAAGCCAGTTCAAACCCAGGCCTTTCTTCTTAGGCACACAGATGCTGGGGATGTCACCAGACCCCAGAGGCCTTGACTTCTGTCATTCTGGAGAGCTACTGAGTGTGGAAGTGCTTTGTCAACCACAGAGCACCATGTCAATGCCAGGGATTATGATTATGACGCAGGAACCAAAGATTGGAGCTCGGCCACCTGCCCTCGGCTTTGCTGCCTCTTAAGGCTCAAGTTAAATTAATCCAGCAGAATTCAGGACACATGAGGCACCAGGGAGGAAGGGCGGGAAATGTACTCACATTGATGTTACTAGGAAAAAATAATTAGCAAGGAGAATGCTGTGCTTAAGTTCTCTGGAAACAAACAAGGAGATGGGGTCAAATACTCAGCTCACATAATAGGTCTCCACCAGCCACAAAAGCACTCGTGGGGAGCTGGGTGGGAGGCAATGTGCAAAGTGTCTGAGCACAAAAAGAACCACCCACCCCCTCCGGGAAGTCTAAAGAAGGAAAGAATTACTATATGGAAAATCATTGCTTTACAGAAGGGAGAGAAAAAGGCTCCAATTGCAAAATCAAGAGAGCCCTGATTAAGAGAAAATAAAGACTGAAGAGAAGATGGCTAAGAATAACCTCTCAACACCCAGAGGCCTGTGGGATCCAGATGGACACTCTTTCCAGCTGCATCCTCCTTGCTGGCCCCAGCGCCTCATCAGACTCCTGCTGAGCAGATTCCATTTTCCATTGAAAAATTCTTAGCTTTCACCCTTCCTCCACTGTTAGCTCAGCCTCAGCCTGCAGGCGTTACCATTCCAATGGCAGAGCTTGCTAAGCGCCCCTCCTTCTAAAATCCTGCCAGGTGAGTGAGGAAATGCAGAGTGTAGCTCAGAAAGCCAAGAGGAGGCTCCTGTTCTCTGTTCTCTGCCCAGCTTCCTCCATTCATTCATTCATTCAACAATAAATAACTACCGAGCATCTACCTTATGCCAGGACCTGTTCTTAAGGGCTAGGAATAGGTACTTATAACTCATGGAACTTAAGTTCCAGTGGGAGAAATAATAAACAAACAAAATATCACCATATCATTCATTCATTCATTCGTTCATTCATTCATTCATTCTCAGAGCATTCCACTCGTTAGCCTCAGTTTTCTCATCCATAAAAGGGAATGATAATCCTGGAGAAGATGTGTAAAGTAGGGTCAAGTACATACCCATTCAGAAATCTGACAATGCCAACGTTGATGAAAATGTAAGGGAGGTTCCTTTGCCTTACTGGTGGGAGTGTCTCCACCAGTCTCCACCATTGGAGATCAACCATCAACATCTAAGATGTGCATACCCTTTGCAACCTAGCAATTCTACTCATAATTGTGCTTCCTCTGTACTATACAAGAAGATGGACATGAGAATGCTCATCAAAGCATTGTTTGTGGAAGCAACCACCTAATGATCATTGATGAATAAACACATGGTGGCATATTTATACAATGAAATAGTATGCAGCAGTGCAAATGAATGACATAGATCTACTTGTATAACATGGATAAATATCAAGATCATAACAGTAATTTGAAAGAGCAAACTGCAGTTTACCTACAGGACAATAATTTATATATACTATATATATATAGATATAGTATATATCTATAATATATAAAAAATATATATAATTTTATAATTAACTCCACACTAATATTTTATAGTTAAATACATTTAGTAAAAGTATACGAGCATGGGTGAGAAAAATACGCACCAACTACAGAATAAAGACTACCTCTAAGAAAGAGAGGAATGACAGTTAGATGGACAGCAGACTTCTCAAAGCCATCCTAGAGGTCAGTAGACAGTTACTTATAAGATCAAAGTGCTTAGTGAAAAAAACTGCCAACCTGGAATTTTATGTTGACCTTAACTGTCATTCAACAGTGTGAGTTAAACAAATATTTACTGAGCACATATTATTACAAGCAATATCCCAAGTCCCAGGGACACAGAGTTATATAAGACCACATTCCTAGCCTCAAAGAGCATAAAGTCCAGTGTTCCTTTCCCCAGCAACTACCAAATCCATCAAGGGATCATCCAAGAGTTGCCCAAAGTAATCTGGTTTCCCAACCAACACAACGTTTTCCCTGGAGTTCCTTTCTACAGCAACAGAAAAATCAATGAGACTATTTAGCCCAAGCAGTCAAAACCAGCCTAAGGCAAAGGCCTTGATTTAACCAATTACAGCGACACAAGAATTCTTTAATGATATACTTAAAAAGGCCAAAAGAATGAATAGTTGGGTTGAGGACATGCACAGTTAACACCTTTCATATGTGGGTGTAAGTATTCCCATTTTCCTGCTTTGTTTTTCTAATTGCATGTTTTCCTGATTCCCTATGTGTCTTTAACAATTGGATGGTTTCTCCAACACTTAAAAGGCAGTGAGACATTTTGGCTTTGGTAGAAAGCATTTAGCTTAGCCCTGCAATGAATATCATCCAGATTTTTCTTTAATGAATCAAGCCCTTAATTGATGAAAATTTATAAGTCTAAGTTACTGTTATTTTTAAAAGATTCCTTCACAAGCAATTTAAAAATCTGACAAAAATCTTTGACTAACAAACATATGCTTTGTTCTCTACATAAGCAAGTTGTATTATTTTGAACCCAGCACGTGCCTTTCCCGGAAGTGTGAAGCTAATAACAGCACAATGAACAGTGACCGGCACGTCTGCCAGGCACGGACACGCATTATCTGACTTAGTCTTCGCCACAACTCTATAAAGTACATACTGCTATTATTCCCATTTTACAGTTTGGGCAACTGAGATTAGGGAAAAGGTTTTATAGCTTGGAACTGGCAGATTCAATCTGTCTGAATCTCATCCACCACTCTGGCCTATGTGAGGAGATTCTCCGCAGCTCCTAAGGACAGACCCTGGCGCTGCTCCCACCCCCTGGGGTGGCAGGAAGTGGGTGAACAGAATTGGATAATGTCACCTTGGCAGATACAGAAGTGTCACCCTCACGAGAGTGGGAGTTGTTCAAAGGCAGGAGAATATCATGTCCACCTGTTTATCCCAGCTGCTAACAGTAAACCTGGCACACAGTAAGGCCCCAGTATGTGTCTGCTGAATAGCAAAACAGATGAACACCAGGCCCCACCATCTTATCTGGTCTGTTATTTCAAACTCCCTAATTATGACATCTCACGGTGACCCTTCTGCCGACCAGCCTCCATCAACAGGCTTGAATGCAGTGAGCCGCCCTCCGAGGCAACCAGGTGCCGGGCCCTCACTATGTGCAAGGACATATGGGAGACGCTGTGCAGGGTACACAGACAAGCATGCGGGGCCACACAGTCAAGGAGGTCAGGACCCAGAGGGAGGGGAGCCAGGGAGCATGATCTGATGCAGACGGTGGTGAGAGGCTATGAGGGATGTGCACACAAGGACCCAGACGGGGACCACACTGTCTCTGGTGCAGGAGAATCTTCCCTACCGCTCCCAGCTTGCCTGCCTGGGCTCACGCAGCACAAGAGCCTAATTTAGTCTCTTCTCCCTTGGGAAAAACAGCCTTGGGAAGCACCTCTGCCCTGGACTCCTCGCAATGGAGAGGGAATGACCTTGCTATTGGTAAGATCAGGGAAGAAACTGAGCATGTGACATCAGGCCTCCTCATTGCTTGCTCACTGGGGCCAGGCCACCTGCTGTGCATCCCACTTTCTCCCCCTGCGTCCTGCAAAGGGCACCCAGGCTGTGGTAGGGAAGGCCGTAGCTGTGCTCTACGTGAACGGTGCGGCAGTCACTGGGATGGCCTTCCAGCAGTTCTTTCTTCCCTCTTCCCACTAGCACAGGATCCCCTGCACCCGAGAATGAAGAGCTCTAAGCTGGGCAAGGTAAGCTCACCTCTTTTGCAGAGGATTGGGCATGGGATCCTGTCCTGGCCAATGCGATGTAAAAGGATGTCTGTTTGAAAGCTCCTGAGAAAGGATTTCCTCACTAATAGAAAGAAAGTCTTCCTCGCCATCTTGCACTTCCTTCCCCCTGGAATGCAGATATGAGAATAGCTCCAACCTGGAGCTGGAGTTACCCATCTTGAGACGGTAACGCATGGATGCCGGGAACAAGGTAACACGTGGATGATGAAAAGCAAGAGCTGGGTCTTAAATGATACCACTGAGCTGCAACCTGGAGTCACCCTCCTCCAGGTTTTTCATCAGGTAATAAGCCACCAGTACTTAAGTTTTCTGTTAATTACAGCCCAAACTAACTGATAGACATATGAGTTTAATTCTGTAAGGAGAGTCATAGAAAAACTAAATTTGGCTGACTACATCATATTCTCCAATCCAGCAAAATCGGCTATAAAGCTGATAGTTTGATCCCCATCTGTCTGTCTCCTGAATCAATATCTCAATGGATTTAGAACTTTGAGAACAGGTTGAGGTTTATCACTCCCTCAAACCTGAACTTACACCAAAGTGGAGATCCTCTCTGATGTATTTACCACTACACAGCTGGTCTCTAGCCTGGTGCCTGGCTTCTGGTTGGCATTTAATAATCATATTGGATGTCTGAATAAAGAATGAGATCATGTCCAGCTAGAGTGACTGAGAAAGACTTGATTAGTCTTAAGTAGTGATACTTAAGATGAGCCTTTAAATGAAATAATACCCAACACATTGAGAATAATATCAACTAACATTTACTGAGACCTTTCCATATGCCAGGCACTGTGAATGTGGTATTATCTCTTTTAATCCTCCCAACTACCCTATGAGGTAGATACAATCCTAATGACCATTTTGCAGATGAAGAAACTGAAACATAGAAAGTTTAATTAACTTGCCCAAGGGTCCACAGCTAGAAACTGGTAAAATTAAGATTTGAACCCCAACTTCTGATTTTAGAGAACACGGACTTAAGCCAATAAGTTATCGGGAACCACTGGGACAATTTAACTCAACAAACAGATTTGAAATATCTATTACATGCTGGTCTCTAGGAACAGAGGCTGTGTAAGAGACAGTCCCTGTACATGGCTGGGGGGAAAAAAACTGAGGAGGGGCACCTGGGTGGCTCAGTCGCTTAAGCGTCTGCCTTCGGCTCAGGTCATGATCCCGGGGTCCTGGGGTTGAGCCCCATGTCGGGCTCCCTGCTCAGTAGGGAGTCTGCTTCTCCCTCTGCCCCTCCCCCCCTCTTGTGCTCTCTCTCTCTCTCTCTCTCTTTCAAATAAATAAACAAAATCTTTTTTAAAAAACCTGAGGAGTTAATAGTATTAATAGCTGCCCTTTATTGACGCAAATATTTTGCTAAGTGATTTGCACATATCATCTCACGTACTTTTCCCAACATCCCTATCCCCATTTTACAAATCAGGAAACTGAGGCCTAGAGAGATTAAGTAACTTGCCCAGGATCACACAGCCCAGTGATGGAGCTATGATTTGTAGCAACTTGCAATCAGAGCCAGAGCTCTCCTATCCAAAACTGTCCTTGAGAAGGGACATGACAGACACTGTCACAGAGCACGTGTGCAGAATCCTGGGGCAGCAAGATGGAGGTGATAAACTATCCAGTGGGTCAGAGAACACCTCACAGAGAAAACTTCGAGTCTGAGTTCTACAGTATGCGGGGGAAGTTGGCAGGGTGGTGTATGTATGTGTTCACATGCATGCTCTGCGCATGTGCACACTCCACTAAGTGAATAGGGGACAGAAGCAGGAAGCATTCCAGATTAAAAAAAAATATATAGCAGATGCACAGGCTCAGAAGTATGGGCATTTGGGGGACCACAAGTAATTTGGGGTGGCTGGAGAACGTGGAAAGTGTGGGAGGGATGAAAGATAGGGCCAGAAAGGGGTCAGGGGGTCCTCTGCAAATTCTGAGCTATGGAGGGACAAGCCCAGCGCTCTGTTTCGTGCAACCTGAGGAGCCAAACTTTCAGCAGGAGCTCAGGTCATGAGAGGCAGAGAGAAAGCTCTCAAAGTACAGGAACGGACAAGGAGTGGCCAGCCCTGTCAGCATCAAAGGCCAATGGGTACGAAAGCCACAGCATGTAGGCGCACATCCACCCTTTCCCATACAAGGGGCAAGGGGCCCCCACCATTTTTGTGAGGGAGCAGCTCCATAAAATGGAGCTAAGAGATTCACGAGTCCCATTGACTGTGCTCACAGAGGAAGGAGGGTGGCCTGGGATCCACTGGGACCACCCACAACACCCAGGAGGGACAGGTCAACACACAGCACCACCCACTGGGACAGGGAAGGGCTTCCTGCCCAAACACCCACCTTCTCCTCCCCACTCCCTTCTTCACTCCTCCCCACTTCTTTGTCCTTGGTCTATGTGATTTTTCTGAGGATCCAATAAACAGCAAATATAGTACGTACTCAGCCAGATTCTCATCTATACCCAATGCGAACATCACGGTTGGATGGGCAACAGATGTTTCCACCCATTAAAATTTATATGAAAACTATAAACGTTCCTCTGACAAGCAAAATAAGTAGAAGCCTCCAAGACACTGTGAAGCCTTCCCCCTGGGGAATTCAGCAGGAGTGATGCACGACTTGGTGGCAACTGGGCTTGCAATTTTTCTTTCAAAATTAAAGCACAGTCTGGGGTTGAGAAAAGCAAGCTCCTTGCAAATGACACATAGACCTAATATTCTTATCAATGTTTCCATACTAGGGAATTCACACTTTGAGGGTTAAGAAATTGCATAGCAAAGATACCATCATCATAATTAATACCTTAAAGAATTTTATTAGGCATCAATTCATTTGTATGCTCAGGTTATATAATTTAGTGAGTGGCTTGGTTTCAGATTTTATATTCTGTTTTTTGTATCTTCAAATTGCCACTGGTAAAAATGATTTATTTAGTCTTTCACTCAATAAATTTTGATGAAAGGCCTATTAGGTATTGGGCCAAGTGCTAGGCTCCAGGGTACACAAATGAAAGCAACACAATCCTTGTACTCGATAAAGTCACAATCATTGAGCCCACATTCAATACTGAAGCCGCTGTTCACCAAGAATCCCAAATCCTGCCCATCTGTTCTGACAGAAGGAAGGAAGACTTCAAATGGGGAATCCCTGAACCTGAGAAATTCAGCATGGGTCCCCCCATTCCTACTGCACTGAGATAGTCTCTGCTCTCCCCAAACAAACATATACAAAGTAAGGGGTAATGAGAAGAGAAAATTGCAGAAATATTCTCAAACAGAAATTGGTATTTGGCGTTTGAAGATCTAACTCCATTTAGTTCCACACCCCATTCTTACGTCAGATTCTCCAGGTATGCCTGTTAGTCCCCTCTAGATTGCAAGAATATGAGATACTTTGCTGGGAGCTTACAGGAAGAGACACAAGAAACCATCTTGACAGATGCCCTGCTGGACTTCAGAGAGAACACAAATTTCATACAGGTTACCACACCGGCTCTATGTTCTCATGGAGACTCTTCATTGACAGCACTGGACACTACGCCAAACCACCTTAATTAAAAAAAAAAAAAAAAATGGTGGTATACATTGTAAAAATACAAGGATCTTGAGGCCCTAAGGAACTTCTTTGCGGGATCAGAACCAGGAAATGGAAAGCTAGCAGAAGCCAAGACTCCCGTACTGTCTCCCTCCCTCTCTCCACGTGGCCTCTCCATATCTACTTCTCACTACCCATCTGTTTCTCTCTTTTCTCTCCACATACCAGCTTCGTCTTCTCATGCCATAGCTCTATGTCCCCTTGCTCCAGCCACAGGCTGAGACAGACGGACGATCTCTGAGTCCCAATTCTGAAGTGCCAGGAAAGACCGTTTGATTGGTTCAGCTTGGACGAAACTACCACCCGTGGCCCAATCCAGTGAGGCCTGGAAGGCGGGGCTAAGGAGCACGAGCCTGACTGCCACAGGAGAGTGGTAAGAGTGTGAAAGAAGGTCATTCTCAAACGAAAGGGGCTGCTGCGAACTGCGCGACACTGCAGAAAGTGTCTACTAATCCTCTACTAGTCCCTGGCTATCCTGTCATCTCTCCACAAGAGGCTTCCCTTGGGCCTTGTCCTGGGGCACTGGTTTATAGTGACCCAGGCTGATAATGTCTACATTCACTAAGTTTCTCCCCTCCCTTATTTTCTACCTCATGGCTTCTGCTCACCTCTAGCTAACTGTTCTGTGTCTTCTCCTGACTGCCTGTCTCCATGTCTCTTGGCTTCTGTCCCACTTTACCGCCATCATCTCTCTGAGTGAATGGGATTTCCTCTCCCCAAAAGTATATTGGATTGGATCTCAACTGACATGTAACTCTCTTTGGGTCAGTTGTCAACCCATCAGTCCATCAATCCCTGGTCCCATCAGAGTGGCCAGGGTAGTAGGGTTACAGGCTACAGAATAGAAACCAAAAATAAGGAACTGTCTGCTTCTGCTTTTCCCAGAAAAGAGCTCTGGGCCTGTCAGTTTTCCTCAAAAAATGTCATGAACTTCTAGCACTGAAATCATAAAAGACATATCCTGTCTCCGAATACTCTCTGGACATAAAATGAGCTCCTTTGGCATTTCTTAGATATTTAATAAAATCAACCTTCTATTCAGTGTACTATTGTATCCTCAACTGGTATTTTAATAAGCCTTCTTCTCCTCAGATACCTACTTCTGAGAACCTGAAAGTGTAATAGGGTAAGTAATTGATAGATTAGAGCAAAAAACTCTCACATTGCAAAATCATTTAAGACTGCTACATAGCTTCTCGGTGACTAAGGCCTCATGATCTTGGTGGTAAGATTGCAATTCTTCTTGTAAAATCCTCTGTAAACTGCTTATTTAAACAAGTACAGACAAGCAGTATTTCTCTCTCCTGCCCTGTACTGAGAAATATGAGCCAATTAATATTAAATGTTACAGTGCCTCAATTCTTGTCATAAATTAGGGGGAAATGTATCATGCAAACATGAAGTAAGAGGAAAGAATATATCACTGAGAACCAATTGGAAATTAAGAAAAAGACACCTCATGTTGCATAAAAGATCCTAAATATTTTGATCTCCTAGATACAAGCTCAGCTTCCCATTCATTTATAACCTAAAGCATCCAGTCACTGATGAGCGCATCTCTATACCAAAGAAGGGATGCCCTACCAACAGGAAGTTCTCTTACCTACCACTAGAGACAAACTCACATGCCAGCCCAGATGGGGTTTCTTACTAGGGAAAACTCCCTTAGGGTATGGTGAGTTTTAGTGACTGACAACCACAGCAGAACAATCTCTCCTCCATGTCGGGCAAACTTAAGATTTGTTTGGGGTGGGGGGAGCTCATTTGCATCCCTGAAATGTAAAGTACTATTTTAACTGGTAGTGGAGCACAAGAGCAAGATCCAGCTTCATACACTCTTTCCATAAGGAGGTCAGAATTACTCTCATGCTCAAGCCCCGAGGAAGGACTCTAGAATACTCAGGCTCAGAAGGCAAGAGAAGTGACCTATCCAAGAACTACAGCCCTGTTTCTTGCAATGAACCCAAATCCAGTTTAGATATTCCCTCCCTGACACAGTTCCCTCCCTCTCGGTTTAGTATAAAACAAATTTTGCCAAGGAGTCCAACGTAATTTCCCTTAAGACAGTGGATCCAAAATTGAATAAATCCTTATTAACAAAATCCAAATGTAGCACATGATATCCAGACAATCTGGACTAAAGGACAAAGAGACAACATATAATATGTGAATGTAAGAAACCCAATGAGTGGAATTACCACAAACCTAAATATACATTTCCTAGGTAAATCTTTTAGAATGAAAAAAACCATTGGAAATACACTCACTAGACAGTGAGCCCCTCAATGGCAGTTATATATTATGATGTTACAAACCACCTCAAAACTTTAGTGGCTTAAAACAACTATAATTTATAGCTCACTATACTTTGGGTCTTCAGCTTGGGCTAGAATCAGATGGGTGATTCTTTTCTTGGCCTCATTTGGGCTTACTCATGTCACAACTATCAGCTGGCAATTCAGCCAGGACTAGATGATCCAAAATGGCCTCCCTCATATGACTGGAAGTTAGTGTTGGCTCTCAGCTGGGCTACTCTCTGTCTCCATGTGGTATCTCACTACCAAGGAGGCTGGCGTTGGCTTCTTCCCATAGCAGGAGCACAATTCCAAGAAAGCAAGACCAGAGGCTGCAAGACCTGGAATTCTCATAGCTGAGAACTCCCACAAATGTCTCTCTTGCCACATTCCACTGGAGAAAGTGAGGAACAAGATCAAGCCACATTCAAAATGGTGGAAAATAGACTTCACCTATTGAAGAAAGGAGAGGCAAAGTCACCTTGCTAAGGGAAAAGGACACAGAGATGGGAGGAATTTGTAGCTATTTATTACAGTTTGCACAAGAGGGACATATCTTATGCGCTCTAGCCTCCCCAGCACCTAGTATGAAGTTTGGCAGACACAGAAGATATTTCAAGTCTGCTGTTCAATGAATACACAAGTCTTTGGAAATACAGCCCATCAGTTGCCAGCTAGGTGAAAGAAAAGTTCAAAATGAAAACTGCCAGTACTTTTTAAAACTATGGTACTAACATCTTGATCAACTCTATTCTTAAGCCATTGTATTTCCCTTTTTTCTACTTCCATTGGCATGAAAACTTGTTTCCTGCAAATAACTAAGCTTGGATGAGGCTAATTTTGACATCTCCTTGAAAAAATGTGCTCGTTCTCCATACCAGTTTCTAGCACCATCAAAATAACACGAATCCTTCTAGATATGATTATATAAACTGCTTGTAAATATAACTGATGTTCTGTTTTACAACATCTGGAAGCACCATATGACCACAATCCAGTACCAAAAGAATGCAGGCGTCAATCCATTACCAGAAGAATGCAGGCGTACTTGGAGCTCTTCACACTCGAAGTCTGTCTAGGAAAGGAACTCAGATCCTTCTACGTGCCCTTCCCTTTTCTTGAAAGGCAATCCGTGTTTACAGTTGAGTAGTTTTGTTTTAGAGAGAGAGATGGAGTGGGGGAGGGGCAGAGGGAGAGGAAGAGGGAGAATCCCAAGCTGGCTCCACGCCCAGCAGGGAGCCCTATACGGGGCTCAATCTCACAACCCTGAGATCATGACCTGAGTTGAAATCAAGAGTCGATGCTTAACTGAGTCACCCAGGCGCCCCTGCAGCTGAGTGGTTTTATCAGCCTGTTTCCCACCTCTAGCATCTTGGGGGTCCAACAGCCTTGTCTCATTTGCATTCTGTCCCTTTCAGTCCCAGCCGACAGTACCTCGACAGGCATGAAATTGCCAAGAACAATGGGAGTCTCCCGTATCTGTCGCTGGGATTCACTCTGTTAGGCAAGAGGCTCGTCCACAGATCTTTGCTAGATAATCCCATCTCTGTTTTTGCTTTCACTGAAATGGCTGAGGGACATTCCTCTTAAGCCTTTTGTGTGACTGAATACTCCGACTTTTTGATCTTTCTGAGGTATGAACAAAGGGTCATATAACCACACCCTCAGCTTGTTCTTAAGAGCACGCTTTCCAAACAATCAATCTCTCAATTTTAGCACTCATTTGCAATCTGGATAAGAAGAAAAGTTCCCTTTTATTTTTTATTTATTTATTTATTTTTTTGCACATACGTGATTGAATTTATTATAAGAAAGGTAAGAGAAAATGGGATTGGAGAAAGAAAGGAGACAGCTGGATAGGGATTTTCATACTGGGCCTACTATCCACAGGCCTCAGCAGGCCTGCCATGGATCCAGCCGATTCTTTCGCATCAAGAAGTTGATCTTGCGAGCCATTTCCATGTTGTAGATCCACCGACAGATTTCGTAGCTTTCCTGTCGTCGTTGGCGACAAGGTTTTTATAGTACCGCCGTCGCTTAATGTCCTCGATGAGCCCATCCATGGTGAGGATTCTGTTTAGGGTCCTGTATGCACCT
Organism: Phoca vitulina; assembly: GCF_004348235.1. Classification (NCBI taxonomy): domain Eukaryota; kingdom Metazoa; phylum Chordata; class Mammalia; order Carnivora; family Phocidae; genus Phoca; species Phoca vitulina. The sequence continues at coordinate 40,795,376 of NW_022589728.1, forward strand.
TCTATGTTCCCTTCTGTACCATCACAGTCCTGGCAATGAACTTCAGATGTTTTGCCATGACCTTGGAATTTAAATCTTCACTCTGCTGGACCCAACTCCCTCAGGAACCAGCTGCCACAAAGCTCGAAAAGTTCCCTTTTAAAACATCAAGTCTTGGGGGCTTTTCTGTTTAACCATTATCTCTCTCTTCTTGCATTTTACTATCAGCAGCAAAAAGAAACTAGGCTGCACCTTCAACACTCTGCAGAAAAATCTCCTCAGCTAAATATCCAAGTTCATCATTTACAAGTTCTGCTTTCCACAGAAATGCAGGTCACGGTCCTGCTAACCTCCCTGCTACTAGATAACAGGGATCCGCTTTCCTCCAGTTTCCAACAACGTGTTCTTCAGCCTCCCTCTGAATCCTCACCAGAAGTGTCCTTTAAGTCCAGATTCCTATTAGCAGTCTGTTTACAACCATGCAGGTATTCTCTAAGATGATTCTCCTGAGCCCTCATCAGCAGAGACTTTAGCATCCGTATTCCTACCATCAGTACGTCTAAAGCAATCCCAGCCGCCTCAATATTCTTCCCGCCTCTGCCCTCTGCTCAATTCCAAAGCTATTTCCACATTTTTAGGTATTGGTTCCAGCAGCATCCCACTCTCAGGTACCAAAATCTTTACTAGTGCCCTACTGCTGCTGAATATTAACACAAATTAAGTGGCTTAAGACAACACAAGTTTATTATCTTCAGGTTCTACGGGTCAGAAGTGGGGCACAGGTCTCAGGGGCTAAAGCTGAAATGCTGACAGGCCTCGTTCCTTCCTGGACGTTCGTGGGGAGAATCTGTTTTCTTGCCCTTTGCAGCTTCTGGAGGCTCCCCGGTTCCTTGGCCTGTGGTTCCCTTCTTCTATTTTCAAAGCCGGCAGCGGCAGCAGGTCGAGTCTTCCTCAGAACCGTCTCTCCGACGCTCTTTCACCACCGTCCGCCACAAAAACGTCCCTCTCGTCAAAGCCACTGGTACTTGGCCTTTGCCACAGCAACCAAGCTAGGCCCCTAACTGGTAACAATCTTCCTGCCCAGTTTCAAGGTTCTGAGTAGTTATTTCCTGCCCTTTTCCAAGTGTTGCCTGGAAGGCAGAACAAGGTAACAGTCCACGGAGAAGAAATAATAAACAATGCCCTGTGTAATCTAAATGTACCTCACTTTATGTAAGAGTTACCTGAAATCTTATTTATGGTTGCTATAAACTGAATCATGTTTTTGTTTTTTGTTTCTTTTAAAGATTTTATTTGTTTATTTGACAGAGAGAGACACAGCGAGAGAGGGAACACAAGCAGGGGGAGTGGGAGAGGGAGAAGCAGGCTTCCCGCCGAGCAGGGAGCCCGATGCGGGGCTCGATCCCAGGACCCCGGGATCATGACCTGAGCCGAAGGCAGACGCTTAACGATTGAGCCACCAGGCATCCCTGAATCATGTTTTAAATACACTAAGAGAACTTACTATAGAGAATCATTTATAAAGGGAAACGTTCTGTTAAGAGACTAATCATTACCTAATACCTTGGGAAGCCAGATTTTTACATATTTTGTTTGGTTAAACTGATGAAGGCTAGCTGAAGACAAAGCATCAGCTGACACCCTGCAACCTCCATCCCACCCCCCACCCGCCACCCCTGGGTGGGACATGTGTGACATTCTTCCAGGAATCTCCCAACTAAATGTTCATGCCTTGCTAGAGGGGAAAACAACCTTAACTTGACAATGGCAAGACCCCTGGTATCTTGTAGGATCTTGTAGGTCGGTCCTCTTCAGCATATGAAAGTTCTTTTGAAACCTCCCTTTTCCTTACTTCCCTAACCACTGCTCCTGAAGACCGTGGGGCAGCAGCTCTTTCTGCCCATGGGTCCTGTCCCACCCTGTGCTTTAATAAACCTCCATTTTGCACCAAAGACATCTCAAGAATTCCTTCTTGGTCGTCGGCTCCGGACCTCACCCCACTGAACCTCACCTATATTCCAAAACCACATCAAAAGTAGCACATACCATACCTACTTATAAGATACAAACATGTTGGGGGCGCCTGGGTGGTTCAGTTGGTTAACGTCTGTCTGCCTCTTGACTTTGGCTCAGGTCCGATCTCAGAGTCGTGAGGTTGGGCTCTGCCCTGGGCATGGAGCCTGCTTAAGATTCTCTTTCCCTCTCCCTCTGCCCCTCCCCCCTGCACCCACACTCTCTCTTTTAAAAAAAAAATTATAAACATGTTACAGAGCTACTCTTTCTTTTTGGATGCCTATAAGGACACAGAGAAGATGCTTAGTGAATATTCACTGAACAAATAAATGCACCTTAAAGCCAACACTCCCTATAGCACAGAGCATATCTTATCACTAAAATGTAGTTCCTGTCCCAGGATCAGTTTTTCTAGAGGCCACAGGCTTAAGGCCATTTTAAGTTTTGCTTCAACAGTGCTGACCCTTCTGAATCATAGCTTTCATTTATATGATTGTGTACAAAGTATTTTTTTAATATTGTCTTTATGACAGCCAGCTGAAGAAAGCAAAGCAGTGTTCCTAGCCCCATTTTTCAGATGCTGAAACTAAGGCTCAAAGACCTCCCGGAGGTCACACACTAGTAAGTGACAAGGCTGGGACTAAAATTTCAGGCCTCCTCACTTCTATATTAATATATATATAAAGTTACTATTAAGTTATTACTAGGTTATTATATTAAGTTATTATTATTCTAAGTCCCCTCCCTTTCCTAAAGCTAAAAGGTCACTCAGCTGGCAGGTTACCAGAATAGAGGGAACCTCAGCTTTTGAGAATTTAACAGATTCTTACTTGTTTCTTTGGGTAGATGAGGGAAGGAAGTTTTCCTTAAAATTTAGCATCCAAGCAAACATAAGTCAAGGGAGAAGATGAACGTGGAGAGGTCTGTCAGCCGTGAGCTCAGCCCAGTTGGCAGGGACAGCTAGGATACCATGGCCCCTTGTGCCTGGATCAACAGAATGTCAGCTGATAAAATCTGAACATAGCATTACATAAATAGTAAATCTTCTTTCCATTTTGAGCAAAGAAAAGGCTAGGGGCTTGCCATCTAATGTTCAACAAATGTGGGTTATTTGCCAAGAACAAGGAAGCCCTTAAAATCAACCATCCATGGAAATAGTCAAAAAAATCAAGAGATTAATCTATCCACCAAAACATCTGATACAAGATGGCAGACTGAATGCCTTTACCACCCCTCTTCCTAAAATCACATTGACATGACAGTGAAGAAGAAGAAAAGGGAATATAGCACATAAAGGAAGCCTGTAGAAGGTCAGAAATTTGATAGATTTCTGAGCATAAAGAGCGCAGATGAGATTGTACTAGCTAATAAAAGAGAGGAAGCAGCAACAGGCCAGAATGCAAAGCAAAGAAAGTTGTAGCTAGGGTTGGAGCCATTCTGGGGGGGAGCCTCTGAGTTCAAGATCAGCAGGAATAGAGAATGGGAGTGGGGACTAGAACAGAAATCAGAATGATGAACTGAAGGCCTGTCCCTGGAATGACTGAGAGTAAGGTGCATTCCCATCTTTACATTTGGAGAACAATGGTCAGCTGAGAAATTACTTTTTGGGGAAAAAAACAAAAAAACAAAAAACAAGACACAATAAAGAGTGTGAATGATTTTTTAGGGAGGAACAAGCTTACTGGTTCTTTGTGGATGGTTCATGGGCTAGAACCTGCAATGGGCACGAATCATTTGCCTGTCCTGCACTTATTCCTCTTTCTTTTAGAACCCAGATTTTGCTTTGGGGAACCACTCATCTTGCACTGCTGATAGCCGGTTGGCTCCTAAACCCTGGTTTTTGCCTAGAGGTAAATCCCTGGAAATGTTCTGGTTCCTGTGGGTCCCCGCTCCTGTCCTGCCCTGATCCTGGTTCTTTCCAGTTACCCTAGACTTTATACGCTACCCCATATCTTTCCTGTAGGTTTCCCTTGCATCCAAAGAACCATGACTAATATATAAACCCAGAATCAAGCCCTTCTCAATTAGCATTTGCCTCCTCACCCACCCACCCTATAAGCAAGGCTGCCAGTCCACACACACTAGTTCCAGACTGACCATGAGACCTTCCAGTTAAGGGAGTGGCAGACCTACACAATAGAGAAAAACCAACAGCACAAAATAGAAGGACACACCTAGATGATCCAGTATCTGACCCCAAAAGAAACAGCTAATTAAGTGACAAGAAGACAACCTAAAACTAATTTTCATCCGTATACCCAGAGAGATTTAAGACAACTATGCCTAGAAAACCTAGAGCAGGGGCGCCTGGGTGGCTCAGTTGGTTAAGCTGTCCAACTCTTGGTTTCCGATCAGGTTGTGATCCCAGGGTCGTGATCTCAGGGTCATGAGACTGAGCCCCATGAGGGCTCCGCACTCAGCACAGAGTGTCCTTGAGATTCTTTCTCTCCCTCTCCCTTGCCCCCCCCCCACTGTCGCAAATAAAGCTCTCTCTCTCTCAAATAAATCTTTAAAAAAAAAAAAACTTAGAGCAGACTTCTGTAATAAAGGAACAATAAAAAAATAACTAAATATTTTTAAGTTACTAGAAAGGCTACCAGAAAAAGTCACAGCGATCTGGAATATAGAGCAAAAGTCAAAGAAATGGAAAATACAAGCAGAATGTTAAGCATCATATAGAGGACTTGTGCAGAGTTTCAGAAAGAGAACATAGTGTAAATACAGGAGAGGAAAATAGAAAATAAATAACAGAAGAAAATTCCTCAGAGCTGAAGAAAGATATACGGCTTCAGATTACAATGGCTCAGCAAGTACAGAAGAGAGAAATAAAAAAGGCCCACACAAGGGTACATCACTGTGAAATTTCTGAACACTGAGGACAAAGAGAAGATCCTTTTGTCCTGAGACAAAAACAAATGAAGGCTAACTATAAAAGAATGAGAACCAGACCAGTGTCATATGCATCAGCAACAATAGATGGTAGAAAATAGTTCTCAAAGTTCTAAGGGAAATATTATTTTGAACCTAATACTCTGTACATAGCCAAACTCCCAATGAAATGTGAGGTGAAAATAATGACATTGTTTCCCATACAAGAACTCAAAAAAAAAAAAAAAAAATGACCTCCCACACCATCTTTTTGGAAAATAAATTCTCTTCAAAGTAACCAGCAAATCAATAAAAACAACAACAACAAAAAGGAATCCAAGAGAAAAGGAAAACATGGGACGCAGTAAATAGAGGACCCAACACAGTAGCTCATTAAAAAAAGAAAAAAGAAAAAAAAAAAAGGCCAGGATAACAGTTGTCAATTGTGCAGCAGTAATCAGTCCCAATTAAAATAAGAAATCGGAGAGCTCTGAGAATAAGCCTTCAAAAAGGAATGAATTCACATAAATATTCTGATTAAGCCGCCCGACAGTCTTGGTGATAACGTGAAGGTATGTGCTTCTTTTGTCCGCAGGAAAAAAAGACAAACAGAAATTCGGGGTTGCAGGGGGGAGCATGAAAGCAAGAAAGCCACAACCTACACATGAAGCTAACTAAAATGCAGCATGATTTTGAGTCATTTTGAAAGTGAACAGACAATCCATGTGATGCTGATGTTTGGAACAGTCTACTTTGTGAAGCTCGGTTTTTGTGACATATGATTCCATTTCCTTCCAATTGCACATCAATATTCTACATGAAATAATATTTACATGAATCATAATATTATAAACACCTTTTACTAGTGCCCCATTTTTATTGAAAAATAAAATAAAGATACAGAAAACCCACAAAACAACAGGAGAGCTTAACGAATTACCATGAGGAGAACATTCATTTAACCATCACCGGCTCAAGGAACAGAACTTTGTCACCCCCCCAGAAACTCCCCTATTCTTACCATCCCAATCTCAACCCTCCCTGCCATGATACATAATCATTTCCTTGGCTACTGATCATTTTATCACCAAACATGCATCCCTAAACGTTATACAGTTGATCTTGAACAATGCAGGGTTTAGTGGGGGCTGACGCTGTACAGTTGAAAATCCAAGTATAACTTTTTAAAAATATTTTATTTATTTGTGAGAGAGAGATAGAGATACAGAGAGAGAGAGTAGCAGAGGGAAAGGGACGAGCAGACTCTGTGCTTAGCGCAGAGCCCAACACGGGGCCCAATCCCACAACCCCAAGATCATGACCTTAGCTGAAACCAAGAGTTGGATACCCAACCAAGTGAGCCACCCAGAAAATCCAAGTAGAACTTTTGACTCCTCAAAAATATAATGACTAACACATATTTTCTATGTTATATGTATTATATACTGTAATCTTACAATAAAGTAAGCTACAGAAAAGTAGATGTTATAAAGAAAGTAATAAGGGGGAGCCTGGGTGGCTCAGCTGGTTAAGCATCCAACTCTTGATTTCGGCTCAGGTCACGATCTCGGGGTCGTGGGATGGAGCCCCGTCTCAGGCTCCACGCTCCGTGGGGAGTCTGCTGGAGATTGTGTCTCTCTCCCTCTCCCTCTGCCCCTCCCCACCTCAAATGAATAAATAAATCTTTAAAAAAAAAAAAAAGAAAGTCATAAGGAAGAGGAATACATTTACAGTATTGCACTGTATTTATAAAAAAAAAAAAAATCTGCATATAGGTGGACCCACAGAGTTCAAACCTGTGTTGTTCAAGGGTCCACTGTACAAGGCAGCAGCTGAAACTTCAGGCTGTGAGGCCAGAAAAATATAGGTTTGAGTCCTGGCTGTGTGACCTAGGCCAGCGACTGCAACCTCTGTTCCCAGGTTTCCCATCCGTAAAGGGGGCACAATAAGACGACCGCTTCCCAGGGTCGTGTGAGAAGGAAATTAAATAATGCGTGTAAAATGCTCAGTACATCGCCCGGCACACCATAAGCCACCTGCTATTACCCTCATTACATGGAGGGCAAGGCCCTCACATTACATTTCATGTCCCTGCAAAGGGCCTGGTAGTCACTCCTGGTAAAATCTTAATGAACTGAACCAGCAGGAGCTTCTGGAGAGAAGAAAAAAGGCAGGAGGCGGAGGAGGACCTAAGTAAAAACAGTCAATATGTTGCAAGGGAAGCAATTAAGGAAAATAGCCCCGGCTAATATGAACCAGCTACGAAGATGTGCAATGTACCTACAGATTTCCTAACAATTAATCCCTTATGAAAAGTTTGGTTTGTTCCCTAGGAGGATTCTGAGATTTTATTTAATTACCTTGATTTGGGTCCCAAGTCCTGGCAATATTCTTCTGGCATTCTCTACTCCGTGGGGCTTCAATTCAGGATGGGCAAGTAGAAGCACAGCCCTCGAGGATTTTTGTCCTTCCCCCAAAGGAAACCCAGCAGTAGCCTCTCCATTGTTAATTATTCCGAGGTTTTTAAAGAAGTGATTGTTTAAGGGATAATCCTCCTTGGCTCTGTAAGCAGTCCTTAGACAGTGGATGCAGAACCTGGCAGGTGTCAGGAACCAGGTCAGGAAGGAATCAGCCCTACAGCTGGGGAGACTCCCAGAACGACCAACCTTTATGATTGCCTCTGGAAACCCAAATGTTTGATGGACCCAGAAGAGAGCACACAGGGCTTGAACTCCTGGGGATGCAAATTCTGATCCTAATTCAGGCACCCAAAGCATCTTCAGGGAACCTTCCTCCCTCCCTCCTTCCATTCTTTCCCTCCTACCTGCCCTCTTCTCTTCCCTCATTATCTGTTGCTCACCGACCATGGTAAGTACCGGAAATACAGAGATGAATAAAAACAGTTCTTTCTAGATTATATAGATCCAGATGTTAGAGCTACAGATGACAGGGGCGCCTGGGTGGCTCAGTCGTTAAGCGTCTGCCTTCGGCTCAGGTCATGATCCCAGGGTCTTGGGATCGAGCCCCGCATCGGGCTCCCTGCTCGGCGGGAAGCCTGCTTCTCCCTCTCCCACTCCCCCTGTTTGTGTTCCCTCTCTGGCTGTCTTTCTCTCTGTCAAATAAATAAAAAACCTTAAAAAAAAAAAAAAAAAAAAAGAGCTACAGATGACAGCATTCTCCCAATACGTGAAAAGCGAATGGTACAAAAGATCTTTTATGCTTTGCACTCACATGATTAAATGACCCTCAATCAGAGGGAAAGGGAGGAAATCTCTTTTCAGATCCCTTTCAAGCCTTCTGATTATATCAAGGAGAAAGTTTCCGTTTGGTGCCAGCCTTAAACAAGCCTCTACCATTTGCTAATATCCTTTTTTAACTAATGAAGAGCAGGCCTCCAGCTCACAGTTTTCTGCAGATAACAAGAGCTAAAAGTTTTAAATGTTTTATTCTTTACGCTAGCAGAAGACACGAGACTCTTTGCTCAGATACAAAAAACTTTATTACTCACCATGAAGCAAGCAGCCTGAGCATCAGCACATTCTGTGCTGGTTCCCCAAACTCCAGTCCCCCACAGGGCAACACGAAGAGGGCCAGTGAAAACCTGCTCAGAGAGGAGGTTGCACTACGGGATAGGAACCCAATGCTTAGAGAACCGGAATCTTTTCTAATGAGGATGCCTATCCCTTGTTCTTTTTTTTTTTTTTTAAGATTTTATTAATTTTTTGACAGAGAGATAGACAGCACAAGGAAGCAGAGCAGCAGGTAGAGGGAGAGGGAGAAGCAGGCTCTCCGCTGAGCAGGGAGCCCGATGCGGGGCTCGATCCCAGGACCCTGGGACCATGACCTGAGCTGAAGGCAGACGCTTAACCGACTGAGCCACCCAGGCGCCCCTACCTATCCCTTGTTCTGAAAGGAAACATCATTGCTATCTTCCAAGGCTGTTTGCTGTGCAAACAACTTTGAAAAGATAATACCAAAGAGGAGCCAGAATCCACTCCCAAGACATGCAGAAACACAGAGACACATGGAGAATGGTCTCCCAACAGCCACCAGAAGATAAAAATGGAGACTCTGGAGCTAGACACACTTCCGTTCAAATCCTAATGCCCCTCTTACTAGTTGTGTGACTTTGGACATGTTTCTTAATTTCTCTAAACTAGTTATAGCGACATTCACCATAAAGTTGTTGTAGATTAAATTAATATCTGTGTAACACTGAGCAGCAGAGAGCTACTAAGAGCTCACTAAATGGCCAGCATCATTATTACTACTAGTCTCCATCTGTCCAAATTCCGTAAGTCTTTAAAGCCCAGCATGGTGGATCCCTTCGTGGATGCCCTCCAATGAGATTCCAAGTGCGTCTCCCTATTCTACCTTCCTATTTCCCATCAACCACAGGAAGCTCAGCCCCCCTTCTCAAGTCACCAGCCTCTCCTCACTTCAGTGTGTTCCAATGGGAGATGACTCTTGTTTTGTTGTTTAAGTCTTGTCATTTCACTGTACATGTGTATGTCTTGTCTTCCCAACTGGATTATTCTATTCCAGAGGGCAGGGATTCTGTCTTCTACCTCTTAGTATCCCCCACAGCATACAGCTTGTCCATTATACCTAGTACACACTCTAGAAAACATTGACACGGAGATTTTCCAGCCCAAGGAAACTGAGAAATATCACAATCTTGGGCAATTAGGCCCCTCTTCACTACACAAAAGCAGTGTATCTGGGAAAAGAAAAAAAAACACAAGACAGAGGCCCTTCTCAGCAGCACAGAGGGTGAAGCCTGGCCTGTCGCCTGGGATCTGCCAGCCCAGCTCTAGCACCACATAGCCCCTCTGCCTCCCGGCCCTGGAACCAGACCCTCTCCATGACTCATCTCCAGCACTCACAGGAGAGGCCTGTCAGGGACCCTGGGAGGAGTTGTTCCCTTGGCAAAGGGAGAGAAATCCTGGCTACAAGAAGGAATTCTCTGAAAAAAATCAGTCGATTCAAAGTCAAAAAAATGTTATCCCCTGAAAAGCCAACTTCCAGCCAATCTGTGGAATGAAAAACAAACCCCCTCTGATTAAACGCCATGCCCTGGGGTGGCAAAACACATGTACCTCTAACCCAGCTATAAACTGGCAAGCCAAAGTCATCTTCTGGGGGTATTTTAGTATTTAGTAACCACCAGACAGCTGATTAAACCCAGATGTGCACTGCAGTCTTCTCAGTCAGCAAAGAACAAACAGGCCTTCCCAGCCATGCCAACCCCCATTGGGCCAGGCCTCGGAGCTGCCGCACTCAGGCTACAGCAGGATCCGGGGCTCCGTGTCACGGGCTCTCATCCTGTCCCCTGAAAGCAATCACCACACCTAGCCAGGGGCATTTCTGAGAAGAGATGCCTCACTGCAAAATTCTGACAAATCGCTTGTCACCTACCTGGAAAACACCCTCTCTTTTAAAAGTCAAAGTACTGAAAACTAATGGTAATAGATGCTGCAAAACGTATTGATAGGGACGGCGCTGGCCTGTGGTTTCCCACAAGAAGTGCTGCAGAGCTGGAGCATTCCCCCTCCTCTCTTCTCTCCCTGCAGCTCTGGTGCGTGCAGCAGAGGGAGGGCAGACGGGAAAGGGGAGCATGACACCTCTCCCTCTGCCCCCAGGTCATATACAAGGCCTCTCTACTCCCTTGTGAAACCAGAGTCATACCACAGGCTGTCTTAGTGTGTGTGTGGGGGGGGGAGGGGAGGGATAGAGGGTGCACACAAGCAAAATACAAGCAAACCAGGAGAGACCACATGGTGACCATTCCAACATGGAAGCCACAGATCCACTGTGGGAAGCTGAGGAAGAGGTGGGAGGCTCTGAGAGAGAAGGGCATGGGGCTCACTTCACACAGCTGCTGGAGGCTCCTCATAGTGGATCAAAAAGCTCTCGAGTCAGACTTAGGGTCCCGTTCTAGCTCTAGGGTCACTTATAAGCTGAGTGACCTGGGTCAGGTTGCTTACCTCAGTTAGCTTCAAATCTCCTCCTCACATGAAATGGGAAAGGAATGTTAATATTTACTCACAAGACTGTTGTGAAGATTAAGTGCATGATGAGCGCTCAGTACAGAGCCTGGGACATGGTGAGGGCTCAATAGAAGAGAGTGATTTTTAAATCTCCTTCAGCTGACTCCATTGCCAGATGGCTACCAAGTAAGCTTCTATTGGCACAGAGTCCCCTTTCCCAGAGATTATGTGAAGGGCACTATCTCTGCTCATCACCTGGGGCAGGGAGCAGGCACAGGGCATGGTGGTTCACTGGACATCACATCCTAGCCAAGGACTGCCCGTGCCTATCGCTCTCTCCAACCCAATAAAGTCCTGCCCCTGCTGCCATTCCATACCTTCCACCTCCACCTCCACCCAAGGAGCTTGGAACCTAGAATCTGGGGCTTCCCAGGTTTCTGTTGGAATCCCTCCATTTTTCAAAAAGCTTTTCAGTGAATGCTGCAAAAGTATATTCTCTCTGGATTTTTTCAACCAGGGTCCTAATGGACCTACTGTCATGGAAGCTATAGGCTACACTGGATATCTTCCCAAAGCATCAATTTCACTGGATGGTATTAATATAATACATTTTACTCCAAAAAGAAACATGGGCTTGTCATGGAAGAGACATGGAAGGATGGGGTTGGTGTGCTGATGTGAGAAGTCTGGGCCAAGGCCACCCCAGTGTTGGTAAGGCAGATGGCACAGATGGCCCACCACACAGCCATGCTCCTACTCCAGAGCTACAGCTGAAGTTTCCAGACACCAACACAGCCTCCCTCGGAGAGAAAGCACTGGCTTGTGACCCAATCCTGGCCAAGGGGTCCTGAAGAAGGCTGCTGGGGGACATGGGGTTCAAGGGGCTTTAGGGGAGAGTGTTTACTCCCCCCAGAAAAGAGATCCATGGGAAGAAATGCCCTCTCTTCATGCAGGTGACCCTCCACACCTGATGCCTAAAGTGGCAGCAGCCATCTTCCAACCCAAAAGAGACAAGCTCATGAATGAGCCAATGGCCAAGGACCCCCGAGAGGATGGATGAAAGAGACCAGCTCATGGTTAGCCCCATCAAGCTCTCAATTAACCAGCCCTGGAATCACCAACTCCAGACATCTTGTTGTGTGAGATACTAAATGGTCTTACCATATAAGCAGTTTTTTGTTGGGTCTTTCAATACTTGCAGCTGAGAGAGTCGGTATGGAGGTAACAATTTTAGATTCATTCTCCATGTCTCTAAGTTCAGGAGTCTTTCCCCAGTCTAGGAGACAGAAAAGCAACACACGGGGTTGCTTTAATGTTGATGCTCACTCCTGTTTATTGAGCTCTTGTATATTGAGCTCTTACTATTGCCAGACCAGGGGTTTCATCTTACTTACTTCTCCTAACAACTCCATCAGATCAATCAGTGGTGCTTCTACCCTCAATAGTTTACAAATGGGGATACTGAAGCACATAGAGGTTAAGTAATTTGCCCAGGATCATTCAGCCAATTTGTGGCAGAGGCAGCCTTTGCACCCCCATGGCGTAACCCCAGAGCCCACGTTTCCACAGCTCCTCTACACTGCCACTCAGCTTCTCAGAGAATTACAAGAGCCCTGGAAGGAAAAGCAGCTCCCCAAACATAAAAGTAGAAAGGAGTCTGTTAAACATTTCCCAGGGGGTTACTTTCCGAGAGTAAGTAAATACTCCTATGCCCTCTCTCGGCTTTGAGGAGGTGTCAGCGTTCCACAAACACAGTCAAATTCATTGACCTCCACGGCCCTTGTGTCAAGCCATTGGAAATTCACCAGGTGTTGCCAAATGCTATGGGAGTCCCCTGAAATTATATACAAAATGTTGGGTGGCTTAAGGACATTTTTCTTGGGAGAAAGTCAACAGTTTTCAAAGGGATCTGGTTATCCAAAAAAATTAAGAATCAGCCTCCTCATACCTGTGTTCATTGCAGCATTATTCACAATAGCCAAGATATAGAAACAACCTAAATGCCCTTCGATGGATGAATAGAAAAAGAAAATGTGATACACACACACAGAGAAATATTATTCAGCCATATAAAAGAAGGACCTCCTGTCATTTGCTACAACATGGATGAACTTGGAGGACATTATGCTAAGTGAAATAAGCCAGACAGAGAGATAAATAATGTTATGATATTACTTACATGTGGAATCCTAAAGAAACAAACAAGCCCATTTCATTGAAACAAAGAATAGAATGGCAGTTGCCAGGAGCTGGAGAGAGGGGGAAATGGTATGATATAGATCAAAGGGTACAAACATTCAGTTAAAAGAAGAGTAAGTTCTGAGGATCTAATGAATGATGGTGACTATAATTCACAATACAGTATTGTGTACTTCATAATTGCTGAGAGTAGATCTTAAGCATTCTCACTACAAAAAAAGGGGGGAGTGGTTAACTATGCAAGGTGATGAATGTGTTAATTAATTTGATCTGGTAATCATTCCACAGTGTCTATATATATATTTATATACATATACATATATATAAAATCATCATGTTGCACATTTTAAATATGTACAATTATAGTTGTCAATTACTCCTCAATTAAAAAATTAAATTTTAGAAGAATCAGTGTCCTGAAGAAACATCAAATGCAGCCGGTCTTCACCAAATGTTTTAGCATTCAAAGGGAACTTAGACACCATCAAGACCAATGTCCTGATTGTACTGAGAAGGAAAACAAGGCCAAGAAGTAAACTGACTTGAGAAAGTCACTTGGTTCATTAGGACCAAGGCTGGGACTGGGGCCCAGAGCTCACAGCACTAACCTCTCCAATGTAGTCTGTTGCATCACCCGAGACTCCACCATCAGAGTCCCCTTCTGAATTAAGAAGCCCTGATTCCACCTGTAAGCAACCAGAGGCTCCTGCCATATGCTCTGAGGTCCACTGTCCTTCCCCTCTCATACTGTCTTGTTATTGCCTATTTAACTGTCTGTCCTGCCCTAGAAATGGACCCTCTTATGAGCACCATCAGTGTGAAGAACAGGTGTTATTTGCTTGCCATTACCCAGGGATCTAGCACATGGTGGAATCTTAATAAATACTCACGGTTTGAAAAAAATGACTGAATCCATGGATGTACGAATCATTATCACCTCCTTATAGAATGGCCTTCGTAAGGCTACACGGGGCTTGGTATCACCAGCTACTTTCCTCCTCAGTGCTAGCCGAGACAAGGCTCACAGAGGAACAAGGATGGTTTGATGAGGAGGGGAGAAAACAAATCCACAATAGCATTTTAAAGAGGGCAGGTTGAGTCAAGAATCCCAATAGATGTGTTATGGTCCAGAAAACCTGACTCAGATCGAGAGATGCAAGTTCAAGGAAATGGAGGAGTCCCTGAGACACTCACACAAACAGCTTGGCCCTTGATGCCAAGGAGACTCAGCAGTCCTGCCGAACCAGGTAGGAGCAGGTGTTCCCAGCCAGGAACGTCCCAAGTAGCAGCAGGTGTTCCCAGCCAGGAACTTTGCAGTCATTGCTTGTGTCCTTCTTCTTCACCAAACACAACTTCTGAGTCATTAATTTTCTTTCAGCGTGCAGAGCGCATGCCAAGAACTTCCTGCAGCTTATGAGTCATGGTCTCTGAGCACAGAACATCTCCCAAGGGAAGCAAGGGTTGCAGAGCCCCAAGCCCCAAGGTGAGCTCTGCCCAAGGGTGCACTGCCCCAAAAGCACCCCGGAAAGGCCCCGTCAGAGATGCTGGTATAAATCGTTCAGGGTGCCATGGAAACCTCACTGGGTGGCCGGGGCTGAAAGAACTCAGAGCAGACAGGAAACCAGGCACTGACCTGGGCTGGGCAGCCTGATGTTTGTTCTCAGGAGCCCCAGGCTCGACAGGGTTATTGAAGTAACCAAATGAGAAAATGTATGTGATATTGTTCTGCAAGTTTTATGCACTGTTACTACTAGTTGCTATGATTAAACAAAAATCAGACATCAGACCTACAAGACAGACATAATGTTCCCTGTCTCTCCTTTATATTCCCTTTGAATTCCATTCTCCAGGAAAGACTAATAAGGAGGGAGCACTTAGAATGTCTTGACTGTGAAATTGAATTCAACTGGATTTGCGGCAGGTGAAGGTGTCTCTTCACTTATGGGGGGCTTCACAGACCAGTACAAGGGACAGGAGAAGAAAGGGTGACATTCATGACCGGGGTTGGTATCTATAGAGACCTGCAAACCAAATGCAGAAATCGCAGCCTGTTAAATAAGAACCTACTTACTGGGGGAGGGGGGGCGGCGGGAGAAAATAATAATTAAATTAAATTAAATTAAATTAAATCATTTAAAAAAGCAGCACGTACTTAGCAAGGTCGCCTTTATGTGGTGGAGCATGCCTACTTGAATCAATCAACAAATATTTATTGAGCACCTGCCATGTGCCAGAATGGCACTGGATACATGGTTTCCAGAAGCTCTCCAGAATCTTTTTCCCCTTAAAACTCTAACACTTCCCCACCTAATGCCAGCACTGCACATTAATATTCTCATCACTCCTTTGAACTGGACGATGAGGGCAACCGAGACAATTTGGGAATTTACTTTCAACTCAAATGCTATTGTTTTCCCAGTTTGCGATATATTTTTCTGCTCTCTACTTTCTATGGAATCTGTTCTCTTTTGCTTCTTCCCTTCTGTTTCTCACACAGCTAGATCACACACAAGGAGCTAAAATGCTGACAACAACTGCAAGACGCTTCTCTCCTGAGGGTCTCAGTTTCCCCACCTGAAAATTGGGTGTGTTGAAGAAGATACACTTGAAGAACCCTTCCAGGTCTATCCTTCTGAGATCCTGAGGTTCCAAGCAGGCAGGTCTTCATTTTTCAATGAGGAAAGGAAGCCCAAGGCAGGGAGAAGCACCCAGGTCATCGGCAAAGTCAAGATCAGAGATGCTAAAATTGTTGAGTTGCTAAGTTGCTCTGCTCCATGCCCAGCATGTAACAGCCTGAATTGCAAGAGACATTGTGCACAATTCAGCCATGTCCAGAACAAGAGGGCAACTGTTAGATTGGGAAGAAGGAAGGCTATTAAGTGATAAAAGGATTGAAGTTCTTTAGGTAGCTGTTTTTCATTAGGTCTTTACCAAGAAGGTTGACTTTGGCCTGAAACTGGGGCTAAGAGCCCTGGGATAGCAGCAAGGCAAGAAGAAGGATGGCTTCTTATCCCTCTTTTGACTGGACATCAGCCAGGCAGCCAGCCAGGCAGCACAGATGCCTGGCCCCTTGGCAGGCATCTTCCAAAGATAGACTGTGGTAGCCCAGAACACAACCCACCTCCAACACTTGTAGAACAGCACAGAAAATATTCCAAACTGGGGCGCCTGGATGCCTCAGTCAGTAAAGCATCAGACTCTTGGCTTCTGCTCAGGTTGTGATCTCATGGGTCGTGGGATTGACCCTCGTCAGGCTCTGCACTCAGTGGAGAGTCCGCTTGAGATTCTCTCGCTCTGCCCCTCCCCCAACTTGAGCTCTCCCTCTCTCAAAAAAAGAAATAAATCTTTTTTTTTTTAAGATTTTTTATTTATTTGATAGAGAGAGACACAGCGAGAGAGGGAACACAAGCAGGGGGAGTGGGAGAGGGAGAAGCAGGCTTCCTGCAGAGCAGGGAGCCCGATGCGGGGCTCGATCCCAGGACCCTGGGACCATGACCTGAGCCGAGGCAGGCGCTTAACGACTGAGCCACCCAGGCGCCCCTCAAAAAAAGAAATAAATCTTAAAAAAAAAATAAGAAAAAGAAAATATTCCAAACTGGTCATAGCTTTCTCCAACCTCACCAGTCCTTAGAATGCCACCCTGAGAAATGGATAAAGGTATAAAGAGAGAAGGGACAGAATGATGAAGTTGATTTGCATTAAAGGGCAAACACTAAGTACCAAAGAAAATAACTCCTTCCTGGAGGAGGAAGCAGAAGAAAACCCAGCCAACACAAGGTGGAGTTAGAGGGAAAAGCCCGAAAGAGAGAGAGAGAGAGAGCACTCGCAAAAAAAAAAAAAAAAAAAGAGGGATACCCCAGGAGGGGACAGCTGCTGTACTCGGTGCAATATGGAGATGTGACACTCAAGAAGGATTATTTTGCTGTGCATCATGAAGTGTAATGTGTCTCTTCCAGGGATCTCAATAAAGACTCAAAAGGCTTTACAGGATTTTCTTGAAGTTGGAAACGTTTCTTTGAATGCTACCCTTTGCTAAGACTGTTGCAGAGGCATCCGGGTTGCATTCTGGTGAGCACGCTGTGGAAGCGCCCTTTCTGCCTGAGGTGACCTCAGATCTGTTATCTGCTGGGTTCACAGACACTGCAGCAAGGAAAGGACCGTGGGTTTGAAGTCAAAAGACACTGGTTTCAATTACTAATTGCATAAAGGAATTGTTTGGCCTCTCTGCTTCCTCATTTTGAAAATGAAAAAGATGATGATTTCTAAACTGATAAGAGTTTGTAGATGGTGGTCCTCAACCAGGAAGCCATGGAACCACCCTGAGCTTTTTGCAAACACACGTGTCCAAGAAAAGGAACAGAGCACTGACACACACTACAACATGGAGGAACCTCAAAAACATGAGGCTAAGTGAAAGGAGCCAGACACAAAGACCACATATTGGGTGATTCTGTCCATATGAAACGTCCAGAAAAGGCAAATCTATACAAATAGGGAGTCGATTAGTAGTTGCCTAGAGTTGGGAGGTGAGTGTGGGGAATAACGGGACAGGAATGAGGTTTCTTTATGGGGTGAGGGAAAGGATTTAAACTAAGATTGTGGTGAAGGCTGCACAGCTAATACTAATAACCATTGAACTGTACAATTAAAATGGGTGGATTTTATGCCATGTAACTTATGTCTCAATAATGCTTTTGGGGGCGCCTGGGTGGCTCAGTCGTTAAGCGTCTGCCTTCGGCTCAGGTCATGATCTCAGGGTCCTGGGATCGAGCCCCACATTGGGCTCCCTGCTCCGCGAGAAGCCTGCTTCTCCCTCTCCCACTCCCCTTGCTTATGTTCCCTCTCTCGCTGTGTCTCTTTCTGTCAAATAAATAAAATCTTTAAAAAAAAAATAATGCTTTTTAAAAGCACATATGCCCCTCATCACCCCCACTTCAACAGTCCTTGTGGGGGGGAAAAGGGAATGTGTATTCTGAAAGAATTTCCTTCAGGTGGTTCTTCTACCTACCTTCCCTACCTCCACATAGGAATCACTGACACAAGCCTTTGCCCCTCCCAGAGGGGTCCGTAGGACCCGCATCACTGGCCATCCCCTAAAGAGCTGGTTGGAAATTCTGAATCAGAGGCCCCACTGCAAAAGCATGATTGTGGGCTTGAAATTGGTGAACATATTAAAGTCTGAGAAGCAACTGCCGTCCCTGCAAACAACCAGAGTCGTGCCCTTGCAAGGTCTTTTCTCTTGTCACGACTTCATCCTTTATGAATCCGACATTTGCTAAGAAAAGTCCTTTCTCTGAGAACATTGTTACCTTTCAGAAACCAGGTAATGTGGGGGGTAGGGGGGGTGCAAAGACTCTTTTCAAATTAAGGTAATTCACTATTGGTTATCAACACCACTAACCAATGCTGCCTGCCTGCCTCAAAGCCTTGACCAGATGTCTGCCTGAGGTTACGGCCAAGGGTGAACTACCAGGCATCTGAGGAATGCAGATCCCCCCTTTCTGGGTCTCCCTTTCTGGATGTACGTTAGGGAATCCAAATGCCCATTTGCTGTAGTGGAGAGTCCTTCCCACAATCTGTCATGTTGGTAAGCTGCCCCACTGGTGTTTCTCTCAGTAATCCCACTTAGCACAAATATCAGATGGCTGGCATTGCGCACTGGAAAACAACCTGAACGTGAGCAACATTTCCATATTTTGATGCTGCAAAGTGAATGATACAGCAGGGGCCTGGTTTCTAATTGCTCTGCTTCTGGCCTGGAGGACAAGCCGAAATTGGGTTTTGGAAGCTGCTTTGGGCACTGTTAGTTGCAGAAGCTAAAGGCTGCCCCATCCCCCAAAAGATATTGGCATAGAATGTTAACCTCAAATATCTACATAACAGAGACTTTTCCTTGCAATTTTTACTTTTAAAAACATGAGAGACATTATTAGTTATGTTAGAGATTTTGATAATCGCTAAACAACAAAACTGTTTAGAAGGCATTCTGTTCTTTACTCATGATCCTGTCATGTCAGGCAAGGCATTTAAAGAGTCCTGTCCTGCTCTGTTATGCAAGGTGGCAATCCAGCCCAAGGTTCACTCCTGGTTTTCTTTGGTCCCGTGGGTACCTTCATTTTGACCAGTTTTTTCCTCATCAACACTATCTCCAAAAGAGGAGTGGGAGACAGGAAAGGTTACCAAAGCTGGGTTCGTTAAGTCTCTGTTCTTTTGGAGGTCTGGGGACAACAGTGGACAGTATTTCCATTTTCCCTGTGATGCTCCTCAATTCAGAGAAGTCAAAAATCACAAGAGAATTCAGTATAAGATGACAGAAGAATTTTGAGCCAAATTTCTTAAAATATAAAACACTTTAGAAATTGATACAAAAGTACATTGACACTCTTTCCAATAGTGAGAAGTGTAAAGAATTTTCTAAACTCTGCCAAAGTGCAAAAAGCTTTTTTCATGTATTGCCTTACTTATGATTGATGTGGGAGGAGAAAGAAGAATGCAATAATGGCTTCTGCAGCTCTCGGGACAAGGATGTAAAGAGGAAAGGTGAAGAGAGGGGGGAGACAGTTTAGAACTGGGGCAGGCCAACCATGTCTGACCATCTGTGGACATCGGATGAGGCTGCTCCAAGTAGAGCAGCCAGAGAGCAGCTTGATGATTTAAGACCCTTGTGGTGTCTCCTGCACACCATGAAAAGGACATAGTGTGCCTCTCATGGCCCCAGTTTTATTTCCCAAGATTTGAAGAGATACACAATTGTATGATGATGTTGGATGAGTGAGAGTTCTAGCAGCCCCAACTCCCAGCCCTAAGAGCCGTTTATTTTTTATTCTTTTAGCATTTTTATTCTTTTTTTATTTTTCAATTTCAGTGTAGTTAGCATACAGTGTAATATTAGTTTCATTCGTACAAGATAGTGATTCAACAATTCTATGTATTACTCAGTGCTTATCATGATAAGTGTGCTCTTAATCTCCGTCACCTATTGGACCCATCACCTTACTCACCTCCCCTCTGGTAACCACTAGTTTGTTCTCTAAAGAGTCTGTTTATGGTTTGTCTCTTTTTTTCTTTGTTTTGTTTCTTAAATTCCATTTATGAGTGAAATCTTATATTTGTCTTTCTTGGACTTATTTTGCTTAACATTATGCCCTCTAGATCCATCCATGTTGTTGCAAATGGCAAGATTTCATTCTTTTTTATGGCTAATACTCCACATCTATCTATCTATCCCACATCTTCTTTATCCATTCATCTATCAGTGGACACTTGGGCTGCTTCAATAGTTTGACTATTGTAAATAATGCTGCAATAAACATAGGGGTTCATATATCTTTTTGAATTAGTGTTTTCATATTCTTTGGGTAAATATACAGTAGTGGAATTACTGGATCATATGAAATTCTATTTTTGATTTTTTGAGGAAACTTCATACTGTCTTCCAGAGTGGCTGCACCAGTTTGCATTCCCACCAACAGTGCACAAGGGTTCCTTTTTCCCCACATCCTCACCAATACTTGTTGCTTCTTGTATTTTTTATTTTAGCCATTCTAACAGGTGTGAGGTGACATCTCATGGTGGTTTTGATTTGGATTTCTCTGATGATTAGTGATGATGAGCATTTTTTCATTTGTCTATTAGCCATCTGTATGTCTATCTTTGGAGAAATGTCTGTTTGTGTCTTCTGCCCTGTTTTTTTTAATTGGATTATTTGATTTTTTGTGTGGAGTTGTATAAGTTCTTTATATATTTTGGGTACTAACCCTGTATCGAATATGTCATTTGCAAATATCTTCTCCCATTCAGTAGGTTGTCTTTTAGTTTTGTTGGTCATTTCCTTTGCTGTGCAGAAGCTTTTAATTTTGATGTAGTCCCAATAATTTATTTTTGCTTTTGTTTCCCTTGCCTTAGGAGGCTTATCCACCTAAGAGCCATTTCTAGCAGAGTCTGACTCTACCATCACCTATGTATCATTATGAACACAGTATTAAACCTATCAAATTGATCCCAGAGATCACAACAATTACCAAAAATTTAAAAATAACTACATCCAAACCAGGGCAGCCTTGAGTAATAAAAAAAAAAAAAAAATGTTCAACTACATACCATCAAGACCACATACCATCATAAACCAGGTTTAGGTGATAGGTCCCACTTTAGGTTTATTTTCCTGTAAGAAAGATGGTACATTACCATCTGTACCTATTTATTATTATATATTTGGTAACCGAAACCCATAACTCTGAAGCAAGACAACAGCTTGGTAATTTATTTGCACATTGTCATTTCTCCAAGGTTAAGTGGGTTTGGTGGCACATAATGCAGCTGAAAAAATCATGGGGAAACATCTGCTGTATTCTCCATGATGAAGGCAGGGAAAGAGTATATTGATTAGTGACTACGTTGTTTGTATTGGAAGTTTGATCCTTCCAACTTGGCCCAGAAACAGAGTTCAGATTCCAATTGGTCAGAACCAGACACACCTGAAACCTGGCTCTAACCAGAGGTAATATAGCTGGGGACCACATCAGCAGCACTTGGCAACTGACAGAGCCTTTGGCAGGTCTTGAGAGTCTCCTCTGAGCAACTCAGAATAGAAATGAAGTATTTAACATATTGGAATGTGGGGAGAGATAATAAATTAAATGTCAGTATGATGGAGTAAGTAAAGGAACTGGAGAAGTAGTTACTGAATATAACTAGAGACGTGGGGAGAAAACAAATTGCATTTAGCAGCATGACGAGAAATGACTATATGTGTCAAGGTTAAAGAAAAATCTGTTTGATGTGGGGACTTGCACTGGAACCTAAAGGGGGGCTACTATCTGGGCAGGAAAGAGAGAAGAACATTCTGAACTTAGAGTAGAGAATGATCGATCCCAGCTGAAAAAGAGAGTTAATGTTGGAAATAATGAGAAAGTGGCTACGCAAGTGGGACCAGACTGAGGAGGTTGGCTTTTTATCTTCTGGTTATGATGATGTGAAAAATTTTATCTTGCAGGCCAACTTCATTTGATAGGGAACATCTGCCTGGAATGCTAGGTCAAGGATTCTAAGGCAGTGTTTGGGCTTTTGAGAGAGGAGCCATGATCAGGAGGTAGTGTCTTCCCCGGGAGTTGGATGTGATGCACAAGCTTCACGTCTGCTGGCTTGGTCCTGTAAGGAGCACCATGAGAGGTTTGAAAGCAAAACTAACTCAGTTAAACCAAGAGACAGTGTTGATATCAATATGCCTATTACAAGAGAAAATTTGCCCCTAAAGTCTTAAATTTCAAACTTTGTGTTGAAAAAAGGATGCAATAATGATTACTATCTTGGATTTAACTTGTTTATTGATTCATTCAATATGTATCTTTGTGTGCCTACCAGAAGCTTGGCACCAGGAATAAATGATAGGCAAGATGAATGTTTCTCAGATCCAGGAGTTCACGGTCTAGTAAGGGAGACAGACGAGTAAACCGATCTGAACTACAGAGGGGTAAACTGAGGGTACTGTGCAATAGGTTGAAAATGGCCACCAAAAGATATCCACAACCCAATACCTGGAACCTGTGAATGTTTATATGACCAAAAAAAGGGGGCGGGTCTTTGTGGATATAATTAAGTTAATGATCTTGAGATGGGGAAATTATTATGGATTATCTGGGTGGGCCCTAAATGCAATCACACATATCCTTATAAAAGACAGGCAGAGGGAGATTTAACACACAGAGAAGAGGAGAAGACAATGTGGCCACAGAGACAGAGACTGGAGTGAGCAGCCACAGGCCACAAGCCATGGGATGATGGCAGCCACCAGAAGCTGGAAGCTGGAAGAGGCAAGGAAGGGATTTTCCCTTTCTGAGGCAGCATGGCCCTGCCAATACTTTGATTTTGGCTCATTGACACTGACTTTGGACTTCTGGCCTCTAGAATTGTGAGAAAATAAATTTCTGTTGTTTTAATCCACAAAATTCATAATTTGTCAGGAGAGCCATAACAAACTAATACAGATACCCTGGGAGCTCATGAGAGAGTGGCTCATCCAGGGTTCCTGGGTCAAGTTTGGGAGTTAATCTGGCTGATTTAGGCAAAGAAAAAGATTCCTTGAAAGGCTGTGGGGGGCTTTTTAGGGGACTTATAAGATCTGAAAAACTGGATGAAGAAGCTCATTAAATGGGGAGCACCTCCGAAGGCTTCAAACACCACGTGGGAGGAACAATCCTTCCAAGAGGCAACTATCCCTGCCCCTGGAAATAGGAAATGATTTCTAGCCTCTCTTTTGTCTCTGTGTCAGTCACTCACAATCCAAAATTCCAGAAAATAGGATCTGATTGGATGAGACTTGGACTGCCAGGGGGTAGGAGAGAAATCTGCCCCCATCCAGCTTCCTCCATGAGAAGAGGAAGGGATCCCACAAATACTACACATTCGGGGAACTTTTCCCCAAATTCAGTAGGGGTTTTGGATATTAACAACCAGGAACAACAACAAATATTCATACCAGGAGACACCTAATTCACTCTTGGGAGGCTTTTGGGGAAAAGTGATATTTAAGCTGAAACCTAAAGAACCAGTAGACGTTAGTCATTACGTTTGTAGAGCTAAATTATTTCTCTCCCCTCCACCACACACACAGCCCAGATATGTTGATATCTCAGGTAACAGACATACTAAGCACTAAACAGCTCATCAGCACCCTCTCTGATTCTTACTTCTATTTCACTCCTGATTACAAAGGAATTTGGGAAGGAGAAAGGAAAACCTGGGGCTCAAACCAAAGGACACCACGTCTGGACCTTCTGGACCTCACTATACCTGTGTCCTCAGGATGTTAGCTTGGAATCCCCCATATATCACGGCGCTGAGAGCAAACAACACCATTGCTGCTACAATGAAGTGTGTATTACATTGCTTAGCAACCCCTCACTGTTTGTGTGACAAACTCTTTGCCCAGACAGATATGAATAAAAGTTTGGCTCTCTGGAGAATGTAACTGAGTCACAATTCTACTTTTATGAGATCAGGAAAGAATAAAAACATTATTTGCCTACGTGGTTGCCCACAGCACCTCAAATGAAGCACAGCTCTAAGACCTTCAGGTGAGATGACTCAGAAGACTGCAAGAAGGATAATGAGAATGAATGTGGATGACAAGTTTTAAGAACAGGCTAGAAATAAATTTGATTAACATCATCCTTCTAAGGAGGCAGAATAAATCCAATAGGGGGTTTCTGTCAGCCAGGGCACCAGTGATCTGGGCACCAGGGTGGAGACGGTCAGTAGAGTCAATAAAATTTGTATCAGACACTATCTCTTGCCATTGTTCTTAAATTGGGCCTTTATACCTAGAAGTTTCCTGGGAAGATGTAATACTCATGACCTATGGGTAAGATTAAAAACGAATTTACTGAACATTTAGCTAAAGCATGTACAACTACTTACATACATCCTATAGTGCTTTTGCTATAAATGAGCCTCTAAGCAAGCAATTCCCATTTAGAGCACTCCCTTCACACCACAGGCTGCTCCTTGGCTTCTGGGTCTGTCTCAGCCTTGCCCTGGCACCTTGTTTCATCACCAAAAGAAGCAAAATCAAAGAAAGGGGTCAAATGATCATTGTGCCACTAGGTGGTTGTGCACCATGAGCAGCTCTCCAAATCCCAGATTCCTTATCTGTAAACTGGGCAAAATAATAGCAATTCATAGGGTTGTTCTGGCAACGTAATAAGATAATACAAATAAAACACTCATCACTGCCTGAAACACTCAATAAATGGTAACTATATCAGCTTGGAATCCTAGATATTCCACTTATCGGCTATTGACCTTATACAAACTACTTCATCTATCGAGCTTGCCCTTTCTCCTCTGTAAAACAGTGAGAGCAATGCCTATCTTACAGAATTCCTGAGAGTATCAAAGGCGATGACATGTATAAAAGAGCCGGCACAGAATAGTCAACTAATATTCCTTAATCTGTGGTAATAACTTTTCTGTTTCTACCCATTTTGTTCCCTTTCATGTGGATTTAGCTAATGCTTAAATGGCTGGGGTTATCTGGCTCTTTCCTCCAAAAAAGATAAATTTCTCTAAGTTACTAAGACTTTTGTAAGCAACTTAAAGAGAAAGACCATTTCCTCTATAGCTTTGTGTCCCTGATTTCTGACACAAGGTAGATGCACAATAAAATTAAAATTAAATTTAAAAAGAATTTTTCCTCTATCCCTGACTTCTTGCCTTACACCACCTCGCAACAGAAAGAACCCCCTATTCCACCTCACTGTTTCTTGAGATTTTATTTATTGGTTTTATGAGATCAGGGGTAGGCTCAGAAAGCACAATATTGGTAACAAACATTAAATTCTGAAAATCATAGATCATTTCTTCTCCCATGATTAGGATTAAGAAAAAAAATTTTTTTTAACTTTTCTTTAAACTAGTTAACTATTCAAACCATTATGTGAAGCTGGTGGGATTGGTGGGGGAGGGGATTCGTGTATCCCTAAAATATGTAAGTTGATCCATTAGAGTATGGAAAAAAAATATAAGAAAGAACTTCAATTAGTACAGTAGTAAATGTACATAGTGCATAAATAAATAAATTCCTTATAGTGGGGGTGCATACTCAAAAATTGTGATGGAGTTACAACTTACATAATCAAAAATCTTCAGAGATCATTGCCTTAAACCGTGTGTTTAATGTCATAGTTTGCCATTAATCTTATATCCAAAACTTACCATGACATTTTAACTTCATTACTTTGGACGTGTAATTAGAGTTAGCCACATGAAAACTACATATACAGCTTTAAAAGTTCCACTATTTTTATTATACTTATGGTGGGGAGAGAGGGAAAGGGAAGGGAAGGGGAGGGGAGGGGAGGGGAGGGCTGGGAAGGGAAGAGAAGGGGAAGGAAGGGGAGGGCAGGAGAGGGGAGGGGAGGGGAAGGGAGGGAAGCGAAGGGGAGGGCAGGGGAGGGCAGGGGAGGGAAGGGACCAGAACAGAAAGGAAGGGAAGGGACCAGGGGATTAAAAATTTTTTTTATCTCAAGAGAATAACTTAAGCACTTCATGCATCCTGCTAGCATTTCTAACTATAACCCAAGTGCTAGCCTTTGTAGAACAATACACAAACAAAACCCAAGTTTTGTCAGCCAGGGTAGAACAATACACAAATACTTGGTCCAAACTGAGTCACCAGAGACCAGCTTTCTCCCACAGTAACACAAACCTCAATTGCTCCTGGCCAGATGTCTGATTTGCCACACTCTGCCTGCTGGCCTCTCCTGGACTCTAATCTGTCCATGGTTCTTGGCTCTTGGCTCCTGAAGTTGTTTGTAATGATCTGCCCTGTTGCTCTCTGATGTCCATTCTTTAAAGTGGTGTTAAATCATGGGTGCCCAAGACTGCCCCAGGCTTATGTTGGACAGGAGGCCATTAATTCAAACTCCCTAAACAGAGCAGCTACATGAAACTCTCTTCTTAAAGGAATGTTTTTGTTCAATATTAAATATTTTAAAACTTCCTCCATTTCATTATTGAAGCTTCTCATTCCCATGTCTAGCCATACAAGCACAAATTTCAGTGCAATATCTATTGTCTACAGATACTGCCTAGAGTGTGGTAGACACCCCCCACTCCCGTGGGCAATTCTTGCCCCAACATTCAACCCACAGCCTATTAAGTTGGTTTCTAGGCATACTCATCATCTGGGAAGTATTCCCTGTTAGTTGAATAACCATTTATTAATAAAACAGACCACTAATGAGTCAGCCCTAGTCTTAATTGTTTGGGCAAGTCATGACTGACCAAGTCACTTCTCAGACTTGTGACCCCAGGGTTCAGTGCCAACATGGAATAATTGCTTTCTCTATTTTGTCACTTCAGGGCCAAAGGCTTAGCCATCTGGAATATAAAATTAACTAGTAACAGAGATAAAATATAACATCATTTTTCAATATAAATAAGGTTTTTCATTTAAATGAAATTTCAAATTTTATGTTATTGTTCAAATGCTCTTATGACTCTTCAACACTTCACTGAGGCTCTTCTTAAGGATCTTCTTATGTTCCCCTACCCAACCTCTTACACTTGGATTCTCACTCTTCTAGAACATTTCCCCTTTCCTCTGACATCTTGAATCCCGAGACATCTGATCCACTTGTCCAAACCTACCCAATCGCCAAGGTCTAATTCACATCACACATCCCCCTGAAGCTTTCACTGATGTTTGCAGCACACATTGATCTTCATATTTGTAACAGCCTCATGCACAGCCTGTCATTTATGTCACTCTGTGTTGTTCTCCAATGATACAGGGAAATCTTGGAGGAATTGAATAATTATAAGCACATTTGCTTTCATCATACTATAAAACTCAACATTCAATATCATACTGTTTATGAAGCTACATTCAATCAGCATATTTAAAACTTTGACCTTGAGGTTGCCTGTTTCTGTGATAATTAGAGGAGATGTATTCCCAAGCAAAGAGCCTTGGTATGAAGGAAAGACATTGTTCCTAGAAACAAAGCATGCCAGATTATTGGGTTACTAACCTAAATCTCCCTATATATATTTCTTTATTTTTAAGTTTTTATTTTAATTCCAGTTAGTTAATAAACAGTGTTATATTACTTTCAGGTGTACAATATAGTGATTCAACATTTCCATACATCACCCTGTGCTCATCACATTGCCCTCCGTAATCTCCATCACCTATTTCACCCATCCCCCACCCACCTCCCCTTTGATGAACATCAGTGTGTTCTCTATAGTTAAGAGTCTGTTTCTTGATTTGTCTCTATTTTTCCCTTCGCTTATTTCTTAAATTTCACATGAATGACACATATATTTGTCTTTATTATTTCACTTAGCATTATCTCTAGCTCCATCCATGTTGTTGCAAATGGCAAGATTTCATTCTTTATGATGCTGAGTAATATTCCATTATATAGATCTAAATTATATATATATTACATATATATAATATATATCAGATATATATTATATCACATCTTCTTTATCCACTCATCCACTTGGGCTGCTTCCATATCTTGGCTATTGTAAATAATGCTGCTATGAACTAAACATAGGGTGCAGGTATTCCTTTGAATTAGTGGTCTTGTAATTCTTTGGGTAAATATCCTGTAGTGTGCTTGCTGGATTATAAGGTAGTCCTATTTTTAACTTTTTTTTTTTTTTAAACTTTTCCCCTATTTTATTTTTTTTTTAGATTTTATTTATTTATTTGACAGAGAGATAGAGAGCACAAGTAAGCAGAGAGGCAAGCAGACGGAGAGGGAGAAGCAGACTCTCCACTGAGCAGGGAGCCCGATGTGGGACTCGATCCCAGGACCCTGGGATCATGACCTGAGCCGAAGGCAGCCGCTTAACCGACTGAGCCACCCAGGTGCCCCTATTTTTTTTTTTTTTTAAAGATTTTATTTATTTATTCATGACAGAGACAGAGAGAGAGAGAGAGAGAGGCAGAGGGAGAAGCAGGCTCCCAAGGAGCAGGGAGCCTGATGCGGGACTCGATCCCAGGACTCTGGGATCATGACCTGAGCTGAAGGCAGACGCTTAACCATCTGAGCCACCCAGGTGCCCGCCCCTATTTTTAACTTTTTGAGGAACCTCCATACTGTTTTCCACAGTGGCTGCACTAGTTTGCATCCCCACCAACAGTATACAAGGCTTCCTTTTTCTCCACGTTCTCGCCAACACCTGTTGTTTCTTGTATTGTGTTTCTAGCCATTCTGACAGGTGTGAGGTGATATCTCATTGTAGTTTTTATTTGCATTTCTCTGATAAGTGATGTTGAGCATCTTTTCATGTGTCTGTTGGCCATCTGTATGTCTCCTTTGGAGAAATGTCTGTTCGTGTCTTCTGCCTATTTTTTCATTGGATATTTGTTTTGGGGGTGGTGAGTTGTATCAATTCTTTATAAATTTTGGATACTAACCTTTTATTGGATATGTCATTTGCAAATATCTTATCCCATTCCACAGGTTGCCTTTTAGATTTATTGTTTCCTTTGCTGTGTAGAAGCTTTTTATTTTGATGTAGTCCTAATAGTTTTTGTTTCCCTTGCTTCAAGAGACCTATCTAGAAAAAAGTTGCTATGGCCAATGTCAGAGAAATTACTGCCTGTGTTCTCTTCTAGGATTTTTATGGTTTCAGGTCCCACATTTAGGTCTTTAATCCATTTTGAATTTATTTTTGTGTTTGCTGTAAGAAAATGGTCCAGTTTCATTCTTCAGCATGTTGCTGTCCAGTTTTCCCAATACCATCTGTTGAAGAGACTATGTTTTTCCCATTGGATATTCCTTCCTGCTTTGTCAAAGATTAATTGACCATATAGTTGTGGGTTTATTTCTGGATTTTTTATTCTGTTGCATTGATCTACATGCCTATTTTTGTGCCAATACCATACTGCTTTGATTATTGCAACTTTGTAATAAAACTTGAAGTCTGGAATTGTGATGCCTCTAGCTTTGCTTTTCTTTTTCAAGATTGCTTTGGCTATTTAGGATCTTTTGTGGTTCCATACAAATTTTAGGATTGTTTGTTCTACTTCTGTGAAAAATGCTGTCAGTATTTTGATAGGGATTGCACTAAACGTGTAGATTGCCTTGGGTAATATAGACATTTTAACTATATTTGTTCTTCCAATCCATGAGCATGGAATGTCTTTCCATTTCTTTGTGTTGTCTTCAATTTCTTTCATCAGTGTTTTATAATTTTCAGAGTATAGGGGCGCCTGGGTGGCTCAGTCATTGGGCATCTGCCTTCGGCTCAGGTCATGATCCCAGGGTCCTGGGATCGAGCCCCGCATCAGGCTCCCTGCTCAGTGGGAAGCCTGCTTCTCCCTCTCCCACTCCCACTGCTTCTGTTCCCTCTCTCGTTGTGTCTCTCTCTGTCAAATAAATAAATAAAATCTTTTTAAAAAAAATTTTTTTTTCAGAGTATAGGTCTTTCACCCCTTTGGTTAGATTTATTCTTAGGTATCTTATTATTTTGGGTGCAATTGTAAATAGGACTGTTTTCTTAATTTCTCTTTCTGCTGCTTCATTATTGGTGTATAGAAATGCAACAGATTTCTGTACATTGATTTTTTATCCTGCAACTTTACTGAATTCACTAAACCTCCCTATAAATTAATAATAACTACAGTTTATTGAACTTTTTAGTTTAAAAAAGAAGTATGAAGGGTTATGTTATAATACCTACTGTCGTGTTTATTTCAGATTGAATTTTAGAGAATTACAATGTTATGGGGTACTGGAAATTCTTTTTTCCCCAGTCCCATTACTCTCCCTTCCAGGCCATTGGCAACTAATATTATAAATTTGTGTGTATCCTGACTACATTATGTTCATTACACACACACACACACACACACACACACACACACACACACTGTGGTGCTCTGTTACATTAGCTGCTTCCAATGAGCCACACCTCCCAGAATTCACATCATTCAGTAGACACCCTCCCTAGAGCCTGAGCTGGTCTGTGAGTGATGGGATGGACACTGGGCCAGTTCCATGCCTAGGCTTTAAGAATTCTTGTCTGCTTCTACTTTTGCACTGTGGGAACCCTGATCTGCCATGTAAGAAACAGTCTATGTGACAGACCATATGTAGAGTCCACATGTAAAGGCTACACAGGAATGAGAAATCCCAAAACTACATGGAGAAAGAGAAAAATCCAGCTGTCCTAGGTGGCACTGACCCCAGCTCTAGATGACTGCCAGCCACTAAGTGACTAGTAAAACCAGCAGAACTACCCAGCTGACTTGAGCCCAGACTGCAGAATTTTAGGCCAAAAATACTTTTTCTTGATTTAAGCCATAAGTTTTAGGGTGGTCTGTTATGAAGCAATAGATAATCAAAACATATATATTCTTAAACAATATATGGTAATATTTTATGTGAGTTTTTGAAATTTAACATGAGTGTCATCAGTGTACATAACATGGTATAATTTTTTTCTTAGTCAATACTATGCTTTTAGGTTTATTATTATTAAAACCATAAATCTAGTTCATTCATTTTAATTCCTGTATATTCCATTGTATGAGTAATACAACTTGTTTTAAAAATTGGGTTATGTTTCCAATTTTTCTCCACTGCAAACAGAGAAGCAATAGACATTCTCATGAAGCTCTCTTACTTATGTGAGAGAATTTCTCTAATTTAAATACTTTAATGTTATTAAAGATTTTTCATGCACCAATATTATCCCCATTTTACCAATGAGGAACTTGAGGCTCAGAGAATTTAAGTGACTGGCTTAAGGTCACACAGCAAATTTGTCACAGAACTAGGATTTAAATAGGTTTACTTGACTCTAGAGCCCATATATTCAACCTCTATACTGTTCTGTATACAAGTGTCCTATGGACCTATGTCTGCTGATTTTGTTTCTCCACCAAAATTATAAATCCTTTGAGGGTTTATAATTATAATTTATAATAATAATAGCTTATTGTTATAACTTAATAGCTTAATAACCACTTACTATGTAACCACTTACTATGTGCCAGATGTTGTACATAACATTTAAAATATTATTTAACTTAATTTAATCCTCACACAACCTGATGATTACCATTTTATAAACAAGGAAACTGAAGCACAGTGAATTTCAATAGCTTATCCAGAGTCATACAGATTGACAATGACCAAGATAGGAACAAACCCAAGTTTTGCAAGGCTTAAAGCTTATCCAAGTTGGAGTAGGGAGGGTCTCAAAGAAATAGAATTCAAATGTACAAATACAAAAGTAGGTATGAAAGTGAATATTCCAAATAAAATAGAAACCACCACTGATTACTTGACTCTTAGATATGCAAGTCCCTTTCTTCTGAGATAGATTTAGACAATTCCCCTGGAAAGCTTACACAGAAAATGCGTCCTGGTTGCTGCTGGTTTTCCCTCACCATCCAGAACACTGCAACTCCCTTCACTCACAGGGGCTATGCAAGGGATGGGCTCTGAGGCTGAAGCAACATTAACTCATGGATTAAATCCTAGGTCTGCCCTTCTCCAAAGCCCATCTTAGGCACCATTTTGGATTCACGTAGTCTGAAGGGCCTGGCATTGGTCCTCAGTATGTATTAGGGAGCCATGCTCTCGTATGCTGCCCACCTCAGTCATTCTTCCTCTTCTTACACAATTAATTTTCTTCACAGTATCTATTATTACCTGCAATTATCTTACTTGTGTATTTGTGTGTTTACTGTCTGTTTATCCCACTAGAACATACAGCCCATAAGATGAGAGACCTTGTCTGTATTTGTTCCACATTGTATCCTCAATATCTACAACAGTGCCTAGGCCTCATTTATAGCATCAATGAACATCTACTGAATAAATGAGTAAACAAATGCTAGCTGAATGAAGAAATTAAAATACTTTTGGATTAAGATAGCTCAAAGCTTAGAGAAGTCATACAGAAAAAAATTTATAACGGAGTTTGCAGTATTTGAAACGAGTTCATGTAATCTTCTTAAAAGCAAATTTATATTTTGCACAAATCATGCATTATATTAAGTTCATTTTCTTATGAAAATGTTAAATATTTAAATCCCAGGTACAATCCACAGTTCTTGAGCAAGAGTTATATTTCCTCTATAGTAATTATAATAAGGTTGCAAGAGAAAATAACAATATCCAAGAACTATCTTAATATGGTAGTCAAAAAGTTCACACCACATATACTGGGAATAAAATCTAAAAGAACTAACAGTAGCAGCTCCTTTTTCCAGTGAAGAAATGCAAATTTTGCCACTTCGTGGATGATTTATTTTAACTTGGGAAAATATCAGGAAATCAAAAAAGAGAAATGTTTGTTTCTAAACTATGAATCATATGAGAGAATTGCAGCAAGTCTGTGTTTTATACACTTTCACACTGATCTACTTGAAAGACTATTTCATTTTTTAATCCCCATTTCACATCTAACATGATTAAAATTCAAAATAACAACTTTGTTTTCTTAAATTTCATAATTGTTATTGAGGAAAAAGTACAGACTACATAAAGTTATTGTCTGAGATAAATATTTGAGGTTAAAATGTCTTTTGTTTTCTGTTCTTCTATTAAGTATGGCAAAAAATATCCTCAAAATAACCATAATTAATGTTTCATTTGGGAATGGTTCACTTCCTTGTTGCCTTTCCAAACATCCCACAAACCTCTGTTTCTGTTTATTTTGGTTAACAAGATTTCCAAATCTTCTTCCAGTATTCTAATGAGTTTTAAAAGTACATGTTCAGTATCAATTTATTTACATTACTGCCAAATGTATGGGATTAATGGTATTGGGACAACTGACCAACCATCTAGGGAAAAGTAAGTTAGATACCTCACTCCTTATACCAAAAGAAACTCCAGTGGGATCAGAAACTTAAAAAGAAAAAAAAAAGAAAGAAAGAAAGAAAAAGAAAACAAAACAAAAAAAGAAACCACAAACATACAAGAAAAAAATATAGGGAACTTCTACTTCTTATAATAATAACTTAAGTAATACAACTGACTACACTGCTGAGAGCAACAAGGCAAAATAATTTTAAACACACCCCTCCCACAGGACCCAACTATTCCATGCCTAAATATTTGCCCTAGACAAATAGAAGTATATGTCTACACAAAAGACTTTTACGTAAATATTCATAGCAGTTTTATTTGTAAGAGCCCGAAACTGGAAATAATCCAACACCCATCAATAGGGGAATGGATAAACAAACTGTGGTTGTGTGTATGTGTGTGTGTGTATAATGGGAGTACTGCTCAGTTTTAAAAAGTGAACTATTGATAGATGTAACAACACAGACAAATCTTAAGATAATTATGCTGAGTGAAAGAATCCAGAAAAAAAAAAAGTAAATATGTCCACGCTTTCATTTATATAAAGTTCTTAAAAATGCAAACTAGTTTACAGTGACAGAAGGTAGATCAGTGGTTGTCTGAAGATGGGGAGCTGGGATGAGGCAGAGGGTAGGGAAGGAGGGATTAATAAGGGACACAAGGAAACCTTTGGGAGTGATAAATATGTTTATTATTTTGACTTTGGTAATGGTTTCAAGGTTATATACATATATCAAACTGTACATTTTACATATATGCAGTTTACTGTATATGGATTATACCTCAATAATTACCTCAACAGTATTTACAACAACAACTTCAACAATATACCTCAACAAAGTAAGCCTACTTGAATGGTTTGGAGATTGTAAGGAGGCCGTGAAGACTGACACAGCCAAGACCCGGAAAAGGAACTCCAGAAGGTGAGCCTGGTATTTGGGGTCATTTCTTCCTTTGGGAAGCCCTATAAATGTTTGCCTTAAAAAACAAGAAATACTGAAAATGAATGGACAAAGTATTCAACTTAAACAGTTAGAAAAAGAACAGACCAAGCCCAAAGAAACATAAAGAATAAGAAGTAAAATAAGAACAGAAATTAATGAATCAGAAAACAAGAAGTTAATAGCATAACCAACAAAACCAAATGTTGAGTTCTTTTTGTTTTTTTTTAAGACTAATAAAATAGACAAGGGGTGCCTGGGTGGCTCAGTCAGTTGGACGTCCAACTCTTGGTTTCAGCTCAGGTCATGATCTCAGGGTCATGAGATGGAGCCTCACTTTGGGCTCCATGCTCAGTGGGGAGTCCACTTGAGGATTCTCTCTTTCCTTCTCCCTCTCCCCCACCCCCTGCTCACATGCTCTGTGTCTCTAAAAGAAATAAACCTTAAAAAAAAAAAAATAGACAGTGGCAAGATTTATTAGGAAAAAAAAAGCAAACATACTAGGAATAAAAAAGGGGACACAACTACAGAAGAAGTAGATATTAAAAAGCATAAGAAATATATAATTTCTTGCCAATTATTTGAAAATGATATATATTTGAAAATGAATTGTAGAAAACTATTACTTACCAAAACTGACTGAAGGAGAAATTTTCTAAACCTAAATAAACCAATAACCATTAAAGAAAGTGTTTCAATGTTTTAAAAAATCTACCCCTCTTAAACACACACATGCACACACACATGTGCCATAAACATCAAACCTGAGTTTCACAGGCAAATTCTAGCAAATACTCAAAGAAGGCAATCTCAATCTTATGTTCCAGAGCATATAAAAGTAAGACAAATTCTACAGTTCATTTAATGAAGCTAATATAACCATTATACCAAAACCAAAGGAAAATTATAGACTAATCTCATTTATGAACATAAATACAAAAGTCTTAAAAAAAATGTTTCTTACAAACTGAGGGTTGTGGAAAGGGAGGGAGATGGGGGGATGGGCATTAAGGAGGGCACTGGGTGTTATACACAAAGAATCGTTGAACACTACATCAAAAACTAGTGATGTACGGGCGCCTGGGTGGCTCAGTCGTTAAGCGTCTGTCTTCGGCTCAGGTCATGATCCCAGGGTCCTGGGATCGAGTCCCACATCGGGCTCCCCGCTCTGCGGGAAGCCTGCTTCTCCCTCTCCCACTCCCCCTGCTTGTGTTCCTGCTCTCGCTATGTCTCTCTCTGTCAAGAAAATAAATAAAATCTTTAAAAAAAAAAAAAACTAGTGATGTACTATATGTTGGCTAATTGAATTTAAATTTAAAAAAAAGTTTCTTAAAATCTGAGTATGTACAGGGGCGCCTAGCTGGCTCTGTCGATTAAGCATCCACTCTTGGTTTTGGCTCAGGTTATGATCTCAGAGTGGTGAGATCAAGCCCTGTGTGGGGCTCCATGCTCAGCAGAGTCTGCTTGAGATTCTCTCCCTCTCCCTCTGCCCTTCACCCCCCCCAAATAAATAAAAAATAAAATCTTTAAAATCTGAATATATAAAAAATTCCTCTTGACTAAACTGGGTTTATTCTAGAGATACAAACATGGTATAATATTAGAAAATTTATTAATGTAATTTACCTCATTAACAAAGCAAAGAAAGTTACACGATTCTTTCAATAGTTGCAGAAAATGCATTTGCTACAACTGAAAATACATTCATCATTTTTTAATCGGATTAATAAGAATAGAAAAGAATGTCCTTAATCTGAGAATGGGAATCAACCAAATACCTACAGCAAATATCTTATTCAATGATAAATATTAGATCCATTC
Source organism: Phoca vitulina (assembly GCF_004348235.1). Classification (NCBI taxonomy): domain Eukaryota; kingdom Metazoa; phylum Chordata; class Mammalia; order Carnivora; family Phocidae; genus Phoca; species Phoca vitulina. The sequence goes on from NW_022589728.1 coordinate 40,831,538, forward strand.
TCTTTAAAGTAGAAAAAGTAAAGGATGCCCACTATCACTGATTCTATCCAACACTGTATTGGAAGACCCTGCTAACAGTGAAAACAAGAAAAAAATGATATAAGAGTTACAAATGAATAACAAAACTGTCATTACTCATGGATATAACAACACAGATAACCCCAGAGAATTATAAACTATTAGAATTCAACAAGTTATTGGGATACAAGATCAATAGGCACAGATCAACTACTTTTCGATGCAACAGCAAAAAACAAGTAGCAAACAGTAATTTTTTTAAATTTTATTATGTTATGTTAATCACCATACATTACATCATTAGTTTTTGATGTAGTGTTCCATGATTCATTGTCTGCTTACAACGCCCAGTGCTCCATTCAATACGTGCCCTCCTTAATACCCATCACCAGGCTAACCCATCCCCCCACCCCCCTCCCCTCTAGAACCCTCAGTCTGTTTCTGAGTCCATAATCTCTCATGGTTCGCCTCCCACTCCGATTTCCCCCCCCTTCATTTTTCCCTTTCTACTATCTTTTTTTTTTAACATATAATGTATTATTTGCTTCAGAGGTACAGGTCTGTGATTCATCAGTCTTACACAATTCACAGTGCTCACCATAGCACATACCCTCCCCAATGGCTATCACCCAGCCACCACATCCTTCCCACCCCCTACCACTCCAGCAACTCTCAGTTTGTTTCCTGAGATTAAGAATTCCTCATATCAGTGAGATCATATGATACATGTCTTTCTCTGATTGACTTATTTTGCTAGCATAATACCCTCTGGTTCCATCCACATCGTTGCAAATGGCAAGATTTCAGGTTTTTTTGATGGCTGCATAATATCCCATTGTATATATATATACCACTTCTTTATCCATTCATCTGTTGATGGACATCTTGGCTCTTTCCATAGCTTGGCTATTGTGGACATTGCTGCTATAAACATTGGGGTGCACGTACCCCTTTGGATCACTATGTTTGTATCTTTGGGGTAAATACCCAGTAGTGCAATTGCTGGGTCATAGGGTAGCTCTATTTTCAACTTTTTGAGGAACCTCCATACTATTTCCAGAGTGGCTGTACCAGCTTGCATTCCCACCAACAGTGTAGGAGGGTTCCCCTTTCTCCGCATCCTCGCCAACATCTGTCATTTCCTCCCTTGTTAATTTTAGCCATTCTAACTGGTGTGAGGTGGTATCTCATTGAGGTTTTTTTTTTTTTTTTTTTAAGATTTTATTTATTTATTTGACAGAGAGAGACACAGTGAGAGAGGGAACACAAGCAGGGGAAGTGAGAGAGGGAGAAGCAGGCTTCCCGCGGAGCAGGGAGCCCGATGCGGGGCTCGATCCCAGGACACCGGGATCACGACCTGAGCCGAAGGCAGACGCTTAACGACTGAGCCACCCAGGTGCCCCTCATTGAGGTTTTGATTTGGATTTCCCTGGTGCAGAGAGATGTTGAGCACTTTTTCATGTGTCTGTTGGTCATTTGGATGTCTTCTTTGGAAAAATGTCTGTTCATGTCTTCTGCCCATTTCTTGATTGGATTATTTGTTCTTTGGGTGTTGAGTTTGATTAGTTCTTTATAGATTTTGGATACTAGCCCTTTATCCGATATGTCATTTGCAAATATCTTCTCCCATTCTGTCAGTTGTCTTTTGGTTTTGTTGACTGTTTCCTTTGCTGTGCAAAAATTTTTTATCTTGATGAAGTCCCAATAGTTCATTTTTGCCCTTGCTTCCCTTGCCTTTGTAGATGTTTCTAGGAAGAAGTTGCTGCGGCTGAGGTCGAAGAGGTTGCTGTCTGTGTTCTCCTCCAGGATTTTGATGGACTCCTGTCTCACATTTAGGTCTTTCATCCATTTTGAGTCTATTTTTGTGTGTGGTGTAAGGTAATGGTCCAGTTTCATTCTTCTGCATGTGGCTGTCCAATTTTCCCAACACCATTTGTTGAAGAGACTGTCTTTTTTCCATTGGACATTCTTTCCTGCTTTGTCGAAGATTAGCTGACCATAGAGTTGAGGGTCCATTCTGGGCTCTCTATTCTGTTCCATTGATCCATTTTGTGCCAGTACCATACTGTCTTCATGAGTACAGCTTTGTAAGAGAGGTTGAAGTCCGGAATTGTGATGCCACCAGCTTTGCTTTTCTTTTTCAACATTCCTCTGGCTATTTGGGGTCTTTTCTGGTTCCATACAAATTTTAAGATTATTTGTTCCATTTCTTTGAAAAAAGTTGATGGTATTTTGATAGGGATTGCATTAAATGTGTAGATTGCTCTAGGTAGCATTGACATCTTCACAATATTTGTTCTTCCAATCCACGAGCATGGAAAGTTTTTCCATTTCTTTGTGTCTTCCTCAATTTCTTTCATGAGTATTTTATAGTTTTCTGAGTACAGATTCTTTGCCTCTTTGGTTAGGTTTATTCCTAGGTATCTTATGGTTTTGGGTGCAGTTGTAAATGGGATCGACTCCTTAATTTCTCTCTCTTCTGTCTTGTTGTTGGTGTATAGGAATGCCACTGATTTCTGTTCATTGATTTTATATCCTACCACTTTACTGAGTTCCTGTATGAGTTCTAGCAGTTTTGGGGTGGAGTCTTTTGGGTTTTCCACATAAAGTGTCATATCATCTGCAGAGTGAGAGCTTAACTTCTTTGCCGATTCAGATGTCTTTATTTCTTTTGCAAACAGTAATTTCTAACATCATGTCTTTCACAAACAATAAATACTACCTGGTGCCAAGGGCTAAATCTATAATTTATGTGCAATATTTTTATGGAAGAAAAGTCACAAAACATTATTGAAGGAGTAAATAAATGGAGAAGTATGTGATGTTTATAGATGGGGAGCCCCAATATCACTGAGACAGCAAGTCTCCCAAAATGAATCCAGAAAAGTTGGTGCAAAGGCAAAATACCAAGAATGTTCTTTGTTGCAACTTCACAGTCTAATTCTCAAATTTATATGTAAATGCAAAAAGCCAAAAAATAGCCAATACATTTTGAAGAAGAACACATTTGGACATTAAGCTATAGTGACTAATAACAGCATGGGACTGGAACAGGGATAGCCAAATATATCAATGAGAGGTAACAGAGAGCCTAGGAACAGAAACATAAATATAAAAATTTTATATTTGTCAAAGATAACACTAAAAAGTCATGGGAAGAGAATCAACTAGTCAATAAATGGTGCTGGAATAAATGGTGATCCATAAAGGAAAAAGGAAAAATCAGATCCCAATTAAACAACATGTATGAAAATAAATTTCAGGTAGATTAAATCCTTAAATGTAAAAAGGAAAACACTAACATATAGAAAAATGTATTTATGACTTTAGTGTAGGAAATAATTTTTTAACCAAAATACAAGAAGTAAAACCATAAGAAAAGTCTAAATTTAAAAACCTCTGTATATCAAAAGATACTAGTAACAAAGTGAAAATACAAGTCACTTGAAAGAAGATATTTGCCATTACAAAAGATTAGTATTCAGAATATGTAAAGAATTCAGACCAAAAAAATTTTTAAAGGAGAAAGTCCAACCCAATTTTAAGTTTAAAATTTAAGTGGATTTGAAGTTTAAAGTGGATAATTCTCTGAGGAAAAAGTCTGAACACTCAATAAAAATATAACACACTCAGTTCCACTTGTAGTTAAAGGAATACAAAATTAAATAACAATAAGAACAATTTCACTCCCATATAGATTGACAAAAACCTCTCTGGAGAGTCATTTAACCATAAAGATGGACATATCTTATGGCTGAGTGATTCCACTTTGAGAGAAAGTCTTGTTAATGTGTACAAGGAGACATGGACAAAAATAAATTTGGGAGTATTGCTTATAATAGCAAAAAAAAAAATTGGAAACCTAAATGTCCATCAATAGGAGACATAATGAATTGCGGTATATTCACACAATTGAATACTACTCAGCAATTAAAATGAAAAACTAGTGCTACTTGTGTGAGCATGTATAACTTTTTTTTAATATGTAGAGTAGAAAGATTAGGTTGATATAAAGTTATATAAAGTTTTATTATAAAACAACACTATGAAAACTTCATGGACAAATACATGTATGGTCAAAATATAAAAATATGTATGGGGATGGTCAGCACCAAATTCAGGATATTAATTCTTTCTGGGAAGAGGAATGAGGTCAGAAGAGGGTTTACCATATTTGTTAGGTTTTATTTCTTAATGAAAAAAGATTTAAACAAACACAGCAAGATGTAATGACTGTGTAAAGTTGTATGAGATGTACAGATGTAGTTATTACAATGTTGTATTATATACTTTTTTGTATGTTTTAAAGTATTTCACAATTTTATAAAGAAAAAATTGTATACACAGATGCTGAATACTAGAAATAGTATTACATTTAAATCCCATTCTTTGTATTCATGGGAGAGGTCTCTCCAGTCCTAGTACCATCAAAGGTCTTTACACAGGAATCATTCATCAGCTCTGTGAGCTTGGAACCCAAATAAAAAGTCTCTGTTGACCAAGATTTTTGCTCATGGCCACAGGGCATGGCAGTGCTTCTCAAAATGGGGTTGATGGCACAGAACTCTAAAATTTCCGACCTGAGACAGTGGTGAAGGAACACAATGTGGCAATGCTACAAGAAGGAGAAAACTGGATTCTGTTCTGGCTCCAATGGAATTCATTCCAAGGGAGACACCAAAATCCTCTCTGAGAGGGAACGTAGCTGAGCCAATCTGATTATCAGAGCACTGAGAGTTCCCAGTAGAAACAAGTGAAGCTGAGTCCCAGCAGAAGAGCTCATCTCCAGCAGAGAACCACCACCCCCCAAATTTGAATTTGGTATTCTTCTAGAAACATCTTGCCAGAACTTGTTTGTTTCCAGGTTTCCATGGATTTTATCCACATTATAAAGTACACTCTAAACATCAATTAAAATTGCATTTTTTTATTCACAGAAGGGAGAAGATACTGACACTGACCTGGACAGAAACTCCTAGAACACAAAATGACCCCATCAGCACTTTAAGCAAAGTAGAAGTTTTAAGCTTTTCTCTGGCATTTTATGGTGTGTCCAGCTAGCAGGCTTACTAACAGTCAAAGAGACAACAGAATTACAGCATCTTAGGGTATGGAAAAACTTACCTTCCTGCCCAGAGAAAATGACGAAATGTTCATCCTAGATGGTAGGTATCTCAGAACCACTGACATTGTTTCACTCAAGATTTGAGAAAGACTTAGGCTAGAAAACACTAGGTGGAAAGATTACGTCGTATGTCAGCTCAAAAGAATAAAACATCACAACATGGTTTCAACTATTAAGATCTGGGGATGAAGATCAATGTGAGCTATTTTTAGAAAATCTGTATTTAAATAGCTGTAAACTTGGATTATAATTCATAACGTGGTGGGGCTGAGCTGTTAGATGTTCAAAGATTGAAGCAGAAAGAAGATGTTCAAAGACTGACTGAAGCAGAAAGAAGGAGCAGGGAGAAGAAACTGTCTCAGCCAAGAAGAGATTACCAGATGTATTATTAAAAAATTAAGATTTAGTATAGAAAACAGAATCCAAGAAAATATACAACCACATAGTGGTTTTCTGGGGTGATAAGATATTCTTTTCAAATTTTTCTTAATACATTTGTATCACTATTAAAATGGACTAAAGAGAGAATGAGTGACCAAAGAACAAGTCAATATCTCTATAAAGCTTTACAAGCTGAAACTAAAATTCATGGAAAAGAGCAAAATATCAAGAACAAGTCAGTACAAATTTTAAGCCTAACAGGTGAGGTTTTCCCTTCCTATGTCAAGACTTATTACAAACTTACACTAATGAAGAGAATGTGATATTTCTTCAGGGTTAGGCTAACAAACTAATATAAAAGAATACAAAATGCAGAACTTATGCATGCAACTGTGGAAACTTGAACTGTGTGTGGCATTACATTCCAGTTGGAAGGGATGAATTTGTTAATAATTATTGGGACAATTAATTATGCAAGCAGAAAAAATACATATGGATTCCCATTCACATCACTTGCAAAATTAAATTCCAGATGAATTAAAGACTTAAGTAGTGAAACATAAAACTTAAAACTTTTAGAAGAAACTGTAAAACCTCTTTATGACTTCAGGGCAAGAAAGAATTTCTTCAATAAATGAGCAAATAGGGGCGTCTGGGTGGCTCAGTCGTTAAGTGTCTGCCTTCAGCTCAGGTCATGATCCCAGGGTCCTGGGGTCGAGCCCCGCATCAGGCTCCCTGCTCAGCGGGAAGCCTGCTTCTCCCTCTCCCACTCCCCCTGCTTGTGTTCCCTCTCTTGCTGTGTCTTTCTCTGTCAAATAAATAAATAAAATCTTTTAATAAATAAATAAATAAATAAATGACCAAATAAGCAAACAAAAAAAATCACATATTCAAAAAGAAAATACACATTTGGCTACATTAAAATTTAAGAATTCTATATATAAAGAAATACAAATTGCTGGAAGAAGATACATTTGTAACTCATGCAACTGACAAAGGATTACTAGCCATCTAAAATATTAAATATTATTAGATAAATATTAATTAAATCAATATCAATAAAAATTAAATTTAATTGTTAATTAAAATATTTATTAGAACAATTAAATCAATATTAATCAATAATAAACCAGTAAATATTTAAAGTCTTATCTATCAGTAACAGAAAGAAAAACAAGGAAATGGACAACATGAATGAACAGGCAATTTACAGAAGAGGAAATCCAAACATCCTACTTAACACAAGAAAATACACCTATCCTGCCTACACTTGGTGGGAATGCAAGCTGGTACAGCCACTCTGGAAAACAGTATGGAGGTTCCTCAAAAAGTTGAAAATTGAGCTACCCTACAACCCAGCAATTCCATTACTGGGTATTTACCCCCAGAGATACCAGTGTAGTGATCTGAAGGAGCACATGCACCCCAGTGTTTATAGCAGCAATGTCCACAATAGCCAAACTATGGAAAAAGCCAAGATGTCCATCAACAGATGAATGGATAAAGAAGTGGTATATATATACAATGGAATATCATGCAGCCATCCAAAAAAAAAAAAAACAAAACAAAATCTTGCCATTTGCAAGGACTAGATGGAACAAGAGGGTATTATGCTAACGAAATAAGTCAATCAGAGAAAGAAAATAATCATATGATCTCACTGATATGAGGTTTGAGAAACAAGACAGGATCATAGGGGAAGGGAGGGAAAAATGAAACAAGAAACCAGAGAGGGAGACAAACCATAAGAGACTCTTAATCTCAGGAAACAAACTGAGGGTTGCTGGAGTGGAGGCGGGTGGGAGGGATGGGGTGGCTGGGTGATGGACATTGGGGAGGATATGTGCTATGGTGAGTGCTGTGAATTGTGTAAGACTGATGAATTACAGACTTATACCCCTGAAATAAATAATACATTATATGTTACTTAAAAAAAAAGAAAAAGAAAATATACCTATCCTGATTGGTAATCAGGAAAATTCAAAAATAAAAAAAAGATTTCAGTTAAAACCTGTTACACTGGAAACTTCAAAGTCTATGCTATTAACTGAATGTTCATACCCCCCAAATTCATATGTTGAAATCCTAACCCCCATGTTAAGGGGTGGAGCCTTTGAGAGGTGATTAGGTCATGAGGGTGGAGCCCTCATAAATGGGATTAGTGCCCTTATCGAAGAGACCCCAGAGAGTTTTCTGCTCTCCACCCTTTGAGGTTACAATGAGAAGTCAGTAGTCCATAACCCCAAAGAGGACCTTCACCAGAAACTGACCATGCTGCACCCTGATCTCAGACTTCCAGCCTCCAGAACAGTGAGAAATAAATTTGTTTAGGAGCCATCCAATCTTGCTATGGCAGCCTGAACAGACAAAGATAGTCTCTCAGCACTAAGTGTTGGCAAGGATGTGGAGCAAGAAAAGTTCTCAGACCTTGTTGGGGTACACCTACTCCACAGAGCAATTTGGCAACACCTAACAAGATAAAGATACACAGCCAATCCACTTCCAACATATACTAGTATTTTCAGTGCAGCAATGTATGTAATTGCAGAAGAATTGGCAACAACCTAAAAGTTCACCAATAGGTGGGGTGCCTGGGTGGCTCAGTTGGTTAAGCAACTGCCTTTGGCTCAGGTCCTGGGATCGAGCCCCACATTGGGCTCCCTGCTCGACAGGGGACCTGTTTCTCCCTCTCCCTGTGCCGCTTCCACTGCTTGTGCTCACCTGCTCTCTCTTTCTGCCAAATAAATTAAATAAATAAAATTATAAATAAATAAATAAAATAAAGTTCACCAATAGGAGAACAGATAAACAAATTGTGTTTTATTAACCCAATATTAAAATGAAAGAACTAGAGATACATATGTCAGCCTGGGTAAATCCCTAGAACTTAATGCTGAGTGAAAAAAGACAATTTGTAAGCATATATATGCAGACATAGTCACACACATATATACATTTACTGATATTCTTACATACACATTCTCCATGAAATTAAAAAACAAGAGCAAACACACCTGAAACTAATGTAACATTGTGTGTCAACTATACTTCAATAGAAAATAATAAAGTAAGAGCAAACATTTCTATATAGTGTTGTGCTGATATTACATAAATATGAAGCAAAAACACATGAACATTTATTTAAAAAAAAAAGACAACTTTGAATTTTGACTCAAAGAGAGAAGAGGAAGAATAGGATTGGGGATAAATACAAAGCAGCCTTCAACTCTATCTATGTTGTTTTATTTCTTTAAAAACAAATCTGTAACAAATATGGCAAAATGCTAAAATTGGAAAGGGATGGGTGGTAGATACAATTCAGCCAACAAACATTCACACTAGAACGTGCCAGGCAGTGTTGGGAGCTGAAGATACAATAGTGAATAGGACATCCCGTCTCCTCCCACACAAAGCTTACATTCTACCAGGGGAGGAAGATCATATACAATGTAAAACAAATATTTATGTCAGGGAGTAAGTGCTATAAAGAAAAACAAAGGAAAATAAAGAATTATGGGGAAGGAGGGGGACATGCTACTTAAATAGCAAGGTTAGGAAGGCCTCTCTAAGGAGTGAGGACTGAGGAGAGATATGAACTGCTAAGGGAGCCAGCAATGTTCAAAGTTTTCTTCCACATAAACAACACACTTCCTAGGAACAAAAAAGAAGACATGAATATCTAGAGAGACAGCCCATATTCCTGAACTGTAATACTGTAAAGATATCATTTTTCCCCAAAATCAATTGGCAAAATAATTTTAGCTCATCCAAAAAAATAATTGGTATAGAATAACCAATGAAATATTGAGAAAGAAGAGTACTATAGGGAAATTTGATCTTCTAAATACCAATAAACTTTGTAAATACATAGTAATTAAAAAGAAAACATAAGAAGTCCAGAAATAAACCTACAGGATATGGGTGACATAGCACATCAATGGAGAAAGAATGGATTATTTAAGTGTTGTCACAACTGGCCAACTATTTTCTAAAACTTAGATTCCACACTCATTCCTCACATCAAAATTACATATGGCAGAACCTGCAGAAATGAGAATAAGCATCTCTGAATCTAGGTGTTCAACAAAAAAACCTAGACTATCATAAGTTTTCAAACACTGTATGGAAAATGAATGAATAAATGAATGAAATAAGACATAGAGCACCTTGCTGAAAAAATGAAAGGAGTTCTTTTGTATTATATTATTTGCCTTATTCATTCATTTCTTCATTTCATTCACACGTGTTGAGCACTTGCCTGGTGCCATAAACATCTCAGGGTATAGGAATGATTGAAGGCTCAACATGAAATGCCAGGTCGATCACATTTTTCCTGTCAAATGGCTCATTCCAGATCCAATTCACGCAGATCCTTTTTGCCTACAAGGTACTCACATCCTCTAAGCCTCAGTGTGTGTTTCTCCCATCAAAGGAGCCTAGATGTGGTCTGCTGACTCAGTACTAATAAAAAAGTGGCTCTTCTAGGACTTCTTCCTCAGCAGCACTAGAATCAGAAAACAGGCTCCGAGATAGGGAAGCTTACAGGGCAAAGTCACCCAGAGAGGAAGCAACACCCAGGTCAAAGCTTCACCATCTGATCATGTGAACCTTCTGCACCTGGGCATCTGAGGACATTGAAGGGAGACAGCTCCTGCCCTGACCTGAGGCTGGCCTTCATTAAGGCTTAGAAACGTCAAATTTTTCCATTTCTCTTTGTGAGCACTTCTTCAGGCATCAATAGAAAAACCAAAACATTCATTTATCTTCTAGTACTTATGGAACAAACATTAATGTTTCCATGTTTTCAAAGTCATCTGAAAGTCAAAGAATTCCTAAATAATGTTTATGGAGGAAAACTGAAAAATCATTCTTGGAGGTCTCTCAACACACTCTCAATAAAACAACAAACCTTTCATCCTGTGCAAAAGTCAGTTTATGAAACCTATCTTCATCTTACAACAAAATCATAAGTTAAAAACTAAAGTGGTGTTACTGATTTCAATGGTCTATTCCATCAGTTTTTAAAAGGCTTGCTCGTTTCTCATTTAATTAATAACTGAATACCCACCCCTTTTTACCTCTTCTACCCACCCCTTTCTAACCCATGGGGGAAAAAAATGAATGTAAAACTCTGGTAATATAAAATGTTCTGGAAAATGGGCGCCTGGGTGGCTCAGTCGTTAAGCGTCTGCCTTCCACTCAGGTCATGATCTCAGGGTCCTGGGATCGAGCCTCACATCGGGGTCCCTGCTCGGCGGGAAGCCTGCTTCTCCCTCTCCCACTCCCCCTGCTTGTGTTCCCTCTCTCGCTGTGTCTCTCTCTGTCAAGGAAATAAATAAAATCTTTAAAAAAAAAAAAAAAAAAAAATGTTCTGGAAAATAATCCTGTCAGTAATATTGATAGCTAGAATGATTTGCCAATTTTTATAGCTATCATAACAGCAGCCTGTGATTTGAAATCTTACAAAAAACAGGAAGCTCTGTGCTCTAAAGACGTGCCTGGAATTCCGAACGCAGTAAGGGACAATTCCTGTGATCTGTTGCTGCCACCAGCAGGTCGTGCTCACAGAATGACATTTTCCCCTTTGTTTCATTCTCAACTCATCTATAGATATTTCTTGACCACCAAATGCTTTAAGGACAAATGATTAGATAAAATAACAAATCTCATCATGGATATCCTCGGTAACAATACTTTTTAAAAATCTATGATACATAACCTTTTTCTTCTTTAGAAATAGCCCTAATCTTTTTCCTTGTCTTCAATTCCTACTTGCATTTTTCTACATAACTCTCGCTTTTTGAGATCATTTTTCTGGTAAATGTATCTTAATCTGAGAATAAGTGATCCCTGGCATGAAAGGTAGAGGCCCACAGTCCATCACACTGATTACTACAAGATATTCCTTAGATTTTCATTTAGCTTACAAGTTGAAGGCTGGCACATACAAGTGAGTTCTAAGGCCACACTGACCTGGGATGAGATCCAGCTTCTACCACTTACCAGCACTGTGCTCTTGGGAAGTATTTAACTTTTGTAGGACTATGTCCCCCCTCCCCATAAAATGGGGTAATATATTCATCTTAGGATGGTCAAGAGGAATGAATAATGTATATAGAGCATTTAGTAAAATTTCTGGCCATAGTAAGCAATCAATAAATGATTCGTTATTATTATTACGAGAGAGTGCAAAAATTAAGTGACTTCCATACCACCAGAAGCCAAATCAATAGGAACATCTAACTAGAATCTCTAGATTGCTGATTCCCAAGCCAGAGCTCTGAGTGACACTACAGTAATGCTGACTTAATATTAAGGCTCTAATCCCCTTGGGATAGGCACAAATGTACTGCAAGCATCATTTTTAAAAAGTGAAATCCTTCATAAGCCCAGAATTATACTAGCCATTAGGTCCACTGGACGTCCCCTTAACACCTGACAACAGCTTTCTTCCCGATGGATGACAGAAGTGGTGTTTCCATGGTAATAGTTCTCGTAAGAAGCAATTACATGTGATTTCTCCCTAAGCTCTGAAATTTCCTTCCTTTGTGGAGCTTCAGAGAAAAAAAGCAGCCATCCACTATTTGTTTCTCTCAGATGACACTATTAAATATATCCATGGTGGAGTGTCACCATGAGGGTTGTTCCCCAATGCAATTACTGGAAATGGTGTCTAGTCTAGGCCAAGACAGTAACCAAAGCCATTGAGTCTCCTTGCTTAACACTGATTAGAACTGATTCCTTGGATATCTCGCTGAGGAGCTTCTGTGCAGCACAAGGCAGGACAATATGAATTCTCATCAAGCCTTGCTGCTAAAGATTTGTGAATTCAGGAGCTGGGGAACCAGAAATGCCAAAGAAGGTTTACTCTGCTATGGAGAGAACGAGTGGAGGGTTTGTGCCTCAATGATAAGTCTCATGTAGGTATCTTTAAAACATTTTCCTATAATTAGATTCTCATTATTTCTCCCTACTTGAATAGTAACATTCTGGATTTGTTGTCTCATCAAATGTTAAATTATTCCTATATCTGCAAATACTTTCTTTTTTTTTAAGATTTTACTTACTTGAGAGAGAGAGAGAGAGTTAGTGAGCAAGTGGGGGAGGGGCAGAGGAAGAAGGAAAGAGAGACTCTCAAGCAGACTCCCTACTGAGCACAGAGCCCAACGCGGGACTCCCATCTCACGACCCATGAGATCATGATCTGAGCTGAAATCAAGAGTCGACGCTTAACCAAATGAGCCACCCACGCGCCCCTGCAAATACTTTCTAACCGCAGATCTCCAAAGGATTTTCCACACTTTGGAGATTAGCTTACTGCACGGAAACTAAATATGGAGGTGAGTGAGTTCAAGGAATAGGGAGGGAATTAACAGGGTTTGCTTCTCAAACTAAGTTCATTAGACTAGAGAGTTTTATAAAGGGTCATGAATCCTTAGCAAGTGGTAGAAAACTCTGGCTATTGACCTCAATCCCATCTCAGCACACAGGCAACAGAGCCTTCTTGGTTGCTCAGTATGTTTTTTTAAGGTTCTAGTTCTCCACCGTTAATAGTGGGTCCTAGAGTATGGGAACAGATGAACATCAATGCTCTTTGGCATCTGGTCAACCCTCTCAATCATATAGTGCTTTCTTAATTACCTTTTAAGAGTATAACCACACTTACGAATTTTATCTCCAGTAACAATATGGCAATCTGTATAACTGACCACGAAAGCCATTTTTCCAGCACCTTCACTACAAAGAGTCTTAGAACTCATCAAATGGCTTTTTCCTGTCCTACTTGTCCCCTTGTTTCCATAGAAAATGTTAGGTACCATTGGCCACTCCTTCCTTCAAGTTCCCAACCAGTCACTGAAAATCTACAGGCCAGACCCCAGGGCACCAGGACAGAAGCATGCTTAGCATTCAAGGAACAGCAAGGGGGACAGTGGGAATGAAGTGTAGTTGGTGAGTGAGAGATGAGGTCATAAAGGTAATGGGGCCAGAGTATGTCAGACTATAGGCCATTGTTAGGACTTTGACTTCTATTCTCAGAGAAGAATGATAAGGTTTAGAGAGAAAAGGTAGTAATTTTTTTTCCTTTGGTGAGAAGAGCTAAATTACCAAATGATTAAAAATGGATGCCCCAGTATTAACTCCCATGTCTCCATCACCCTGGGTATTGTCACAGGGACTTCCACAGACACCACCTAGGACCACAGGATTAAGTCAAAGGTTCAGAGAGGCCCAGAGACTGCGCTTATAAATTAGCCCGTAAACTGGAATCTGAACAGGAGCTTTGGCATCAGACATGCCTCACACACCACCTCCTTCTTGCTTTCTTAGACTTGCCCATTCGTCCTTCATTCCCTAATCTCATTTCCATGGACTTCTCATCAACTATGACAGGGAGCACAATAGGGGCTGCTCTGCGGGATGAGCAAAGTTCCTTAGTTGAGCTGAAATGCCAGAGCCCCAGGCCCCTTCTCACAGCCTATAGACCCTGGTGTCCCTGTGAGCTGTCTTAACCTAACTCTGTCTCTGAGTAGAAGAGAGCATAAAGGTCAGGAAGAAAGAAAAACATGGCACCCACAGCAGCCTTAGTGCTACCTTTCTTGCTAGTGCCTGAATTAGAGACTGATTTCCAAAGCCAGTCCAGGAGGAAAGGATGGCTACATCTCCCTCCTGACCATGTTTAATGAGGCTTTATGAAGAAAACACGAAGCTTCTCCTTAATGGTTTCCCCCTATGGGAGAGGATCTGAATGAATAAAGGGAGAAAGATGAAAGCAACTGGTTTCATATAATAAAGCTAGCAGTGTCTGCTCGGGCAGTGATTGAATTTTAAAATATGAACAGGATTCAGAAGATAAAGGTTAATGTGACACCCTATTGTGAGGGTTATTGCTAACAGTGGAAAACAGTCATTACTGTGTTAACATTTCCAAGTGCTGGTACAAGCCACAGGCTATTAGTATCACTGCTGCTCTCATTATGACAGATTAAATAGCAATCATATAAATAATCACACTGTCCAAAACTTGAAAATAAATTCAACAATGCCTAAAAAAAAAAAAATCTTAGCTTATATGTACATCATGATTTTTTTACAAAGTCCTCTTATAAGCTACTTTTCCACACTTTATTGGATACCCCATTTCCCACCCTCCCCAATTACTTACTGAATGGCTCTACATCTGTTGATGTTCGTTAAGATTGTGCAGACTGCCCATGATTAAGGGGCTGTGCTTCCTCCCCATCACTCCAGCGAAGAGAGCCCAATTAATGTATCCCACCGCCTCCCCTTGCCCCTTCACTCACCAGAGTCCTTGGGAGAAGGAGTGACTTATCCTGATTGGTACATTTGTCAGGAATAGCTCCACCTTGGCATGTGACTAGTTCTAGCCAATGGGATGGAAGTGAAAGTGGGTGTGCAATTAAGGACAGGCCCTTAAGCAAAGGCTTGCCTCTCTCCTTCCTGTCTGCTGAAACGCAGAGAGGATTGCTAGAGCCAGTCTGGACTGCAAGGTGGAAGCTACACAGTAAGAGCAGAGGAGCAGCAGAAAAGCTGGGAGCCTAGGTCGCTGACGACTACAATTACCACACCAGCTTGGACTGCCAACCCAGACTTTTACTTAAGAAATAAAGCTAAGCCAGGGCACTTGGGTGGCTCAGTCGGTTAAGTGTCAGGTGTCAGACTCTTGATTTCGGCTCAGGTCATGATCTCAGGGTTGTTGAGATCAGGCCCCACACTGGGCTCCACGCTCTAGCATAGAGTCTGCTTGAGATTCTCTCTCTCCCTCTACTTCTGCCCCTCCCCCTGGCTTGGACTCGATAAATAAATAAATAAATAAATAAATAATCAGAAAGCAAGCAAGCAAGCTATACCTCATTTCAGCCCCTGCTATTTTGGACTCTCTGACAATCACAACCACAGAATGGCAACGGAGAGTCTAGGAGTGCAGGGACAGAGGGAGGAACAGCTGAAGAAAAGGACACTCTGGACAGGTAAGTCCAAATGAAAGACGGAAGTAATTAAAGGTGAACAGAAAGTAGATTAATTGGGGGGGGGGGACAATCTTACAAGTCCTGATCTATAGTCATACACTAAGATTTGTATTCATGTACTCATATAATGCATCCTCATTAGTAAGCATAAATACATTAAAGGAGTTAATATTTGTGAAGCACTTAGAAAAGTCCCTGGCACAGTAAATGTTCTGGAATAAGAGAGTGCTGGTGGCTAAGCAACACTGTGAATATACTAAATGCCACTGAATTGTTCATTTTAAAGCGATTAATTTTATATTATGTGAGTTTCACCTCAATAAATTGTGTTTCAATAGGAAATGCTATGTGAATTTTGCTTCAATAAAAAAAAAATGCAAACAAACAAACAAAAAGGGAAATATCTTTACCTCCTTCCTTCTCAGAAGGAGCTTTAAGCCTGCTTATAGAAAGCACAAGCTCTGCTCTGTGCCTCCACATCATAAAACTTATCCGGGGAAAGCATTTCCTCATGGGCTAGACAGAGCTCTCAGTATTAAGCCCACTTGGGTAACAGACCTCAAGCCAGTCCATCAATTATCATCAACAATGAAAGGGATATTTTGGCCTCCATATCTACTCTTTATTTCCCAACCTTAGCAAGGTATAAAGACTGGAGGACCCCAAAGCTGATGGCTCCCAGTAACTGAGGTTGCCCATACCCCCTTGGTTCCTGTCTCACAAGACCACAGGTATCCCAGGGGCACAGTGACATTTGGAAGCCTTGCCTAAGTCATGAAGCTTCTGCTCTGCTCTTCTAATACATGCTTTCTTGGTACCTGTGCTGTATGGTTTCCCAAAGAAAAATAAACCTAAAAATGGATGCAGCCTTTTATGTCTTACAAATTTGATTGACAGGGCACCTGTGTAGTTCAGTCGGTTAAGCGTCTGCCTTCGGCTCAGGTCACGATCCCAGGGTCCTGGGATCGAGTCCCACATCGGGCTCCTTGCTCAACGAGGAGCCTGCTTCTCCCTCTGCCTGCAGCTTCCCCTGCTTGTGCTCTCTCTCTCTCTGACAAATAAATAAATAAAATCTTTATTAAAAAATTTGATTGTTAATCTAAGCAGAATGGGTGGTACAATCAAATCAACTGAAACAATTATAAAATATCATTTCTATTGTTCTGAGGCAGTATAAACACCAATATGTACCAAATATTTCTAATCAGATAAAAATGAAGATAACAACAAATATGAGGGATGACATGCTGAAAAGGGCTTCTACTCCCACCCCCTGCTATGTCCCTACCTGTAACATTTTACATATTTAAAACTACTCAGGGGGCGCCTGGGTGGCTCACTTGATTAAGCATCTGACTCTTTATTTTGGCTCAGGTTATGATCTCAGGGTCAGGGAATCGAGCCCTGCATCAGGCTCTGTGCTCAGCGCAGAGTTGGCTCATCCCTCTCCCTCTGCTCCTCTCCCCACTCTCTCTCTCTCCCCATCTCTCAAATAAATAAATAAATAAATAAAATCTTAAAAAAAACTAGTCAGAAAATGTCTTCGGTATTTTGCTGACATTTTCTCAAAAAAAATAAAGGAATTGTTTGTTTTTGTCTTTGTTGAATTTTCATTTCTTTGTACTCAAAAAGGGATTTACAGGTTTTTTTTAGTAATCTAAAAAAAAAATTGTTATAAAGATTAAATTACACCTAACACTTCAGGTTTTCAAGTAAGTGTAACAAACTCCAATAAACCATTCCAGGTCAGTAAGGGTTCTTCTTTCACGGTTTTTTTTTAACCATGAAAGCTATATTCTGAATTGGTATTGATTTTGTGGACAACAAAGGATCTCAGGGATGGAAGTTTGTAATGGCTTGAAGTAACAGGCCAGCTACAGAAGAATGCCACAGGAAACTAGTCTAAACCAAAAAAACCTATATCGTACTAGGTAAAAAGAAAATAATATCCCTTTGTTGAGTCCTTCAACAACAAGAGTAGCCATGTCTACAAACCCCTCTAGGACCCAGTATCTTAATTTGGGACCAACTCAGAGAAACAGTGCCACCTGCTGATTACACATACTATTTGCTACAAGTCACAGAATTTCAATCTTGCCCATATATTACAATCCTAAATTGCCCAGGCAATGTGACGTACCCGGGACTGCACCACTCAGAGAACAACGGCAGGGTTTTTTGACTTGCTCTATTTTCGCACACCCTGTTAAATGGACAAACAGACTGTTGGGAAGTTGAATTCTGCTGATGCGGAGCTGTTTGCATTTTAATTCATCGGCGGTGATTTGATCCTAATGAGAGTGTGATTAAAATGTATTCATATTGCCATTTAAAGCAAGAACATTTTCACATGAAGATGTGTCAAAGGTGTGCCTGTGTAATTGGAAATGACTTAAATATGTGACTCAAACCATACCCATCGCACAGAGAGCTTCTGTCAGCTCATGCAGCAGTTAGAAATCATGGAAGCAAAAAAAAAATCACGGAAGCAAAAACAGAAGTCTATTGCTGCCAGAAGGCAAGAAGAACTGCTGGCTCTGCTTTCATCAGGATCCAGCATGGCTCCATGCTCAGTTTAATAAATACCTTGAAACTGAGATCTAAGAGCAAGGAACCTGATCATGGCAGTTAAGGAAGAAAAAGAAGTAAAATATCTCATTCATTCATTCTATTTAAAAGTAGCTGTTTTAGGGGCGTCTGGGTGGCTCAGTCTGTTAAGCATCCTGGGGTCAAGTCCTGCATCAGGCTCCCTGCTCAGTGGGGAGTTTGCTTCTCCCTCTCCCTCCGCCCCTCCTCCTGCTTGTGTACTCTCTCAAATAAATAAATAAAATCTTAAAAATAATAATAAAAAATAAAAGTAGCTGTTTTGTAAAAAAAAAAAAATACACAAAATAGTAATTTTATGACAGTTCAGAAAATTAGTAAAGTCAGGGATAAGGGAGGTATGTGTTCCTTTTATAAATAGCAGGGCTTTAAGTTTATATCACTTTTATTTGCAAATCAATTTAAGTTTGAATATAATATGCAAATTGAAAATACAGGTAGCCCAGAGAGATTATATCCTTGAGTTTTTATCACATAATAAATCCCTTCTAAATCCTCCCTAAATAAAAAAAAAAAAAAAGTAGCTGTTTTGTGCCAGAGACCATACAAGGTAATGTGATCCTAGGATGAGTAAAATAAATCCCAAAGAATTCAGCCTAGTGGAAGAAGGAGCCAGGTAAATAGTTACAGACGGTATGTTAAGTGCTCTATCACAGAGCTATGGGCAGGGAACACAGAGAAGGGGAAAAGAAGGAAATTCTTATAAATTAATCATCTGCCACAAAAAAGGTACTTTATATATGCAACCCAGATGTTAACAGGGTGCCCCTTAACATCTAAATTAAGTAAGTTGGAACCTCCCACAAACTCTGGCCCATCAAAGTCCAAAGCCCTCCCCAATTCCCAAGGGCTTACCACCATCTGCGCTTCTCAGGGTCTGGGCTCCCATGTCACACTTGCTGTCTTTGTCCCGCGTCACAAGGATTCACTCACAAAACTCTGCCTCCTCCCAACATTTCAGCAAGATTTCATGGTGGGAAAGAGATGAAGGGAGGGCTACTTCCAGCACTCTAGCAAACAACTACATGGAGAACAACTGTTATTCAAACATCCTCCAGTTCTGTCCCTGGGAGCTTCTCTTATCTAACCCAGTCCCAGCCTCCCTCCGTATTCTTATTTTCTTTCTCTTCACCCTTCCTCAGACTGCCTTTAAAATTCCAAATTTTTCTCCCTCGTTAAACTTTCACAGCAACCAATTCCCAAGGCTCACTCTCCTTTTTAATAAGTTTTAATAAGGTGTCTTTCCAAATAAAGACTAAGAGGAATTCTGACATAAGCAGTCAAGGTAATATTTCTCTACCTCTCTAACCATGCAGTATTTTCACTTAGGTCTAAACAAGTACCATTGGACATATCATTGAACAGATGAGAAAACTCAGCTCATCTAAGATAATACTAACCCTATCTCATAGCTTGCTAATGCACGCAAAGCTCTTCACATTTAGAACACAGCAATAAGCATGTAATAAATGCTAGCCATCATCATATTTATCCTTACAATATTTAGTTGCTTTATCTCCTTTCTATCTATACTACCTAAGCAATATCATCCAGTCTCATGACTTTATTAAATACCATCTATATACTGACAAAATTCCAAATTTATCATTAGCTTTGACCAATGCTTCTGAACCCAATTCATCTATGAAACTGCTTATTTGGCATCTCCCCTGGCCTACCAAATGTGACATAATCAAAAGTGAACTTCAGATCTTCCCCCACAAATCTCTTTTCTCAATCTTCCCATCTCATTCCTCCTTTGGCTCAGGCCCAAAATCTTGGGAGTCATTCTTGATTTCTTTTTCTTATACCTTGGACTCAATCCATTCAGAAATCCTGTTGGCTCTGCCTTCAAAAATAGCAAGAACCCAACCATTCCTTCACACTTCACTGCTGCCACCAGGTCTAAATCACCATCATCTCTTAACAAGATTATTGCAATAATCTCATAACTCACATCCTTGCTCCCACCCCATGTTCCACCATTTTGTTTCATCACAGCAATTCAGATCATGTCTTTCGTCAGCTTAAATCCCAGTGGTTTTCCATCTCCCTCAGAGTCAAAGCTAGAGCTCTCAAGGCCATCTTCAGTGCCCTCTAACATCTGAATTGCCCCACCACCATCACCTCTTTGATCTCATTTCTTACTACTCTTCTCCACAACAGCCTCTGGCTGCTTCTCAAACATGTCACAACACTCCATCTATCTCAAGGCCTTTGCACCTGAGGTTCCTTCTGTCTGGAACATTTTTCCAAGAGAATGTCACGGTTCTCAACCCCTCACTTTTTTCAGGTCTCTGCATAAATCGACCCCATATAAATAGCAATCCGCAGACCCACTTTAATATCTCTCCCTTATTCTACTTATTTTTCTTCACAGCACTTCTCATCATGTGCTGTATTACATGTGTATTGTTCTCTGTGTGCTAGGATGAAAGCACCAGGGCAGAGACCGCCTGTTTCATTCATTGCTGTATGCACAACCCGTAGGACAATGCCCTAGATGTGACAGCTACTCCATAAATATTTGTGGAATGACAAATGAATATAATCCATTTAATCAAAATTAAAGAAGGCAAGAGTTTCAATAAGGAAGTGTTCACCAGTATCTAATGTGAAAAAAAGCCAAGATAAAGACTGAAGAGTGCACTGCATTTACCAATTTGGAAGTCACTGGGATAGAGGCCTTGAGTGCTGGGGGAGGGGGGTCAACAGCTTTGGGTTGACAATGACTGAGGAGAAGGAAAGGAAGACATCAAGAAGAGAACTCTCTTCTGGAAATGGACAGTAGTGATGATTGCACAACACTGTGAATGTACAAGTGGTAATTCTTTCCGCCGCGTCTTATTTTTTAAATGTGGCATAAAGCAAAACTTATACTATTTTTTTAAAAAGATTTTATTTATTTATTTGACAGAGAGACACAGCGAGAGAGGGAACACAAGCAAGGGGAGTGGGAGAGGGAGAAGCAGGCTTCCCGTGGAGCAGGGAGCCTGATGCAGGGCTTTATCCCAGGACCCTGGGATCATGACTGAGCCGAAGGCAGACGCTTAACGACTGAGCCACCCAGGCGCCCCAACTTACACTATTTTTTAAACTTTCATATTATCAGCTCATCCAATTAAATGATTATTCAGCCCACAAGTATTTACAATTGAATGCCACCAACTATTATTATTAAAATGCTTTTCTTCAGTGATACTCCAGGGATACACGCTTGGGTCGGCTTCCCTGGAAAACACGCAGAAGCAGACCTTCTTGCAGGGAATTTGTTGGGAAATGCTATTTGGAACATCTTTGAGAGAGTGAGGGAAGCATGACTGAACGGCGAGAAGAGCTGCTCCCCAAGTGAAGCCACAGCAAAGGACTCAGTTGAAGAGCTCTGGAGCTTGGCCTTTCCGTCCTGCATCAACAAAGCTCTGGATTCAGCTACTCCGGGGAGGGAGCAAACTTGGGTGAGGCAGCTCTTTCCAGCCCAGGGCTATACTTAGGTAGGGATTTGGCTAGGAGTGGTGGCAGAGAGCCAGGGAAATGAGTAATTCGGAAATCCAGACAGCACGCTCTAGCATCCTCTACGATTTTAGATAAACAATAAAGTTACTAGTCCCTATCATTGTATTTTTTTAAGGATTTCACACCTGAGAATAATATCACAGATACTGAAAGTAGTTTTACATGTAAAGCCTCATAGATGAGGCCTATACATAGGGCCAAGAAACACCATTTTTGCTTATTATCAGCTGAGTACTTCCTCACTGACAAATTTGGTCCAGACTGCCTGTTCATGAGTCCTAGATGTATAATTGCCCAGGTATGGCACTAGAAATCTGAAGAGCTCAGATTTGTTGATATATAATTGAGTCTTTATTCAAGACCTCAAGATAATATTCAGTCTAAAAGAAATTTTCCCAAATGGAAGAAGCTGATTATAGAAGCCCCAACTGGAGACTGAGTAACTCCTTTCTCTTTGTAGGTTTCAGCTTTCTAAAGCTTACTTTGTACATTAAAACTTTCTTTTTATGTCAGAAATTATTACAGACAACCCTTGACATGATGGTAGCCGAAACTTTCCTTATTCAGAGTGCAAACAATGTCTGGTGAGCATAGATTTATAGACTCCTTGTCAGTCCCCCATGAGTCTGAGGTCCCAGATTACAAACTGGTGTTCTGAAGCGTCCCATGTCCCATTGTCCTTCGTCTCCTGTCCCAACCTGCTGATCATTCTCACTCACACTGCCCTGCAGCAACTATTACACTCAGCATCTTCAGCCTCTGCAGTCCTAGTCTCTGACTCCCTTTCTCCCTTGCGCTCTAGTTGAAACCGATCTCACACATCTAGGTCTAATATTCCTACGAAGATTAGATTTCCCAAAGACAGGGACTAGGGATTTTACCTTTTTATATTCCTTATGAAAATTCCTTAATGGGTATTTAATAAAGTGCATTAATTATGGAATACTAATAAATAATTATATGATGACAGAATTACATCTTTAATGTTTCAACATTGAAGAACGCATACAAAAAATTAAACAACTCAAGTTTTGACTGTATCAAAACTATGATACATTTTGCAACAAAACATAATTTAAATAATTCTATTAATTTTCAAAAATTACATTTAATTACTATGTTAACTTTTTTAAAGGGGGGGCAAGGGAATGTCATGAAATAATCTTTCCTTATATAGCAGTACTTTGATTGGTTATATTCTGAAAAAAGAATGAGACATTTTCTCTGATTCTTTCAAGAAAAGGATCTGTAAGATTTAAATGATCTCCAGAAAAATGCTTCCATTGCTTCAGCTGTGACATGGAGAGAGGTTTCAGAGAGTTAGACTTCTGATGATGTGGACCAAGCTGACAATTTCTAGAGATAGGGAATTTTTCCAGTGAACCACCTGTAATAAGTAAAACAATGAGAAAATCCTTAGGCCAATCAATACCTTACTATAAACAGTACTTTTTTTATTTTATCACATAATGAGTTTATATAATTTATTACATTTTGGTCTCTGACTTCAAGGAACTTGTGGTCTAGTGAGAGATACATTAAACAAATAATCATCCAAACAGATGTATTACAGGTCCACAATCCCTTATCTAAAACCTTTTGGGACAGATATGTTTCCCAATTCAGAATATAATTGGAACAATCTGGGACAGCACTCCATAATCAAACTCATTAATATTCTGCAGCAAGTCATATGAATAGTCATGAAATGGGTTTTTTTAATGAATACTGATAAATTCACATCGATTTAGGTAAGGTTTTTGCCACCAAATAAATCTGCTGCAAATTTATGAAGAAAAAAACAACTTTTGGTCTTTCAATCTTTCTAGATTTCAAAATTGAAGACAAGGGACTATGAGTTGTATTACAAATATTGGTAAGGGCACAGAATTAAGATACAGGGAACTCAGCACATATAACAAGAAAAGCTGACTTGTTTTATTAAGATCTGAAGGATGAGAAGGCAAGAACCAGATGGGGAAAGGAGGTAAAGCATTTCAAGAGAAGGACCTACAAAGGCTATGAAAGTGAAGGGACTCTGGTCAAGGAACTGACAGGAGCCCAATGCAACTAGAGCTTAGACAGCAAAGATGAAATTCAGTAATGCAGGCTGAAGTGTGCATTCAAAGGCTGGATAATGCAAAACACCGTGAGCAAATCATGAATGGCAGAGGCTAGCAGTTATTCACTAAATCCCTATCTCTTTCCTCCAGGGCACTTAACCACATTTCCCAGTCTCCCTTACAGTTAGATGCAACCACTGAGTCTGGTCTATGGAATGTGGATAGACAAGCTCTGTGTCACTTCTAGGTCTGGCCTAGAAAAATCTCCCACACCACGTGGTTTTCTACCTTTTCTCTTCTCTCACCTGCTGGCTGGGAGATGCAGGGATCCCAGCAGGGAACTCTAAGGCCTAAGGGGATGGTAGAACCCAAAGTGGAAGAACTCTGGAAGACCAAATCACCTTAGTGAAGGCTGTGCACTATGTGACTATTATGTGCCCTGCTACATGAGAAATATACTTCTACTGTGGTAGGCCACTGTGCTTTTTGAGTTTCCTGTTATAGCACTTAACCCTACCTTAACTAACCACTTTGAAGATTTTAGTCTCTATACTTAAGAGCAATGGAAGCTCTTCAAAGGGTTTTTTGGAACATTTTACTTATGGGAAATTTCAAATATATAAAAGTTAGCAAGATAGACATGAAGAACCTACAGGTTATTATGTACCCCACCTTCAGGAACTATCAACTAATAGCCAATTTTGTTTTATTTAGACTCTGCTTTCTCTACTTCCATATTATTATGAAATAAATATGCAGTATATATCAGCTGTATATATTTCACTTTGCATTTCTAAAAGATAAAGACTTCTTTTTAAATTTTATCACACTTAAAAAAACTGTCTTTCCTTAATATCTAAGTCATGTCAATGTGCAAAATCATTGATCTTAAGAGATGATGACATTACTTTAAGAATCTAGAAGACAGGAGGATAATACCTTCAAAGTACTGACAAAACAAAAACAAAATACCCTATTGACTAGAATTGTACACCTAACAAAGCCAGCATTTGAGAGCGAGAAAAAGCAAATACACTTGGAAAAGTCAAAGATTGAGAGTGAATGACTAGTAGGCCTTTGTTGGAAAAAACAACATGAAGAGACAGAAGTGAATCAAAGTATGTCATTAATTACAATAAATGTAAACAGAATAAATGCTCTGGTTAAAACATGAGACTGGAAAAAAGAAAGCCCATCTTTATGCTATTAACAAGAGAATAACTAAAACATAAGGACACAGACATACTTAAGGCAAAAGAAGGGGAAAAGATACACCAGACAAATACCATAAAGAAAGCCAGTGTAATATATAAAGTTAAGATAAATGAAAGCAAAAGGTATTAAGGATAAAGAAATCACTACCTATTAATAAAATAAACCATAATAAAAAACTTCACAAAGAAAATACAAAATACAAAATATACAGAGCAAATATTTATAGATTAACAAGAAACTTTGATAAATCCACTGTCATATTGTAAGATTTTAACATATTTCTTTCAATAACAGATATATCTAACAATAAATTAGGTTATGAATAGAAAAATGGGCAAATGATATGAACAGATGGTTCATATAAAGGAAGGATCTTAAATATAGGAAAAAATGCTCAACTTCACTCATAGTAAGAGGAAAGCAAATTAAAACTAGACCAATATATCATTTTTTTACTATCAGAGAGAAAAATTCAAACATTTGATAATGTACTCAACTGGCAAAACTGTGGAGAAAGCCATTTTAGTCTGTTGTTGGTGAGGTATAAAGGATACAACCCCCAGTGGAGGGCACTAGATGAGCACTGGCTGTTGTATGTAAGTCATGAGTCACTAAATTCTACTCCTAAAACCAGTATTACACTATAGACTACTAGAATATAACTACTAGAATATAAATAAAAAATTGATACCAAAAAAATAATAATAAAATAAAAGGATACAACCCTCAATGGGGGGCATTTGGAGAGTAATGTAGAAGGGTTTTTACCATATACATTTTATGAATAGTTGAACCACGTAAATATATTAGCAATTTATAAGTTAAAATAGTAAATTTTTAAATTTATAAAATAAGAGGGGCGCCTGAGTGGCTCAGTCGTTAAGCATCTGCCTTCGGCTCAGGTCATGATCTCAGGGTCCTGGGATCGAGCCCCACATCGGGCTCCCTGCTCGGCGGGAGGCCTACTTCTGCCTCTCCCACTCCCCCTGCTTGTGTTCCTGCTCTCTCTCTCCTTCTCGCCAATAAATAAATAAAATCTTAAAAAAAATTTATAAAATAAGAAAAATTGATTTGGTATCAGAAAATTTGATTAATATGGCATAACTCTAAGTAATTGAGAGAATACACATGGTTTTCATGAACAACAGAAACATTTATGGGGTGCCTAGGTGGCTCAGTCAGTTAAACATCTGACTTGATTTCAGCTTAGGTCATGATCTCACAGTCGTGAGAAGGCTCCTCACTCAGCATGGAGTCTGCCTGAGAATCTCTCCCTGTCCCCGTGCCCTTTCTGGCCCCCACACTTGCTCTCTCTCTCTAAAATAAATAAAATCTTAAAAAAAAAAAAATTTACAAAGTGACCACATACCATGTCTCTACAGTTACCATATTTCTGACTACTCCGAAGTAGCTAGAACACAACAACAAAAACTAAAATACATTTAAAACATACTTTTAAGTAATGCATGAGTCAAAGAAGAAATCATAATGGAAAATACAAAACATTTAGAACTGCATATCAAAGTTATGAGATTCAACTTAGAGGAAAATGTACAGCCTTAAATACCCATTGTAGAAAAGAAGACTGAAAATCATCAAGCTAAGCATTCAAGTTGAAAAATAAGAAAAAGTACATTAGAGTAAATACAAGGAAAAGTGAAAAGAAAATAAGAGCAAAAATTATTAAAATAGAAAAAGCATATGAGAGAGAATCAAATGTTGACTTGTACAAAATATAAATTCTTCCACATCAGTCTTATCCAGTCTACCTTCTTAAACCTTTTCTTTTAAGATTTTATTTATTTATCTGAGAGAGACAGACAGAGAGCGCATGAGCGGAGAGGAAGAAGCAGACCCCTTGCTGAGCAGGAAGCCTGACACAGAGCTTGATCCCAGAACCCTGGGATCATGACCTGAGCTGAAGGTAGATGATTAACCCACTGAGCCACCCAGGCACCCCCTTCTTAAACCTTTTCAACACAATTTACCAAGTGACTTCCAACTACTGGTCACTACTTGCTCAAATCCTACTCCTGATCCAGTTCCTATCTGAACATTATCAACTCTGGAGGGCTGACGTTCTCAGCTTCACTTGACACTAGGAGTTTGTCAAGTACTGAGAAGTTCCATGCTAACTGCCTCGGAAAGGATGACCCCATTATGGACGAGTTCTACACAGAAAAAACACACAGGAGGATTATTCTGTCAAGTGAAATAGAAATAAAGATTAAAAACAATTTTGTAATTCCAAAGTCAATATACCAGGTTTTGAAAGATTTTTTTATTTTTAAGATTTTATTTATTTATTTGACAGAGAGACAACAGCAAGAGAGGTAACACAAGCGGGGGGGGGGGGGGGGGGGGAAGCAGGCTTCCCGCCAAGCAGGAAGCCCCATGTGGGGCTCAATCCCAGGACCCTGGGATCATGACCTGAGCCAAAGGCAGACGCTTAATGACTGAGCCACCCAGGCGCCCCCTATTGAAAGATTTTCCTAAACAAGTAAAATTGTTCACAACTAATTCAGAAGAAGCTAAATTGAGAGAACTAATAAGGTTCTACTTAATATTTTCTCAAATACCCATCTGGCAGGTGCCCTATGACCTGAGGAAAAAAAAAACGAACAAATGCAAATGATAAATTTTTTAGTTACTCTGTATTTAAATGTTTTCAATTGCTAAAGAGAAACAAATTAACTTTACCATCATAACAATTAAAATACAACTAACCTGTACCATCTTTGTCTCTTGTACATTCACAGTCAAGCAGGTCATGAGTAACACAATGTGAACTTTCATGTAA
Organism: Phoca vitulina; assembly: GCF_004348235.1. NCBI lineage: Eukaryota > Metazoa > Chordata > Mammalia > Carnivora > Phocidae > Phoca > Phoca vitulina. Next base: position 40,859,246 of record NW_022589728.1, read on the forward strand.
CGTGAACAAATTTTTTAGCTCCTCTACTGAAAACTGGATATGTTCAGATGTCTTGGTTAGGTCTACGACTGCCCCAGAAAGATCTTGCTTACTGATCTGTCTTTGATAAATCTTTTCTTCTATTGTACCTAAAGAGAAAACACTGATTCCATTTCCTTCAGATCTTTAAGTCTGTTATTTTTTTAGGGTAAAACATGTTTATTAACATACTAGTTAACAAAATAACAATATTCCTGATATCAAAGCACAGATTAAACAAAAAATTTTTTTTGATTATTCAAAGAGACTAAATTTTTTTTCACACTGAAGGGTTATTATTACCTGTGGTTAGGAGCCTGTAAATATGTACAGGATGTTTCTGACCATCTCTCCATACTCTAGACATTGCCTATAGGAAATAAATGAGAATTCAGAGAATACAGTAGGAACCAATAACCCTGCCCACATAAGCAATATGCATTAATGTGCTTAAGATTAGGAATTCTAGATTTTACTTATAGCTTCAGAAAACAAAGCCCAGGCATCCCCAAGCATTCCCCACCTCATATTTTTTTTAGAACTGCATATCAAAGATAAAGGGATAAAGAAAGGGATGGATGAACACTCACTGTCCTACTGTAAAATAGTTACAGGGGTGTCACACGACAGTGAGAGGATCTACCTGCAGCAAAGAACAGGACCGCAAGTTTGGACAGCAAGAACGCAAAGAAGCAAGTATAGCATGGGCATGGAGGGTTTCTTCCCAGTCCAAGTAGTTAATGACTTAATCCTAAGGAATGCTTAGGATACCTAATCAGTTCAAGCTATAGGTAAATTCCTGTGGTTTCACAATTTAATCAGTGATAGTGTAGAGAGCTGGTGTTCAAACCCCACACATTCTAATGAAAAGTCTTACTTTCAACCAGCTCCTGGGAGATAAACTCTAAGCCCCTGTAATATTCTGCCTGATAACAGCATCTTAGTTTACCTGAGGCCTTGGACCACAGAAGACAGTTTTTGCTAACAATGTGATTGAGGTGGGGGGCTTGGGACAGTTTGACCTGGGGAGGGGTTGGAGACTGAGCAACTTAGGTCAGTCACACTGGTACTCTGTCCCCCAACAAAATCTCCAGACACCAAGACTTGGGCAAACTTCTCTGGATGGTAATACTTCAACAGGTGTTGTCACTCATCGATGCTGGCAGAATTAAGTATTGTCTGTACAACTTCAGTGGATGAGGACAACTGGAAGCTTGTGCCTTGTCTCTCCTGAACTCTCCATGTGCCTTTTACCTTTACTGACTTTAGTCAGTATCCTTTCACTGTAATAAACCATAACTACGAGGATAGCTGTTTTTCTTAGTTCTGTGAGTCTTTCTAGTAATCACTGAACCTGAGGGTTGTCTTCGGGTCCCCCAACACAGACACCAAATGAGGAGCAAATCTGTAGGTAGAAATCTGAAAGTACATGACAACGATGGACTGTATTCTGAAGAAAACCAAAAGCTGTTTCTGAAATATTTTCCTACATCAGCTAACTTAATATCTTTACTATACCCTGCATAAACACTGATAATAGCATCTCCAACACTTCATTGTCTTTTCCTGGTAGTCAGGAGCATCCCAAAGGCCCAACTGTGCAGTAAAGTACACACTAGAGATACACAGGTTTGGGTCTGAATCCTGGCTCTGCCTCTTATAAGCTATGTGGCCCAGAACAAGCTTCCATCTCCTCATCTGTAAAATAGGGCTAATAATATCCACACTTTCAGGACTCTGGTAAAGATTAAATAGATGAAAAGCACTTAGCAGAGCGCCTGAAAGAAAGTAAGGCCTTACCATGCAGCAGTTATTAGACATCACTTCATCCTCATACCCCCAGCAGGTACAGGATCCCCAGTGTGCATTCTGTACTGTTTATTTAATGTATAAATTGTCATACCTGGATATCAGTGGCTGGATTCCAATCAATGTCATAGAGAATTAAATGAGATCCTCCAATAAGGTTAAGTCCCACACCACCAGCTTTTGAACTTAACAAAAAAATAAAATCAGAAGAGTATTTACTATTGAAGCAATCAACAATTTGCTGTCTTTGAGAGACTGGTGTTTGTCCATCAAGTCTTGTATAAGTATATCCATGACGCTTGCATACTTCCTGTAGAATATTCAAGGTTTGTGTGTAGTTGGATACCAACACCACCCTGGCAATCAAAAAGAAAGTCTTTATATACAATTTTAAAGCAACATTATATTTTTTTTAACTGAAAGAAAACACTACAGTGATACTATCAGTGATGTTTATAGAACATGCAGTGATGACCTTGTACAATTAAAACAAAGGTTCTCCTTCAAATTCAATTTTTAAATCAACATCTAAGAGATTTCCAGCTTTAAGATAGTGGAGTAAGGGGCGCCTGGGTGGCTCAGTTGGTTAAGCGACTGCCTTCGGCTCAGGTCATGATCCTGGAGTGCCGGGATCGAGTCCCACGTCGGGCTCCCTGCTCAGCAGGGAGTCTGCTTCTCTCTCTGACCCTCCCCCCTCTCATGCTCTCTCTCTCTATCTCATTCTCTCTCTCAAATAAATAAATAAAATATTTAAAAAAAAAAAAAAAAAGATAGTGGAGTAAGGACCTTTCTCCTTTCTTCACCTCTCTGAAACCACCCTAAAAACAGCAGAATTGAGAAAGAGACATAACTCTGCCTTTGATAAAACAGATAATTATATGTGAAAACAGAGAGTAATGGAATGGTGACCTGCTTAGGGAGTACAGAAAATGTAAAACCCAAGTGCCCAAAGAGGGAGACTCTAATAAAAAAACAAGTACAAGTTTATTCACATCACAGACTCTTAAGACACATCAGAAGGAAGGAGTTTAGACTGCCCCTATTATAAGAGCACTCATAAACAGAACCCAAACTCTACTCCCATGTAACCAGCTGACTGTTCTTTCTCAACTAGGGTGTTTATAATCCGGAGAAAGTAAACCAGAGAAAACTGAGACCAGGGGACTCTAGAAGGCAAGGATATAGTAACAGATCAAAATGAACATTCACATACTGGATGGTAAGAGCCCAGTTCCCTTTTACTACAAACTCCCAAAACACCCATAGCCTGGCATCCCTCTCACATCCCACCCCCAAAAAGATAGTATTGGAAGATTCATCTCTGGGATGATTTAAATGACCCCAGAGAAAAGGTCCAGCCAGCTCACTGCCTAATTACCCAGTGAGGGCCACCAGTCAACCAGCCTTGCCTTGATACACGGAGTGTTCAATTAATGTTTTACTGCACCACTCTTAAATATGAATGGACACCAAGGATCACCACCTATTTGAGGTGAGGCTCCAAGATGAACAATAGAAACCAAAACAAATAAACAGAAAAGAAGAAACCTGTATAAAGCAGAGCAATGGAGGAAAGAGGAAACAATTTTAAGAAAATAATTAATATCCTCAAGTAAGAAATGGCACTCACAAGAAGAGGAGGCAATAAAAAAGAACAATCAGAGAGAGGGAAGGTCAGAGAGAGAAGCAGACTCCCTGCTGAGCAGGGAGCCCGACGTGGGACTCGATCCCGGCACTCCAGGATCATGACCTGAGCCGAAGGCAGTCGCTTAACCAACTGAGCCACCCAGAATAAGAAAATCAAGAATAAGAAAATATCTCAGAAATTATAAATGACAACCAAAATAAAAAAAAAATTTAAGATTTTATTTATTTATTTGATAGAGAGAGACACAGCGAGAGAGAAACACAAGCAGGGGAGTGGGGGAGTGAGAAGCAGGCTTCCCACGGAGTAAGGAGCCTGATGCAGGGCTCAATCCCAGGACACTGGGATCATGACCAAAGCTGAAGGCAGACGCTTAATGACTGAGCCACCCAGGCGCCCCCCCAAAATAAAAATTTAACAGGAAAATTGGAACATAATAATAAGAGAGTATACCAGGAAATAGATGAAAAAAAGAAAAAGTGATGGGGAACATGGGTGGCTCGGTCAGTTACATGTCTGTCTTCGGCTCAGGTCATGATCTCAGGGTCCTGAGACTGAGCCCCCTGCTGGACTCCCTGCTCAGCTTCTCCCTGCCCCTTCTGCTCGTGCTCTCCCTCTCTCTCTCAAATAAATAAATAAAATCTTAAAAAAAAAAAAAAGTGATGACCATTAGGAGAGAAAAGGTAAAAGAATTAGAGAATCAGTCAACGAGGTTCAATATCGGACTGACAAAAATTCCAAAGAAAACAAAAGAAATTATTTTGAGAGAAAGATAGAATATTTCCCAGACATGAAGTCTTCAGATTGAAAGGACCTACTAAAGTGCCCAGCTCAATAAATGAAAAATGATCCATATTAAGGCACATCCCCCCACCCCTCTGCCTTTAAAAACCTTCTGCTAATTAAGCTCAGCAGAGCTCTCCTCTACTTTCTTTCTAGATGGGATGCTGCCTGATTCATGAATAAAGCCAATTAGATCTTCGAACTTACTTGTTTGAATTTTGTTTTTTAACAGTAGGTTGGCGTGGGTGCCTGGGTGGCTCAGTCAGTTGAGCATCCAACTCCTGATCTCAGTTCAGATTCTTAATCTCAGGGTCATGAGTTCAAGCCCCACATTGGGCTCCACACTGGGCAAGGAGCCTACTTTAAAAAAATAAATAATAACAGTAGGTTGGCAATTTAGGCTGGGCTCAGCTAGAAGGTTCCTCTGCTAGTTGTGGCTGGGCTGATTCAAGTATCTGCAGTGAGCTGCCTGGTCAACTGGTGACTGGCTGACCTACTCACCAGGCTAGCCAAGGCTTATTCACATGGTGACTGAAAGGTTCCAGGAACCCAAGGGAGGACAAGCCCCGACGTACAAGATCTTTGCAAGTTCCTTTTTGTGCTACATTTGCCAACACTGCATGGTCCAATGCAAGTCATATGGCTGAGCTCAGAGTCACAGTGGGAAATCACTCAAAATTATCTAGCAAAGGAACATGGATACATGGAGGAAAAGAACTTAGACCATTTTTGCAATCTACCACAACTCCTATACTATTATTTCAATCATTTTTCCTTCCCTTTCTTTTCTATTACTGTTACAGAAGGCAGTTAGTTAGGCTTTAACAGGATGCCTGGAGGCCAGCAAAGGGGTGGGGTGGAGGGGTCCATCAAGACCTGTTACCAGGAAAGCCAGTAACCTGGCAGCATTCCACAAACAAAGCCACAAGAAGCCAGATCAAACTAGACAGGCCCAAGACAAAGAAGGTCCGAGACCCTGACCAGGTAAGGGAGAAAAGGTACAAAACCCTATTCCCAAAGAAATCCCCTCTCCAAATGATAAATGTTCCACGTCTCAGATAACAACTGTCAATAAAAGGTAGAAATCCAAACTTCTCCCTTGAGCTCGCCCACTTTCACATCTCCAGAGTGGACTCTCACTTTAAAAAACTCTTCACTTGCACCATTCAACCACTGTGTCTAGTCTGTCCTTGAATTCTTTTCTTGTGACAAGACAGAGAGCCTCCAGTCCCAGGGTGGGCAAGATGGAGGCCTCAGGCCCTGGAGGTCTCCCCAGTTCACCTGGCAACAATAGGGATAAATAACACTATCTAAACATAGTTTTTCTGATACATCTTCACTAGGAATCTCAGACAATCCTCTTTTAGAGGTCTAGAGCACCGCCCCCCCCCACATAAGTACATACCACTTTGAAACAAGACTATTATTTTTATGTTCATTAGACTGTCCCCTAAAGCAAGTGAAATCTGTAGTCAAGGCAGTCAGGTAGAGTGCAAGGTGCACCCAGCACGAGTCTCCATCCAAGTGATGCATGGGGGCTGGAATGCAGCATAAACTCTGGCTCGCCAAGCCATGAAGCCTAGTGCATGAATGCAACAACCAGAAGGGAAAATAAACGGTTTTAAATTTTGAAGTTTCCTTTTTAAAAATTCCATAAAAAGGTAACCTGGTGGACAAGTCAAGAGTTCTCAGATATGCCTCCACCTAGTTCTAATACATCTTAACCTGCACAAAAACACTGTATGTGCAGAAAAGTTCTTCCTGAAGACTTAACTGTCTGGTTCAAGTTAATGGTAACACAGCAATTACAGTAAAAGCTTAATACTATCCCTGAAACCAAACACTGTCACTTTTAGCTACATATCTTTAAAGGCTTAGAATGCTTGTGCATAGACAACCCAGCCCTGGAAAGCCTGGCCTCTACACCCAATTGGCCATATGAAAAAAGGGCCACAACTCAACACCTAAAAAGCAGCCCAATTAGAAAATGGCAAAGGACTTGAATAAACATTTCTCCAGTGAAAATATACAAATGGCCAGCAAGTAGATGAAAAGATGCCCAACATCACTCATCAACAGGGAAATGAAAATTCAAACCATAATGAGATACCATCTCACACCCATTAGGAACATGATAATGTTGGTGAGAATGTGGAGAAATTAGAAACCTTGTGCACCGTTGGTGGGAATGTAAAATGGTGTGGCTGCTATGAAAAGCAGTATGGTGGTTCCTCAAGAAATTTTAAAAAGAATTGCCAAGGGCACTTGGGTGGCTCAGTCGTTAAGCGCCTGCGTTCAGCTCAGGTCATGATCCCAGGGTCCTGGGATCGAGCCCCTCATCGGGCTCCCTGTTCAGGTGGGAAGCCTGCTTCTCCCTCTCTCACTCCCCGTGCTTGTGTTCCCTCTCTCACTGTGTCTCTCTCTGTCAAATAAATAAATAAAATCTTTAAAAAAAATAAAAAATAAAATAAAATAAAATAAAATAATTGCCAAATAAGCCAACCATTCCACTTCTGGGTATATAATCGAAAAGAACTGAAAGCAGGGTCTTTTTTTTTTTTTTTAAGTAGGCTCTACACCCAGTATGTAGCCCAGCACAGGGCTCAAACTCATGACCCTGAGATCAAGACCTGAGCTGAGATCAAGAGTCGGATGCTTAACCAACTGAGCCACCCATGAGCCCCTGAAAGCAGGGTCTTGAAGAGATATTTGTACACCCACGTTCATAGCAGCATTATTCACAATAGCCAAAAGGTGGAAGCAACCCAAGTGCCCATCAACAGATGAATGGCTAAACAAAATGTGGAAAAGATATACAATGGAATATTATTCGGCCTTAAAAAGGAAAGAAATTCTGACACATGCTACAACATGGATGAAGCTCGAGGACATTAAGCTAAGTGAAATAAGCCAGTCACAAAAAGACAATATACTGTATGATGCCACTTTTATGAGGTACCTGGAACAGTCAAATTCACAGAGACAGAAAGTAGAAGGGTGGTTGTCAGGAGCTGAGGGGGAGGCAGGAATGGGGGTTGTTATATACTGGGTACAGTTTGTTTTGCAAGATGAAAAGAGTTCTGGAGATTGGTTGCACAACAACGTGAATGAACCTACCACTACTGAACAATACGCTTAGAAATAGTTAAGATGGTCAATTTATGTTGTGTGCATTTTACAATTGTAAAAAGGGTGTTGGGGAGGCAGGGATGTGGATCTCTTCAAATAATGTAAAGCAACAGAACACCCATCCTATGGCACTGATGGAAGTGCCGCTGCTTCTCTCATGGGACAAGGCAGGATACAGTTTTCCTAGGGACCCACAAGCAGTCAAAATGACCCTATCCCAACTCTACCTCTAAATTATGCTTTTCCTCATCATTCCTTTCTCCCCACCACAAGAGGGAAACCTTCCCCTACAGCAGTTCAAGGATAAATTTTCACACATATGTTTATATCTTATCTCTTCTCATTTCCTCTAAAACTGTTCACTCATTATTCCTTGTCCAATAACCATCACCTATCTCCTTCTCCTCAGAGAAGAGGACCCTGAAATCATGACCCAAGCCGAAATCAAGAGCCTGCCGCTTAATCAACTGAGCCACCCAGGCGCCCCCACAATCTGCATACACATATTACACATATGAAATATTATCTAATAAAACATTTTAATCAAACTGTATTAAACACTTCATAGAAAGTTTCCTTATTTTAATTCCTTCATTGTTATGAAAAATAAACCTAAAAATATGCACAAGTCAAATGATACTATAAATGCTCCAAAGAGGTTATGCAAGATCCCTTGACAATTAAATGTAATTACTATTTTGCAATCTTTTCTATGTATTTTTGCCTTAATTCACAAAGACGGTTTGATACAGAGATAATTAAGACACAGTCCCTGTACTCTAAGTATGGATATATAAGAGAACTAATGATCATAAAAAATGTGAGAAGAGCTCCATAAGAGGCAGTTACAGGATACAAAGGGGGTACAAAAAGGGGCATCTAACTCAATCTGAGGCCAGGGTCTTCCAAAAGGAGAAAGCATCTGGGCTGTCTTAATGAACAGAAAAAGCTGGCCAGATGAATGAGAAGTGAAGGTCGTGGGGCATAGGCCCCCGCAACATGTAAAAGCAAACAGTGAGAAGCAGAGCGAGTGACGGTCCTGCAGGTAGTTTGGTATGACTGGACCACATGCTAAGTGTGAAGGAGTGGTGGGAGATGAGCCCAGAAAATGAGGCATTAGCCAGATCGTGAAAAGTCTTGCCAAATGTGCTAAAGATTTTAGAAATTCCTGGAAGACAATTAGGAGTCTTTGAAGGATTTTTAAGGAGAGTGATATGTTCACATTTGTATTTTAGAAATTTAGGGCAATGTTGATATGTAATAAGGCTGAAAATAAGAGGGAAGTAGTTTATAAGAGACCATCATAACCCAAATCATTAATTACAAGAGTCAAAACAAAAGCCTTGGTACCAGAAAGGAGGTGGATTCCAAGATTAAGAAATAACTATCAATAGAATTTAGTGATTGACAATGTTGGGTAAGTGAAGGAGAAAAGTGAGTCTAGTATAACTAGATTTTTGCTTGGATTTGCTGCCATTTATCAAGACGAGGAATGATGAAAAAGGATCAGATTTGCAATGGCAAATGAAGTTGTTAAGGATATCTGCAGCTTAAAGTCTGATATGACATCAAGAGAGATTTAGATGTCCAATAAACAGTAAGAAATGAGGATGTGGGAATGCGAAGGCAGGGTTGGACCAGAGATACAGACTTGGAATCAATACTGTATGTGTGAGAGTTGAAATGATGAGGAGTAAAGGTAACCAAGGAAGGGTGTTTGGAGCAAGAAGGCTACAGAGAACCCTAAAGAAGGGTCAACATTTGAGGGACTAAAAAAAAAAAGAGGATTCTGAAAGAGATTAAGGAAGAAATTAGGTGTTAAATATCAAAAGACATCTCTGGGGTTTTGTGAATATTATGTATTTACTTTAGATTTAGTTTTTCTTAAATAAAGATCATGACCCCAAAGAAGTAGGGAAGAGAGGAAGGAAGGCCATAGTCTAAGCCAAAATTCCATGAGCACTGACAAGCAAGTTTATTAAATTGACCTCTTACTTTTCAGTAGGACGAAGTTCATGAATAACTGCTAAGAGCTTCAACAGCACCTGTAGTTTTCCGGACTCTTCCTCAGCAAACATGAGAGGGTTATAATCAGCAGGGAACACATCTACTAAGCCTTCATATAGACTCCTTTCTTCATTTCCATCCCAAGTTGAGCTGTATTCTTTTTCCTATGCAAAAGGATGACTGTTAACACTGGTTCATGTCTGTTAATTAGGACGGGGGAAAAATGCTAAAATTATGGGGTGGGGGGAGTGAAGATTAATAGCTACCTGAAAAGAATACCAAGCTATTATGTAAATCTTTATAGGTTACTGATTTGGTCATTTTTGAAAAAGGTCACCTGCATCCTACTGAGTTAATTACAGAGCATCTGCTGTACCCTAGTGCAGGCGATCTTCACCCTGCAAGGGCAGCATTGCTGCCCATGTGTTCCTTGGGAAGAGGAAGGGGGACAGCAGAGAAATAAGAGAGGAAACTAGGGTGCAAATAGTGATACAACATTTATTCTCTCCAAAACCTGAGGTTTCTCATCCGTAAGGCCCCTTTTTCTCTCTTCTCTCCTTCCCTCTATTACTTTTCTTTCCTGATTTGTGGGCTTCTCATAGCACCTCCTAAGTCATACTCAGAATCGATCCTAAGAGTTTACTCAATCTTAACAATTTCTTCTGCCTTAGGAACAATTCTGCCTAAGTTAACAGAGAAATGTATTCTTACTTATATTATTTTTGTTTATATTACCAACAGTTTTTTAGAATAATTTTATTCCAAAGTGATTAGCAGCACCTCTGAAGTTTCTCCTCCAAAAGTGCCTAGCTGACATGTGAATACTTAACCAGAAATACACTTATTAATAACTACATCACTTTTTAGATTAAATTTCTGAGACTGGCTGGTCTCCTCCCTCTCTTCCACATTTACTGGATTGATCACTGTTCTTGAAACTTTGTTCAACCTACTCCACCTGCCTGGAAAGCTTCCTCATTTTTCTGTCCAATTATCTCAATCCTATAAATACTTAAGGACCCAATGCAAATTCTACCTGATTATTTATAAACCCTTTTTGGGGGGAGGTGGCAGACACTGACTCTTAAACTTTATGGTTACAAAGTACATTTCAGTTTTGGGCGCCTGGGTGGCTCAGTTGGTTAAGCACCTGCCTTCGGCTCAGGTCATGATCCCAGGGTCCTGGGATCAAGCCCCACATCGGGCTCCCTGCTCAGCGGGAGCCTGCTTCTCCCTCTCCCTCTACCTGCCACTCCGCCTGCTTATGCTCTCTCTCTTTCTCTGTCAAATAAATAAATAAATCTTAAAAAAAAACAAAGTACATTTCAGTTTTGACCTTATTTGAGAAGTTAACTGTATACTTTATTATACTTCCCTATGTTTTCATGTGTGTTGTATTCCCTCTTTAATAATTCCAGGAACAGGGGTGCCTGGGTGGCTCAGTCGGTTAAGCGTCAGACTCTTGATTTTGGCTCAGGTCCTGATCTCAGGGTCCTGGGATCAAGCCCCGCCTCAGGCTCCACATTCAGCAGGGAATCTTCTTGGATTATCTCTCTCCCTTTACCAGCCCCCCACCCAGCCCCGCTCACACACAGTCTCTCTCTCTCTTTCAAATAAATAAATCTTTAAAAAAAATAATTCCAGGAACACCTTAAGGGCAGTGACTCTTGAAGTGTAAGATGCTGGGCACAAAGTACTGATTTTAATTTGGCTTATTCCCAAAATATAGCAATAGTTGGGTAAAGTCACTTGATTAAAAATACCTGGAACCCTAAGATATTAATATTACTGGGATATACAAGGGGAAAGAGACAGATGCTGGCTGCTTCAGATTAGGTCTGCTAAAATGCCAACACCTTGGAGAGGTCATCAAAGGACCACAGACAGACCCAGGATCTAGTCCACAACTTTTCATGATCAGAAACTGAATCTGGTTAAGCTCTAGGCAAATGAGCCATACTAAGTATCAAATTAAGAGACTAAGTCAGAATATAAATTTATTCTCAAAGGAGACCCACCTATTTAAGCCAATTGGTCTATGCATTCTGTCATATGAAACCACAAGGCAAGCCAAATCATTAGCAAAAAGTTGTCTTGTGAATATTAAATCAAAATACAAGGGAGATGGTGATCTTATGGCCTAAGTTCTTAGCCAGGAACATGTAACCAGAATCCCCTGGGGAATCACTTTTTCCAAATCCTCATACTTGGGTCCTACTCTCAGATTCTCAATCAGTCCATATGGGTTGAGGCCTGGACAAATGTAGTTTTTTGTTTGTTTGTTTTAAGATTTTACTTATTTATTTGACAGAGACAGACACAGCAAGAGAGGGAACACAAGCAGGAGGAGTGGGAGAGGGAGAAGCAGGCCTCCCACCGAGCAGGGAGCCCGATGCGGGGCTCGATCCCAGGACCCCGGCGGGATCACGACCCGAGCCGAAGGCAGACGCTCAACAACTGAGCCACCCAGGCGCCGCAAGGACAAATGTAGTTTTAAAAGCTTTCCAGATTATAATGCGTAAGACCCCTAATTAAGAATCAACTAATAGATAATATCTTTATGCTAGGACAGTCTGATGTATCACCTCCATCACAGGGATTTACCAGTTAGCCCTCTCAGATCAGCTAGTCACAGCACTCACTCTTCTGACTCTCTGTAGTCAATACGCTTTCATTACCAGCTATACTTTTTTTTAGTTATATTCCACTCACATTTCCTGAAAAGAAACCCATCACCCTGACTGAACTTGGGGGAAAAAAACTAGTTTCAACAGGAATATATTTACAAAAACACGGCTTAAACTTAATGCTTTATACACGTGGAATGCTCATTTCAGGCATTTTCTAGCGATCCTCATTTGCTATGATGTTAGAGGAAAGGCTTTATCAAACAAGTCTCAGATTGTAAATTATGTACCCTCTTTGAAGCTTGTAGTATCCTATGCCTATTACTGGTTAACTGGTGCATTCTGGGCTGCCTTTTAAGGAAGAATTTGGGGCTTCTATTTTTGCTGGGCGTCATGCCCAAAGGGTTTAATTTTTATCACTGTATATAAAATCTGCTTCTTAAAAAGGTGATTAATAAATTGTTATAATCCTACCTACTTAAGAGTTACAGACTTCTCCTATGATAAACCATGTAAATATAACTCATTTAGGATAAACTTGAAGAATTCTGGTAGAACACTCCATTTTCTAAGTATATAACTATTGACCTCAAGCATAATGCAGCACCCACAGGTTTTCTTTCATTTTGTTTGCAAATTATGCTTTTAATATTTAAAGAAAATATAAAAGAATAAAAGTTGTTTATTTAATAAAGTGTTAAGCATGCGCTGGGGGTAACAGAATATTAATAGTTACTGTGTAACTTCTATGGCCAGGCATTTTGCTAGGTTCTTTCCATACCATTTCATCAAGTTGCCACAATAACATCCGAAGTTATTATTGTCTCTGCTTTAGAAATAAGAAAAATAAAAGCTCACAGATGTAACTTGACCATGATTAAATTTGTCATTAAAGAACTGGTAAATAGTAGAATGGGGACTAATACCCAGTTCTAACTCCAAAACAGAAAACTCTCACTGAACTCCAAACTGCCTTATGTTTGTTAACTATCCAAATGGTTAGTTCAACTATACAACCATTAAAAATCACACTTGGAGAAGATACCTAATTTGAGAAAATGTTCATGATTTATTTAGTGAAAAAAGTAGATTTTAAAATAGCATAGGGGCGCTTGGGTGGCTCAGTCAGTTAAGCTGCTGCCTTTGGCTCAGGTCATGATCCCAGGGTCCTGGGATCGAGCCTCACATTGGGCTCCTTGTTCAGCGGGGAGCCTGCTTCTCCCCTGCCTGCCGTTCCCCCCTGCTTGTGCTTGCTCTCTGTCAATCTCTCTCTCTCTCTCTTTCTCTCTGTGTCAAAGAAATAAATAAATCTTTAAAATAGTAAGCATAGCATTATTAAAATTAAGTTTCTCGGGGCACCTGGGTGGCTGAGTTGGTTAAGGGACTGCCTTCGGCTCAGCTCATGATCCTGGATCCCAGGATCTAGTCCCACATCAGGCTCCCTGCTCGGCAGGGAGTCTGCTTCTCCCTCTGACCCTACCCCCCTCTCATGTGCTCTCACTCTCTCTCTCTCTCTCTCATGCTCTCTCAAATAAAGAAATAAAATCTTTAAAAAAAAAATAATAATAAAATAAATAAATAAAATTAAGTTTCTCTAGAACAAGATTATATATGCATATCTTTGAGCCCCTGTTCCCTCACCAAAAAGTGGGGATAGTAATAACAATACTTATTTCATAGAGTTTTATAAAGAATAAACAATACTAGAAAAGCATTTAGTGTTTGGTACATAAGTCCTTATTAAGTATTGGCTAAGATTATTAATACTAAAATATGGGTTTTTTTCTGGCTAGAAAGCTTTATTTCTTTATAATAAATTCTTAAAGTATTGCCAGGCCACAAAACATAAAATTTTAAGGCTTTGATATATATTGCGAACCTTCTTTCAGTTGTACCAATTTATATTCTAACCAGCAGATGACTTTAATTTTCTTCTGATTTTCTGAATTTTATAAATTTCATACAAATTGAATGTATCATGTATTACTTTTATAATGGGAAAAAATTAAATTTTCAATGATAAATTTTATATTTGTCTGCACCAAACAAAACTGACTGGCTATATAAAATAGGGAGAGAAAACACAGCAAAGTATTAGACGAGAGGGGTGCCTGGGTGGCTCAGTCGTTAAGCATCTGCCTTCGGCTCAGGTCATGATCCCAGGGTCCTGGGATCCAGCCCTGCATTGGGCTCCTTGCTCAGCAGGAAGCCTGCTTCTCCCTCTCCCACTCCCCCTGCTTGTGTTCCCTCTCTCGCTGTGTTTCTCTCTGTCAAATAAATAAATAAAATCTTAAAAAAAAAAAAAAAAGTATTAGACGAGATACCGAAGGGCGTGGGGCAAATTCCAGAAGGCAGTGCCTCACATCCATGTCACCCCTACTTTAGTCCTATGACTATGGACAGTCTCTCAACAAAGGGAAGACTGGATAAGTTGTACAGATGAAACATACAGGAGAGGCTGTAAAGCTTCTGGAAAACCCACAAATGCAACCCCTGGGACTGGCCCAATCTGCCCGCTTACATTCCCATGACACAGAACCCTTAGCTCACATCCTTGACACGGTCTCACATACTACTTACCTTTATAGAGCTGAACAACAGGCAGGGGTGGTTGCACAGTTTTTTAAGAGCTCCTATACATATTAGATGAGGACTATTTCCCAACAACCCCTGAAGGCAGAACCTGACAGCCTGAGAATTCAACAGCTTTCGATAAAGCTCAACCTGTAGCGCTCTTGGTCGGCAAAAGACTACATTCTCTATTTTAGGTGGAAGATATTTATTTATGACTTCTTGGGTTCTTCTAAGGATAAAGAGTCCAGTGAGGCAAGTAAGTTCAGCTGCTCTTTTCTCTCCTAATTCCTTTTCTTCCTATGGAAAAATCGCAAACTTAAAAGTGTTATAAACAAAGAATACTTGTAACTAAAAAGGAATATTAAACATCTTATAATAATTAACCATTTACTAATTATGTCCCTTCAGATTTTTTTTTTTTTTACAGAATAAATGCAGTATGAGTTTGGGATAGAAAAACCAACCACCATCTCTTTAAAGGTTCAGTATCATCATTTAATTAAATGAACAAGTCTCCTAATCCTTGTTTGGCTATTGGCCCATTGAGAGCCATCAGAAATCAACAATCTACAAACTAAATTATTCTAAAAGTAAGCTTTTATGTGAAGACTATCATGGTACATAAGTCTTAAAATCATCAACAAAGAACTAATTCAGCAAATTCTTGGAAGCAAATATTTTGACAAGTTATTGATCCTAAAATTAAACCCACAAGAATTACTGACACAAGGCACAGCTAATTCTTTCAAAATCATTACATATTGTTCATTAGAAATGCTAGTTTCCAATTCGTCTGTTTCCTTTGGTTTGTTTCTAAATTTTCACCACAATACCTTAAGTCAAAATACCATATGAGTGAAATATATGTTTAAATTCTCTTTTGAGTATACATAACTTCACAGTGAAGATTAAAATAAAATCCCGTATGTATATATTCATTTCTATATAAATCATAAAAAATTCCCACATGATGTAATGAGTAGCATAAATAAAAATTTAAATTTAATTCTTTGTGAAGTACCTAGTGAAGTACCTACTTATGATTTTTTTAATGTGATATTTCCTAAAATAAAGAATGCAGGAAGAGTTGAAGACTGATGAATCACTAAACTCTATCTCTGAAACTAATAATACATTATATGTTAATTAATTGAATTTAAATTAAAAAATTAAAAATAAATAAAAATATTGGAAAAATAAAAATTTTTAAAAATTAAAATCATAAAAAATTCCCCTCATATTTTAAAACTATTTTCAACTTTTATTACAAAAGAAATAGATTCACTGAAAACAAATAGGTTCACTGAGGAAAAGCAAGAAAATATAGTTATTTAAAATTAAGAAAATTAAAACCTACTTTAACCAACCAGAAACAACCATTGCTGTCATGACTTTATGTCTATCCTCCAAGTCTTTTTTCTTTATGTCAAATATGTAAATGTATTTGACATTTTATTTTTATTTTTATTTTCCTGTTTGTAACAAAAACAGACCTCTATAGTTGAAGCTTTATGGGAACAAGGCACCCGTCAGTTTGGCTCTTCACTGTATTCCTTAGGATCTAACACTTTGCATTTTGCCCACTATAGGTGTTTAACATATATATAAGTGTTAGGTAAATAAATGAATGTGATTTTACTTTTAAATAATGTATGATGGATATTTTCCATGCTATTAAATATATTCATAAGTTATTATTTTGTATAGTTCCTGGTTCATGGGAAATGCTCAATAAATATTTGCTATCATTTTATTAATTCTGAGACTTCTTTTTTACACTTTAACTTCTCTGACATAGGTTGTGTTTTATAAGCAATGCCTTCTTATAACTATAATTGATAGCCCGTTTTCCTTAGTGGTTCATAAAATAATGATGCATCTAATTGATATTATTTTAGATTCCATGAAATACATGGTGTGTACAACATGCAGACTCTGCTTTAACCATTTTCCTATCTTTAGAAATGTCTGTTTCCAATTTGTTTCCTTATACTTTTTTATCCTTACAGCTAAATCTTTAAGCACATCTATGATTATTTCTCTATAATAAATTCCTAAAAGTGGTATTGCCACAACACAAAATATATACAATTCTAAGGCTTTTGATACATGCTGCCCAACTAGTCTCCAGTTGTACCAATTTACATTCCAACCGGTAGAGGACAGTACTCTCATCTATACTTGCTCTTCCTATGTAAATTGAGCCAACGAAAACACCAACAAAAGAGTATAAAAGTTATTTTATGGTTATTTTGGTTTACTTTTTTCAATATCAGTAAAATGAGTATTTTTATATGTTTACTGTCATTTACAATTCTTTGTGAAGTACCTGGTGAAGTACCTACTTATGATTTTTTTAATGTGATATTTCCTAAAATAAAGAATGCAGGAAGAGTTGAAGGATTGTGGGAAAATAAAGAATTCACTAATTTAATTTTTCCTGAATTAAATAATGCCCAAGTTGTGGATGACTTTCCTGGGCATACTGCTTTTTTTAACCTTTTTATAAAAGTAAATTATACCTCAGAAGCAGAAGGCTGTCTCGATATAATGATGGGTTCTTCATATATTTTTCTGTAAGATGACAAAGAGCCTAATATTCCTGGATTTACAAAATCAATTAATGCAAAAAATTCTTGAAGATCATTCTGAACTGGAGTACCTAAAGAAAAAAGTGATGAAAAGGTCAAGTTTGTGTTTTATAGTCACAGGGTTTTGTAGAACATTGTACTCTCTTCCCTAAGAAAACTAAAAGAGAGGCTTTAGAGCTGAGAAAGAGCAGCCAAACCCAGCTGAACAAAAAATATTAAGAATCAAATAAATTTTTAACTCTGGTTTAACTGTGTACTAAATTCAGCATAGTGGCTGCATACAGGCTTGGAGTCCGACTAGCCTGGGATCAAATCCCACAGTATCATTTACTCTGAGTGACCCTGAGCAAGTTACATACCTCAGTTGATTTCTATAAAATGCAGCTCCTAGGGTTTGAGGATCAAATTAGTTAATCCATATACTAAGAACAGTGCCTAAAGCACAATAAATGTTCCATAACTGTTAGTGATTCTTAATATTATTATAACTGTGTGATTCTGGACAAGTTTCTTAAGCTCTTTAAGTTAAACTCAGAACTTTCTCACTTATAAAAGTGGGAAGCTAACAATTTCCCAGTGGTATTACAGTGAAAAGCGGAGACTCCGTATGCACACTATAGCACAGTGCCTAACAGTGAGTAAACACTCAGTGAATGGCACCTATTACCTTTCAAAGTTTTCAGATCAGACTGAGATCTTCACTAATCCTAAAGGTTGACACAAATGGATTAATATACCCTGCATATATTACATACTCAATAACTTTTGCTAACTAATTTTCAAAGAAACATTAGCATGTTTCAATGATTACATCAAAAGAACGTGTAAATCAGCATAGTCCAACAGTATCGTTTCAGATGACATTCAAATAACAGACTAGAAAAAGTTGTCCAAAAATATAAATAAGAGATAATATAAGAGGTATATATAAGAGGTAAATAAAAATGCACTTCTTCATTAACATAGACAACATAAATTTTACAATGCCAGGGAATTTAATGATTGCTTCCCTCAAAATTAAATGGGTCAACTCCAGGACCAATGCTAATTAATTTTTTTAACACATCTAGTCAGTTCTAAATTTTTGGACCCATAGTAGAAAGAATTAGAGAAAATATATTTATGTTGGTATGTATTTTGTTAATAAGCCTTTAAATGAATTTCCCTGACGATGACTAATAAAGATACACAGAATGAAAAAGGCAAGAAAGAAAGGGGAAACAAAGGTATAAGGATCCTTATGGCTGGCTTCCAGACATTTATCCAACCCCAGCCAACTAATCCAAGCCACTCATGATAGTCCAATCCCATTTGCCAATAATCGATGCAGGGAAGGATTTGTGTCTTAGACTGGGTTCCCCAGGAGCAGAGCCTGAGACAGGGATTTGGCTATACAACATTTATGGAGGGAAAGCTCTCAGGAGAAAAGAGAATAATGGAATCAGAGAATAGCAGGGGAAGAAACTAAGCAAGGATGGCCTCCTTGAGCCTGAGATAAATTATAGCAAGGCTCAGCACATAAATTGTACCATAAAGTTGGTCCTGAAATTACCCTAAGGCAAGGGCTCTGGCATTTTCCACTTACCTCTATATGAGTCAACCATTGACCAAGTTACAGGGGAGAGTGGAAGCTCTCATTCAAACAAGGATAATTCTCCAGAAATTGGAAGGGCCACACAAGACCAAAGTGAGTTGTGGGAGGAAAGCTACATTGAGCTACTCAGGCCTGATTCTAGTCTAGGCTAAAAAGAAGTGAGTAGAAAAAGATTTTTGTATTTACATATGGGCCATCCCACCTTTCCAGTCTGGGCCAGCAAGTTCGGCCAGCAAATGATATGCATGCAGCATATACATATAAAAACAAGGGATATGGGTGCCTGGGTGGCTCAGTCGTTAAGCGTCTGCCTTCCGCTCAGGTCACAATCCCAGGGTCCTGGGATCAAGCCCAGCATTGGGCTACCTGCTCCGCAGGAAGCCTGCTTCTCCCTCTCTCACTTCCCCTGCTTGTGTTCCCTCTCTCGATGTGTCTCTCTCTGTCAAATGAATAAATAAAATCTTAAAAAAAAAAAATAAGGGATACTTATATTAAGCATTTACCATGTGTCAGGTAGTCTTCCAAGAACTTTATGTGAATTAACTCCTTAGAGACCTTCACAATAACTCTATGAAGTAAATGGTATTATAATCCTTATTTCATAGATAAGGAAACTAAGGCAAAGAGAAGTTAAATAACTTGCCCAAAGTTGTACAGCTATACATATCACCCTTAGGAACCAAGCAGAGGCAGTCCAGACCCATCTCCTAGATTCTTTACCATGATACCACTGTATTTATTTTTCAAAAACTTCAAAATGTAGGTTACAGAAAATTACATAAGGATTTGAAAATTCAGAATCCTACCAAGACTCAATTACCATAGGTTTATTAGTATGCATTCCATCCAGCACCACCAATTCTTTGGTTGCCAAGCATATTACAAATCTTGTATGGTAAGTAGGCAAAAATTCTATCATATCATCCCAAAGTAAATACTGACCAGTTAGAATTACTCTTTTCTCACAAGAGAGGCTAATGAGGGCTGTAGTTGTCTTAATGGCACTGTTCTTCAAACGATGCCCCTCATCACAGATTAGAAGATCAAATTTTACATTCTTAATTTGATCCAAAGAACGAAGTAACATTTCATAACTGATGATAAGAACAGAATAAAATGGAGATTTGGTGAATTCTTCTACTTTATGGTCCTAAAAAAAAAAAAAGATAATATCTAACAAATCATGGGCTAAAACTATAAAATCAAATTCAAGCAGCATATTCTTGACAGACATTAATTAGAATATGTTAACTCAAAGCCAAATTGTAAGCCAAGATGCTATTTTTATGCAAAGGAGTTGGAGAGTTATATGCACTTGAAAAACTACCCTACAAACAGTGAAAACTGCAGTGTTGATTTGAAAAGCATAGAGATTTAGAAAATGACCAAAGATGAACTGTTCTAAGTCTCTTACCTGATCAACAGGAAATATCTTGATTCTTTCACTTCCTAGCCATTTTTGAAATTCCTTCCTCCAATTATTCACCAAGCTTCCAGGTGTGACAATAAGCGTCTTCTTTATTACTGGCTTGCCTCCATAGGGTCCCTGACACTGTAGAGTCCAGATGAGCGAAATACATTGCAACGTTTTCCCTAAACCCATTTCATCAGCAAGAATAGCTCCACATCTTCCATTCACTCTGTTAGAAATAATTATACTTCTTCTAGTCACAATAGGAAAATATTTTATGCCCCTAATATCGTCATTTACTAGTCAAGAACCAAAAGCTGATATTTTGTAATTAGGACAAACACTACCCCCCGAAACCCTTTATCTAGATTTTCATGCAGCTGATTTACAATATATCTCTCTTTTGAATCTTTGATAATTATATTCATTATATATTTACTGTCAACTAAATTACTAAAACAAATCTGAAATTAGACAGTTGAATCTAAATCATCTGTTACTATCATATGCATATATTTAGAGACTAGAAATGTATCCCAATTTTATATCTACATTTGAATAATTTAACTATAACTCTGCTTCTCATCACTAACAGTTGAACAATTTTTATTAGTTTCAGCATTAGACATCTAAACAGTTTAAACTACATTGCAATCGTTAACCAGAAAGATCTGTTGAGCTATATTTATGATTCTCTGGCAGTAAATGAAGTCCTCAATCATAGTGCTCCCTGCACTGTAAGAAAAAAAAAAAAAAACCTAAATATTGATCTAATATATATATATATATGTAACTTGGTAATAGTCTTATCCTACAGACCCACTCAGTTAATGCAATTTAAAATTAAATATTATAAGGAATATTATTAATAAGTGGCATGTTTATATCACTTTGTAGCTATTAAGGCTCTTTGATACATAAATATATATTTTAAAGATTTTATTTATTTATTTGAGAAAGAGAGGGAGAGGGAGATGTAGACGCCCCACTGAGCAGGGAACCCAATGCAGGGCTAGATCCCAGGACCCCGGGACCATGACCTGAGCCAAAGGCAGATGCTTAACCAACTGAGCCACCCAGGTACCCCTATTTATATATCTTTTAAAAGTTACAAAGTCCAAAGGAATTAAGGATAGTACCAAAAATAAGTACAGTGTTCTTTCTCTGACTGACTTCACTTAGCATAATACTCTAGTTTCATCCATGTCATAGCAAATGGCAAGATTTCATTCTTTTTTTTTTTTATGGCTGAGTAATTATTCCATTGTGTATATATACATCTTCTTTATCCATCCATCAGTCGATGGACACTTGGGCTGTTTCCATAATTTGGCTATTGTAGATAATGCTGCCATAAACATTGGGGTGCATGTATGCCTTTGAATGAGTATTTTTGTATTCTTTGGGTAAATATCCCTTTGAATTAGCATTTTTGTATTCTTTGGGCAAATATTTGCTGCATCATAAGGTAGTTCTATTTTTAACTTTTTGAGGAACCTCCATACTGTTTCCCAGGGTGGCTGCACCAGTTTGCATTACCACCAACAGTGTAAGAGGGTTCCTATTTCTCCATATCCTCGCCAACATCTGTTGTTTCTTGCATTACTGATTTTAGCCATTCTGACAGGTGTGAGGTGGATATCTCATTATAGTTTTGATTTGTATTTCCCTAATGATGAGTGATGTTGATTTCACTCATATGTAGAATTTAAGAAACAAAACAAACAAGCATAGGGGAAAAAAGAGAGAGGCCAACCAAGAAACAGACTCTTTACTATAGAGAAGAAACGGATGGTTACCAGAGGGGAGGTGGGTGGGGGGATGGGTTAAATAGGTGATGGGTATTGAGGAGGACATTCTTTTTTTTAAAGATTTTATTTATTTATTTGACAGAGAGAGAGACAGCGAGAGAGGGAACACAAGCAGGGGGAGTGGGAGAGGGAGAAGCAGGCTTCCCGCGGAGTAGGGAGCCCAATGTGGGGCTCAATCCCAGGACCCTGGGATCAAGACCTGAGCCGAAGGCAGACGCTTAACCATCTGAGCCACCCAGGCACCCGAGGAGGGCATTTATGATGAGCACCGGGTGTTGTATAGAAGGGCTGAATGACTCAACTGTACACCTGAAACTTAATATTACACTGTATGTTAACTGGAATTTAAATTTTAAAAAAATAAGTACAGTTTTATTATAGTTTAATTCTTTTTCTTATTAGTAAAAATAATAACCAAAAATCAACTATGTTTTCCATTTCAAAGTACAGAAAAAAAAAATCACAAACATGAATTACAGCCATTATTATCAATTTTTTAAAGATTTTATTATTTATTTGTCAGTGAGAGAGAGAGAGAGCACAAGCAGGGGGAGCGGCAGGAGCCTGACACGGGGCTCAATCCCAGGACTCTCGGATCATGACCTGAGCCGAAGGCAGATGCTTAACCAACTAAGCCATCCAGACACTTCTATTATCATTTTTTTTAAAGACTTTATGGGTGCCTGGGTGGCTCAGTCATTAAGCGTCTGCCTTCGGCTCGGGTCATGATCCCAGGATCCTGGGATTGAGCCCCACATCGGGCTCCCTGCTCGGCGGGAAGCCTGCTTCTCCCTCTCCCACTCCCCCTGCTTGTGTTCCCTCTCTCGCTGTGTCTCTCTGTCAAATAAATAAATAAAACCTTTTAAAAAAAAAAAGACTTTTTTTTTAAGTAATCTCTACACGCCACGTGGGGCTCAAACTCACAACCGTGAGATCAAGATATGCATGCTCTACCAACTAAGCCAGCCAGTCGGGCACCCCCATTATCATTTTAGACCAACAACTTGACAATGCAAGTTGAAAAGATGGCCCTTTTCAAAGGTGAACAGGAATTCATTACATGAATCAAGTAGTTCAACACAGTTGGAGCTTGAACTGAAATCCAAGCAAGGAAACACAAAGGCTATGAACCTGGCAAGACAGGGAGAGACTAAAGATGGCATACTTTATCCTTGAAAGTTCAGACTGTATGTTGCAGGTGTCTCCCAAACATCAGGCCTTCATGACCACCATCACAATTCTGCTATATGTGATACCATATGTGTTATATTGTTTATTTTTAAGTTGGCTCCCTTTTTTTTTTTACTTAGATTTATTTGAAAATTCAAGCATAATTTATCCATGAAACCAAAAACTTAATATGCTACTTTTTTCCAACAATTCACTAACTAAATATGCTACTATTGGAATTTAAAAACAAGGTGTGGGGCTCCTGACTGGTTCGGTCAGTGGAGTGTGCAACTCTTGATCTCGGGGTTGTGAGTTCGAGTCCCACATTAGGTATAGAGATTACTTAGAGGTACCTGGGTGGCTCAGTCAGGTTAAGCATCCAACTCTTGGTTTCAGGTCAGGTCATGATCTCAGGGTCATGAGGTGGAGCCCCATGTTGGGCTCCATGATCAGTGGAGCACTCTCTCTCTGCCCCTCTCCCCCCACACACTTGTGCTCTCTCTCTCTAAAATAATAAATGTTTTTTAAAAAAGAAATTGCTTAAAAATAAAATCCTTAGAATTTTTTAAATAAAAAACAAGGCTTGTCCATGTTCACCTAAAATGATCCCACATAACACCAGTGGAGTGCATATTACAGATCAGGAAACACTGCTCTAAGTTCTGAGAGTCTGAAACATTTTAAGCAAGGGAATGCCATGTTCAGAACTGTTTTTCAGAAAAATCAAGCTGGTGGCAATAAGTAGAATGAATCTGAGGACGATCAGAAGCAGATACACAAGCTAGGTGCCGCTGCAAAAATCCAGACAAAATATAATTGTATGACATCAGGTACCAGCACTGCTGCAGTGGGGTGCCAGAAAAGATCTGGAATCAAAGAATATTTAGGAGTTCAAAGTTCAGGTTTGATTACATTGAAAAGTGAAAGAAAGTAAAGATGCTTTCCCAGCCAAATGAGACAAGATCTCCAAAAAGAAGAGCATATTTTTTTTTTAAAGATTTTATTTATGGGGCGCCTGGGTGGCTCAGTTGGTTAAGCCACTGCCTTCAGCTCAGGTCATGATCCTGGAGTCCCGGGATCGAGTCCCGCATCGGGCTCCCTGCTCAGCGGGGAGCCTGCTTCGCCCTCTGACCCTCCCCCCTCTCATGCTCTCTCTCTCTCTCTCATTCTCTCTCTCAAATAAATAAATAAAATCTTTAAAAAAAAAAATAAATAAATAAAGATTTTATTTATTTATTTGACAGAGAGAGACACAGCAAGAGAGGGAACACAAGCAGGGGAAGTGGGAGAGGGAGAAGCAGGCTTCCCGCTGAGCAGGAAGCCTGATGCGGGGCTCGATCCCAGGACCCTGGGATCATGACCTGAGCCAAAGGCAGACGCCTAATGACTGAGCCACCCAGGCGCCCCAAGAAGATCATATTTTGAGAAAGAACATGAGTCTAGAAAGTTTCTGGGATGTAGTATTCCCTTAACCTGTCAACATTCAAAGGGTTCTTAGAGTTTGGGGGAATTTACATTCTCAAATTCCTATTAAATGATCAATTTAAAAATCAAGGGCCTATGCATTAAAAACAAAACAAAACAAAAAGAACTAGAAGGAAATATAACAAGATGTTAGCAGGTTCCTTTGATTCTTTTTTACTTCCTTTGTCTGGCTTTTGTGTGTCTGTGTGTATCCTCTAAAGTATCTTTTTTTTTTTTTTTTTTTTAAAGATTTTATTTATTTATTTGACAGAGAGAGACAAAGCGAGAGAAGGAACACAAGCAGTGGGAGTGGGAGAGGGAGAAGCAGGCTTCCCGCCGAGCAGGGAGCCCAACGCGGGGCTCGATCCCAGGACCCTGGGACCATGACCTGAGCCGAAGGCAGACGCTTAACGACTGAGCCACCCAGGTGCCCCTCCTCTAAAGTATCTTTAAGAGAGGATACCACAATTCTTTATCAGAAAACTCTATTTAAAAGGGAGTGGGAGAGGGGCACCTAGGGGGCTCAGTCATTTAAGCGTCTGCCTTTGGCTCAGGTCATGATCCCAGGGTCCTGGGATGGAGCCTCCCCAAGCCTGCTTCTCCCCCCTGCTTGTGTGCGCGCGCACTCACACTCTCTCTCTCTGTCAAATAAATAAAATCTGAAAAAAAATAAATAAATAAACGGGAGTGGGGGAGACTTTCTTTTTTTAAGTAGAGGTAAGATAAGAAGAAAACGTTTTTTTCCATAAGCAGAATTAAAGGCTACTGCCATTTTGCCCCATAACCCTTTCTCATACTAGTAAGCTCTTATTGTACCACATTAAGGTTGACTATATATACCTATTTCCTCAAATACTTTAAAAACTACTTAAGAGTAGGGACCTTGGTCCTGACTCCTATATGCCCAGCTCCTAGCAGGATGTCTGGCACATGGCATCCTTAAAAATCACTTTTAGAATAAATGCACACATTAAGTATCATTCATGAAATACTGAGACTCATCATATCAGGCTTTTTCTAGAAAACCATTACAGGTTAAATCAAAACTCAGATTAGACTAAGGGCACCTGGCTGGCTCAGTCAGTAGAGCATGCAACTCTTGATCTCAGGGTTGAGTTCGAGCTCCATTATGGGTGTACAGATTACTTAAAAAAAAAATAAAATCTTTAAAAAAAAAAAAAACAAAAAGTCAGATTAGACTAAACAAATTATTTATTTTCCTACCTCATTCCCATTACACATTCATAAAGGAATATGATTCCTTCTTTCTGATGTGGTCGGAGATGATATACAAGATGAGGATCTATCACCACATCCACAATAGGGAAACAGTTCTTATTGAACATCCACTGGTGATTATTGTCAGGTCGTGACATTACAAGAGAATCTTAAGAAAAAGATGAAAGTTTAACTATTAATGTGTTGCAATTTTACTTTGTCAGCAACTACATTATCTTGCTTTAATTACTCATTGCCTATAACTATTTGCCATCATTTGTGGCAAAAAAAAAAAGTTGATGTTTAGTAAAACTGATACTAAGCAAGAATAGAAAATTAAAAAATAATCTCATGCTTTACTGCTGTGAGATTTCAGGCAGAGAATTTCAAAGAGCTTTCCAAACTTCATTTGCCCCAAAGTATTTCAAAGCCAATGAAATTCACTATTGTTTAGTAAAGAATTCAGTAAGCCACAACATTTAATAGTTCAGTATTCAGAGCAAAGAGAACTATCTCCAACTGAAGTACAGATTGGAATTTTTCCAAGCTGCACTTGCTAATGCTCACAGCTTCTTATTTTGGAAAGGCACCCTAAATTTAACATAAAGGCTCCCATTATCTTCACTTCTATACACACAAACAATGACTATTACTTCTATTAATCAGAAGATTGAGAAAGGATGACAAATTTTCCATTGACTTCAACATCATTATTTGCTTAAAGTTAATTATTATGTTCATGAATGTCAAATTCATGAATCTCTGCAAAGCAGCAAAAAAAAAAAGTAACCATAGAATAATAATGTAATTCTGTAGAAATATACTAATACAATTTAAAAGATTAAAATACCACCAAAAAATACAAAATCAAATATAATTGGGAAGCAGTTCTCAATTAATAAATCTAAAGTCAGATAATAAACTCATCAAAATTATTTTGGGGATATACTTATACATCTACATCATGGTTAAAAAATGAAATAGATTTTTAAAATAAAACAAAAAGGAAAAAGAGAAGGACAGAAATGAGAATGGAAGATAAAACAGGTTCCAGGAGATTAAATTAATATCCACCAATGCAGAAATACAGTCACAGGAATGACAGTTTGGTCATGTTTACCATTAGCAGTCACCCAGAGGGAATTTTTCTGTGGATCTTCCTAGGTTTCTGAGCAACTAAAAGGAACTCCCATTTTTGAGGTCAATTCCTGGCAGGTAGAGGATTAGGGAGTGAAAATGGAAAATTCAGCCCCCAGCATTCCTCTATATTCCAGTAGCAAAGCAAGAGTATATTCCTTGTGTTTTCCTAACCAAGAAATGGCCCCATTTTTTTTTCTCTTTTGAAAAGCACAAAGGGGAAAAAAGAGAAGACAGAGGTAAGGAGAATTCACTTCTCAAGCAAGAAGGACCATAGAATCTAAGTCAACTAACAAAGCATCCATCTTCAAGAAAGATAAAACTTAAACGACCAATCAATAATGGAACACCAGAGGGCGCCTGGGTGGCTCAGTCGTTAAGCATCTGCCTTTGGCTCAGGTCATGGTCCCAGGGTCCTGGGATCAAGCACCGCATCAGGCTCCCTGCGCAGCGGGAGGCCTGTTTCTCTCTCTCCCACTCCCCCTGCTTGTGTTCCCTCTCTCGCTGTGTCTCTCTCTGTCAAATAAATAAAATCTTAAAATAATAATAATAATAATGGGACACCAGTTCAAATTTTAAAAATGCCTCTCTATCTTCACAATAATGAAGCACATCATTTAGTGCTTATAAAATCTTTCATGTTTTCATTTTAAGTCTACAACCTAATTCTACCCTTGGCAAGATAAATAAATGAGCATCATCAACTATTTACCACTTACACAAAGGGTTATTATATTATACGCATACATATGTACATGTACACATATATATACAATCACGATAAAATTTTTCATTCAGTCAACAAGTATTATACACAGCATTTGCAGCACTCTATGTCTCTATGGCAGTGATTAGAACCCACATTGTAGACTTGAGGAGACAAAGCCATGAGTGAGGTAAGTGACTACCCCCAAGAAGTCAAAGAACCAGTTAGTTCAGTGGCAAAATCGGGACTCTAACTCACATCTTTGGATAAGCACATTATTTTTTGGTTCCCCATATCCTTCTATTATGTAATAGGAAGACAAAGAGAAAGAAGAATAAAGGAGAAGGAAGCCTATTAAAAGAGATGGCAGGACAGATAAAGTATTTGGATAAAAAATAAAAAAGCAGAAGCAGAAGCTTCCACTCTCTTTCAATTAAGTCTCAGATAAGCTCACATAGAGATAGGAATTTTTTTTTATTATGTTCAGTTAGCCAACATCCTTAGTTTTTAATGTAGTGCTCAACGATTCATTAGTTGTGTATAACACCCAGTAGAGTTAGGAATTTTAATTTGGGGTTTTTATCCCAAATTTGTCAATAATTATTTTAATTTCAGCAATTTCAGTTCATCTTTCTGGCCTCAGTTTTCTTCAAATGCAAAGAGACTGAACTAAATGATCTCAAAGGCCCCTTTATTTCAAAAATCCTATTTCTATAATACTTGCAAAAAATAATTACGTTGCTTTATGTACTTTTTATTTTACTACTAATATGAAAGCAGCCTCTCTATACCCCAACTTTGACATCCACTGCCCTATAATTCAAATTTACTTGTCTGCCTCCTCACCAAATGAGAAGATCTTTGATAACAGTTTACCACTGGGCCCAGTGCAAAAAAAGGCACCGAAGAAATCCCTGCTTGCATAAACAATCAAAACAAACAACCAAACAAAAACAAAAAAAACAGGCAAGGGTTTATTTTTTAATATGATTTTTAAATTAGATTCATAAATGTGAAAATTAATTCATTAAATTGAATTCTCATGAGTAAAATTTAAATTCTTTACCTGCTATTCCACCATTCAACATTTTAATACACTAATGTATGCTATCAAGACATACAGTCATCAAAAGAGAAGTATAAACATAATCCTGACTCACGAATTGACTAATATTTCTTTTTGCTGAAGATGTCAGATATTACTCAAAATCATTACGTATATATATGTGAATGTGTGTGTATACATCTCCAATCTGTATATTTTTCCTTCAACACAAAATATGACATTTTCATTACTGTATTCTTAGAATTATACATTTACCTATACGATTCCCAAACTATATTATACAACTTCAACATTATTCCTTATTTCAGTTGTTACCTGAATAATATATACTTTCATCTGAAAACTTTAAACAAAACTTAAACTTTAAATTCACATGCCAAATATCTTTTGACAGTAAAAACAGAATATTCAAATTATTTTTTACATCTTACTTGGTACATGTGGGTCATGGCGTGGTTTACAATCTTGGAAACCATTCAGTCTATTTTCCTTTGAACTTGGTTTACAAACACTTTTGAAGGGGTTAGAGAAACACTTCTTGGCAGCTTGAGAAGAACTTGAGATAGCAGGGCTTCCTCCTCCAAGCTGAAAACATCTGCCACTGTTGAAATCATCTGGAGAGATTATACCCATGACTTCTACTTCTTTTCCACCAATCATCACTCTGTGGCCCTCTTCAATCTTTTCAAACTCTTTGAATTTATATGCAATGCCTTTAAATTGAGAAGGGAGAATGTGAATTTAATTTACTGATACCCTAAGATGACTTAATCAGTGATACCATAGTCACCTTCCCATAACTGTACAGAATGAAAACTGTGCTTTGAATGCAAATAGCCTTGTATAACCCATTAACCAGAATGAAAACATAATTTATCATTTTGTCTAAAAAAAAAAAAACTAAAAAATCAGAAGGAATAAATAATAAAGCTATAAAAATGAGCCAAACTCTAGAGAAAGCAAGGCCTCTTTTAATTATTGAAAATATAGCTAGGGCTGCTGGCTGGCTCAGTAGGTAGAGCATGTGACTTTTTTTTTTTTTTTTTTTTGAGAGAGAGATGGGGAGGAGGAGAGGGAGAAAGAGAGAGAGAGAGAATCTTAAGCAGGCTTGCCCAGCAAGGAGCCCAATGCGGCACTCAATCCCACAACCCTGAGATCATGACCTGAGCCAAAACTAAGGGTCAGAGAGTTAACCGACTGAGCCACCTAGGCACCCCTCAATATTTTTATAAAAAAATTCTGTTGCAGATAATTCAGTTCAGCCTCAACTCTCACTCTTGTCACTGACCTTCACATTCTACATTCCTGAAATGCTGAACCAGTAGTTTTCTCTCCTATTGTGCCTTTGTATATACTATTCCCTCTTATGTATGCCCCTTTCTCATACCCTACAAAACTATTTATCTTCAAATACTACCTTAAACAATTAACTCCTATGAAGCTTTCCCCAGCCTCCTAGGCAGACCTAAATGCTCCTTCTATCTCCCACTGCAGGGAGTAAAATTCTCAATGGAACAATTATCTTACTGCCTCCTATCAATTACATTTGCCCTATCCCCACTAAACTAGAAATTATATCCATTTTTGAATGTTTACTCCTAGCATAGTGCTTGGCACTTAACAGTTACATACTATAAAGTATGATATTATTAAATGAATGAATGAATGAACATATAGAATGGATTTTATAGGGGCGCCTGGGTGGCTCAGTCGGTAAGCATCTGCCTTCAGCTCAGGTCATGATCTCAGGGTCCTGGGATCGAGCCCCACATTGGGCTCCCTGCTCGGCGGGAAGCCTGGTTCTCCCTCTCCCACTCCCCCTGCTTGTGTTCCCTCTCTCGCTGTGTCTCTCTGTCAAATAAATAAAATCTTAAAAAAAAAAAACAAAAAACGGATTTTATAGTAATGGGCCATATTCAAAATGAACAATAAGAGACAATGTCAAAAAACATGGTTGGTATTAAGCATTCTGAATTTGTGAGCTAACTTGTATTAGTACAAATCATCCTGGCAACATTTTATAATAGAATTAACGATGACCTCCAGTGTAGATGTATTAATCTAGATCATACCTAGCCATGTTTTTTTTTTTTCAAATTTTATTGGGTATCATTGAAATTAGATAATATTCCACTCCTGAAATCAACATCTTTCTAACGCTAATCATTTAGCACTGGACTGGGGGGGGGGGGGCGGGGAGTACACTAAGACAAACTGCTTAATCTCAGAAAAATACCAAAATAATCGTATATAACGATTTCATTTTAGAGAAAATGAATCCATGGGATGGGATTTGCTTCACTGAGCTAGTATTCATAAGACTGTTATTAGACTATTATGAGATAATTTAGACATGCAAGTGAAAGAGCATCTTAATCTAACCCTTTATAAAATCCAATCATTTTAATTATGTAAGCTCAGATCTATACTAATTTTAGGCCAAATCATAAACATCAGGGAATATCACAATACCTCTTCCAATGTCTTTGCCTTCCAAATCCTTTAATGTAAGTGACTTTCCCTTTACAATGAGAACAGCATCACCTTCCCACTTTTTGTGTTTTTTCTTTGAAGCCTTACACCAAACAACACTGAAATATTTAACTAGGCTATCAGGTTCTTCCTCTTCTTGTCCTTTAGGTACTGTTATTTCTTTAGGGGCTGAGTGAACTAGAATTTAAAAAATAATAATAAAATAAAATAAAAATCACATTGTTAGAGATAGTCAACTTTAAGTAGTAAGGTCATTTGAACAAAAATAAAAGCATAAGAAAATTAGATGGTACTAAAAATTATGAAAGAATATTTGATCATACTCCAGTTAGTATTTTATAAATTGAGAAATTCAAATGTCAGGTCTAGCATGACCATGAGAACAATGAATATAAATTTCTTATTATCTCAAAGTTATATAAACTCAGTTTACGTAGAATAATGTAATTACTCCAAACATTTTAAAACTCTAGGAACTAAAGGTAAATTTTCAACATCCATGGGAAAAATATCTACTTCCAATTTTGAATTTTGGTCTTTTCCCGGGGCTAGTGATATATGGTCCAATCCTCTCTTGTGAAGCTGGGCAGCAGCAGCAAGTCACAGCTCCCTGTCTGCCATGAAACCATGAGGGTAAACAACCAAGACACTCACAACCATTGTTTTTCACTCTCACTATTCAATAAATTACACAAGATAGTCAACACTTAATTACAAAATAGGGTTTGTGTCAGATGATTTTGCCCAACTGTAGGCTAATGTAAATGTTCTGAGCATGTTGAAGGTTGGCTGAGCTAAGCTATAATGTTCGGTAGGCTAGGTGTATAAATGCATTTTTGACCTACAATATTTTCAGCTTATGATGGGTTTATTGGGACATAACCCCACAAGTCAAAGAAGATCTGTACTCCAATCTGGTTTCCAGTCCAGTCCTCCCCCAAAACTACCCTTGTTGAAGGCCATTAAGGAGCTCCTTGTCAATAAATTCACATGGTATTTTTTTAGTCTTGATCAGAGTTCTCAAAAGCATTGGACAATGTTGACCACTTACTCCTTAAAATATTGAACCCTTTTTTTACAACTTTCCTAACACATTTCAATTTTTCCTTTTACTTCTTTGGTTGCTTCTTCTTAAACATCTTTGCCAGCTCATCAGACCTGAATTCTAGACCTTCTCGCTGTGCCCTTCTCCTTAAATTAGTTCATCCACTCCCATGGATTTAATACCACCCCTGCATAAACCTGTATTTTTTTTCTCTAGCCCAGATCATGACTCTAAATCTGTGTATCGGTACATAATTACCCCTCAGACCAGTTTACATGAATGTCTCATAAACATCTCTATGCATCATGCCCACTTGTCCTCTCTCCAAAAATTGCTCCTTCTTCAGTTTTCTCATTTCTCAGTAAGAGTACCACCACCCTCATTCAAGCCAAAAAGTTGGAAATCATCCTTGACATCCTTTACTCTCAGTTCCACAGCCAATCAACCACAGATCCAGGTGATTCTAGCCCCCATTTGGCTCTCAAAGCTCTGTACTGTTTGCCTTCTCCATACCCTCCCCTCTTCAAATCACCATCTCTGATCTGAACTACCGTTCAGGATCTTCCCAAGGCCTACTGAGATCTTCTTTTGCCACCTCTACTCCCTAAACCCATTTTCCATATTTACTATATGTATCTATTTTTAAATGTAATGTAAATTTATATTTAAATTTACATTTATATTTTTAAATGTAAATCTGATTATGTATCCTTCTTAAAATCCATTAGTCTTAATGGTCTTTAAGAAAACATACTACGTCTAGCCGAAGGGCTTTCTACCTCTTCTTCCAACTTCTATTCACCCTGCCATACAGTTTTGTTTTGTTTTTTTTAAGATTTTATTTATTTATTTGACAGAGAGTGAGAGAGCACAAGCAGGGGAAGCAGCAGGCAGAGGGAGAGGGAGAAGCAGGCTCCCCGCTGAAGAGCCCGATGCGGGGCTCGATCCCAGGACCCTGGGATCATGACCTGAGCTGAAGGCAGCCGTTTTGTTTTTTTTTTAAGATTTTATTTATTTATTTATTTGGCAGAGAGAGACAGAGCGAGAGAGGGAACACAAACAGGGGGAGTGGGAGAGGGAGAAGCAGGCTTCCGGCAGAGCAGGGAGCCCGATGCGGGGCTCGATCCCAGGACCCTGAGATCATGACCTGAGCCGAAGGCAGACACTTAACGACTGAGCCACCCAGGCGCCCCCCTTCCATACAGTTTAAATTTCCCTTACTGCCAAGCTAGATCTTGCCTTATTATTTCAGCATTATCTCAGCAATTAATTATGTGACAAATGATTTAACGTTAGCCTTCCCCACTAAACCAGTCCTGGGAGGAAGGTATTTTGATTCTGCTCATCACCAGATGCCCAGAACAATAGGTATTTTTCAAAACTGCCATTTTGATTCAAAGTACATCTGACTTTATGCTTATAAAAATACTAAAACAGAATTATCTTAAAATTAATTTTCATGAGAAAGTAGCTTTAGAAATTAACTATGAACTCACCTCCATCATTGCCCATTTTTATTTTCATTTTTATGAACTGTTACCTTCAGGATTATTTTCCGTGTAAACTTTTCAACAAAGATTTGATTCCTCAGTCACTTTTTTATGAATCATATTTTACTGATTACAGCTTTTGCCAACATGAGTTTTTAAAACCATAATTTCTACCAAATGCAGTTTTGCTAAGTCAAATTTTGAATACCTAAATATTAACAAAATTGTATTACTCCATCAGTTTCTAGTCAAGAAAATTTATCAGTTTTTAGGTAATTGGTAGTTATCATTTGTTGATTATTTTTGCTTTACCAACCTTGAGTTTCCCAGATAAAGTTTTGAGGGTTTTTAGGATTAACAAAAAAGAAGGGATGTTCGATCAGTTTTTGAACTCTAAAAAATTTTGTGGTATGCAATTTTAGCTAACTTTAGTTTTGTCTTTGCATTATTTCTACCAATAGTAGTCCATGTGCATTGAATGATAATACCATTTTGCATTTTTAAAATTTGTTCCTATCTTTTATTACATTATCCAAGAAGAAAATGTGATTGCTCAAGACTGCTGTAAAACAAGGGTAATGAGTATGTCTTCATCAAAATAGCTGGAAAAACATCCAGTCAAATACCCTGTTACATTCCCAAAGACTAAAGAGTTGACTTGTTATGTCCAGGACCCTCCTCGTGCCAAGAAAAAATAAATAGAAGACAATAATTCAGAAATTACTTATAATTAACTTTGAAATACCACAGATGGGTTAGCCTGGTGATGGGTATTAAAGAGGGCACGTTCTGCATGGAGCACTGGGTGTTATACGCAAACAATGAATCATGGAACACTACATCAAAACTAATGGTGTAGGGCGCCTGGGTGGCTCAGTCGTTAAGCGTCTGCCTTCGGCTCAGGTCATGATCCCAGGGTCCTGGGATCGAGTCCCACATCGGGCTCCCTGCTTGGCGGGAAGCCTGCTTCTCCCTCTCCCACTCCCCCTGCTTGTGTTCCTGCTCTCGCTCTCTCTCTGTCAAATAAATAAATAAAATCTTTAAA
>NW_022589728.1:40894478-41059234 GCF_004348235.1 Phoca vitulina
AAAAAAAAAAAAAAAAAAAAAAAAACTAATGGTGTAATGTATGGTGATTAACATAACATAAAAAAAAAAATACCACAGATTCTCAGATATAGCCTTTCTTCTGTAGAACAGTAGGAGGAGGAGAAGAGCATGAACTAATCCACCTGGGTTTGAATCTTGAGTTTTCCCACTGACAAGCTAAGTGACCCTGGACAAGTTACTTACCACTCTATGCCAGTTTATGAATCTGTAAATGAATGTAATACTAATACCCACCTCACAGATTTGTTGTGGGCATTAGATTAGCTATTATTTGTAAAACCCTTAGAATAGTACTTGACATGTAATAAATACTCCCTAAATGTTAACTACCATCATCATCATCATCATCATCATCATGTCTTGATTCCTTTCCCATTTAGTCCCATTTTAAATGTAGGCCATTAAGGCAGTGAAGAGAGAAAATTCCAGGGGCGTGTGGGTGGCTCAGTTGGTTAAGCGACTGCCTTCGGCTCAGGTCATGATCCCAGAGTCCTGGGATCGAGTCCCGCATCGGGCTCCCTGCTCATCGGGGAGCCTGCTTCTCCCTCTGACCCTCTCCTTTGGCATGCTGTTTCTCTCTGTCTCTCAAATAAATAAATAAAATCTTTAAAAAAAAAAAAAAAAGAGAGAGAGAAAATTCCAAAGAGTAGAATAAAGATATTAGAAATTAAACATATAAGGAGCAAAACCCTCCTACATCTAGACTACCTGTAATACCTAAAACTTCGACTAATTTGCTACATTCTAGACTAACCACCCCTAACAATCCCACTCCAACTGTAATTTTTATTTCTAAATCGTTCTGATCTATTTCCCCTTGACCCTGTAACGTACTTTGCAAATCAACACCAAAAAAATAGTCTGTTATATAAACAAGAGACTTGAATGCCTATAAGCAAGATTCACAAGAATGTTCAAAATCACGCTTTGATAAAAGAGGAAGGGGGAGATGCTGCCATTTTAATATTGATAGTGGATATGATCATCTTAATGATTCCTAAGCATAGTTACTCTACAGTTGGATGGCTTAATTATACATTCCATATAGCCAAGACTTTAATATTTTTTCTTTCAAAAATTCTAAATACAGGGGCGCCTGGGTGGCTCAGTCGTTAAGCGTCTGCCTTCGGCTCAGATCATGATCCCAGAGTCCTGGGATCGAGCCCCGCATCGGGCTCCCTGCTCGGCGGGAAGCCTGCTTCTCCCTCTCCCACTCCCCCTGCTTGTGTTCCTTCTCTCGCTGTGTCTCTGTCAAATAAATAAATAAAATCTTTAAAAAAAAAAATTCTAAATACACACATTGTTTTCAAAAGAACAAATGAAATTTAAAATATCTCATCTAATCAGGGCGCCTGGGTGGCTCAGTTGTTAAGCGTCTGCCTTCGGCTCAGGTCATGATCCCAGGGTCCTGGGATCAAGCCCCGCATCAGGCTCCCTGCTCAGTGGGGAGCCTGCTTCTCTCTCTCCCACTCCCCCTGCTTGTGTTCCCTCTCTCGCTGTTGTCTCTGTCAAATAAATAAAATCTTTAAAAATAAAATAAAATATCTCATCTAATCAAATTCAACAAAGACTGTAAATACTCTCCCAAATTGTATTTTAAAATTACTAAAGCCTATCAGATTTTTTAATATACATTAACATATAAATACAACATAAATTTAAGTTTTGAAACATAGTTTTTATTACACTAAAAAATTTACAATCATTAATATACAAATTCCTCTGAACCAGTAATCATCCATAGTTTTATCTTTTTTTTTAAAAAGATTTTATTTATTTGAGATAGAGAGCACCTGCTTGCATGCACACACATCAGCGGGGAAAGGGGGAGAGGAAGAGGGAGAAAGAATCTCGAGCAGACTCCACGCTGAGCATAGACCCCAACCTGGCTCGATCTCAGCACCCTGAGACCATGACCTGAGCCGAAACCAAGACCGACACTTAACCAACTGAGCCACCCAGGCACCCCCATAGCTTTCTTAATAAGAGAGATTTAATGTCATCTAAGTATCATTATGAATAAAATAAACCTAGAAGATCTTTCTTTGCATTAAGTATTTTCAGAATGATACTTTATGAGCATGGCAGGCACTATACATTTCATCACACTTCTCAGTACCTCTTGTCAAAGCATATATGCAGTAAAGGCTAAAATAGGAGAAAAAAAAAAAATCAATAAAACTACAGTATTTCCAGATCTCAAAACTATCTGCTCAGCATTTTTTATTTTCTGCTCAGCATTTTAAACTCATCTAAAAATCAGAAAAGTTATTCATTAATTTCAATTCTGACATTCCAATCATTGAGCATGCACAGGTTTATTTAAAAAAAAAAAAACATACACTGTTAAAGCGTAAAATGGTACAATCACTTTGGGGAAATGCCTGGCAGTTTCTTAAAAACTTAAACATATAGATCTTCCCTAATCCAGCATTATGTCCACAACAAATTTGTACAAGAATACTCAGAATCTTTATACATAATAGCCATAATCTGGAAATAGCCCAGAAGTCCATCAAAAGATAATGGATACATAAACTGAGGTATATTTATACAAGGGAATACCACTCAACAACAGAAAGCAATGAACTACTATAAGAGGATGAACAAACATGGGTATTAAAAACATTAAGATAGGTAAAAGAAAAGAGAAACAAAGGGTATATACTGTAGGATTCCAATTATATAAAGTTCCAGAACAAGCAAAACTTATCTATGACTTTTTAAAAATTAGAACAATGGTTGTCTGAGGTGCCAAGGGATTGATCAGGAAGGGGCAGGAAAGAACTTTCTGGGGTAATAATAACATTCTAAATCTTGATAGGGATTTAAGGTACACAGGTAGAGTCACCTGTCAAAACCCATTATTTAAGATTTGTACATTTCACGTTTGCAAATCTTACCCAAAACACACACACACACACACACACACACAAATAAATACTGAATTCCAGTTGATAATACTTATGCTGAAGTGTTTAGGCATAAAAGATTCTAAATAATTCTCCAACTTGTTTTAAATAACCATTTTATTTTTAAAAATGAATTGATGGATAGATGGATGGATACATGATAAAGCAAATATAGCAAAACAATAACTGTAGAATTTAGGTGGTAGGCACATGAATGTTTACTGTAAAATATTTTTAATTTTCTATGTGAAGAGTTTCTTAATCTTTGTAAATTTACACATAATTTTAAAACATGAAAGGTGTACTAACAAAGTATAAGTCTAATGATATTATCTATTTTAGTTTAAATTTGGGGGGCTAACTTGGGTGATATTTTTATTTTACTTATTTATTTGGCTTTTCACTACTTACAAAGCAACTGAAAACTAAAAATAATACAAACTCAAATTATAGCTACTAGCTTTAATCAATTTAAGATATATAAAAATATATTGAATCAATTTCTCAAAATCATTGCAAAGATTTAGCATGACTGTTAACATTTAATTAGGTTGTAGATCTTAAGAATTTACTTTTTTGTATTTGTTAAGTATTACAACCATATTTCATCTCATTATTTTTAAATATTTACTGTCAAATTCATCATCAAATACTAAATTGATTTTAAGAATTTGTGAATCTTAACATTTGAAAAAAATATGATATTTAGACATGGTACATTTAGTGTCTACTATAAACACAATTATTTAAATAAATCTATTTCAATTGTGCCTCATCAAAAAATTTTACTTCAGTGATACTAAATTCTTTGTCTTATGGCACATAAAGAGTACACATAGCAGTACAATGTATCACCCTGTATTTAAAAGAATATGTATTAACAAAGTATTTAACCACCATCATCTACAGTATATATTAAATACAATTTATCACACTATAAATTATTTAAACATGTCTATTTAAAATTTGACACTACTCTAAAAGAAGGCACATGGAAAAATAATTCATAGTCTAAACATTTTCACATAAGTAAAGATGCAACAGGGTAGAGTGAAATCTTTCAAAAATGAAATAACACCAAGTTTATGTCTCATACGAAAAAACAAAGTACTTATTTTGAATATTTTAAGAAATCTAATGGCATGTTTAAAAATTTTTTTAGAAGATTTTATTTATTTGACAGAGAGAGAGCATAAGTAAGCAGAGAAGCAGGCAGTGGGAGAGGGAGAAGCAGGCTTCCCGCTGAGCAAGGAGCCCCAATGTGAGACTCGATCCCAGGACCCAGGGATGATCATGACCTGAGCCAAAAGCAGACGCTTAACCGACTGAGGCACTCAGGCGCCCCTCTAATGGCATTTTTAGAAATGAAAGAGCTTCATTAACTTTTTCAAGATGCCATTGTAAATTATACCTAATTTAAAAGAAAATCAAGTTGTAAAAATAACAATGTGTTATTTAAGATCACAAGGATAAGAAAAGATAGGAAGGTGGCAAAAATAACCTATCCACTATCCAATTACTAATATACTAGATGAAATAATATTTTGACTTAGCTTATTTTTCAAATTTAATATTCTTCTACAGAATCAAGTCTACATTTTAAAAATAAAATCACTCTTCCCTATGTTTTCTGGCATTACATTTCATAGGTAAAGATCATGGCATTTAAATTTTGGCAAATTAAAATTAAACAAGATTGACTCAGAAAAATGGCAGCAGTAAACTCCCTGAAATGAGTACAATTCTGGTATTTAAACATATGTAAAAATAAAATTTTTTATTCTACTCAGTCCCTAAATGCTATGGAGTCTGTCACCTGACGCAGCCAAAGAAACAACAATCTTGAACAATGCTGGAGGAAAATATGCTGGTAGAAGACTATGTTTACTCTATTTTATGGGCAGGAAAAAAACTTTCAAGGGCAATTTTGTATGTACATTTTTACCTTCCACACTGATTTTAGAACCTAACCACACACAAAAAAATATGTGTTGCACTTTCTTTGAACATAGAAATCTCCTAGAAACATCTCATGGAATTAATGTTCCACAGAACAGAGCTTGGAAAACTGATGTAGCTGCACTACATCAGTTGCAGTCAACATTCAAATTGAACATTCACATCAATTCTGAGGAGTAGCATGCTGAGATTATAATATGAATTCCATTACATATGGGAATTTGCTTTCAATAATTTCATAAAGTTAAAACTGACTACTTTAAAGATGTATTACTAGAGTTATATTGTAAAACATTAAATTAGAATTTTAAGATTCTAATCTGTTGAGTCCAGTGTTTAGGCTCAAAGAAAAGT
The DNA here is from genome assembly GCF_004348235.1 of Phoca vitulina. Taxonomy (NCBI): domain Eukaryota; kingdom Metazoa; phylum Chordata; class Mammalia; order Carnivora; family Phocidae; genus Phoca; species Phoca vitulina. The sequence continues at coordinate 40,899,725 of NW_022589728.1, forward strand.
CATAACATAAAGACGAAAACTACCAAAGAGAGACATCATATTACATATTCAAGGCATTTTTATAATAAAATATTTAACTCTAATAGCAAATACAAAATGCCAATGAAATTAATCAATCAACAAGCTAAAAGAGTACCAGGAAAGTCCATTTTATTTTTATTCTATTTCAATAGCCATAACCTAAATTCTGGATTTAATTTCCTCTAACTAAATGCCCACCCCATAAATGCTATTATAACACTAATTCAGAGCTTTAATTTACATCTCTCTAATCAAAAGCCTTCAATGACTTCCCATTGTACATTCAACTGTGATTATTTAAAAATAGCATTCATTGTAATCCATAATGTGGCACCAATCAACTTCCAAACGATGTCCCTCAATTCACCTTCAACCATTTCTCTTTTCAACACATTTTTTCTGAGACTCTAGTATGATTTAGGCACCTAGCTACATTCCAAACACTCTGTTCTAATGGTTTTCAAACATTAGCTTGCATCAGAATCTCTAGAGGGTTATTAAAACAGATTGCTGGGCTACACTTCCAGAGTTTCTGATTGAAAACTAATGGATTTACATTTTTCACAAATTCTCAAGTGATGCTGATGTTACTGTTCAGCTCTACTCTTGGTAAACCATTACTCTACTCCAAAGGCCACAAACTGGAAGCCCACTGGCTGAATGAGGCCCACTCACATGGGTGTAGTGTTTTTAAAACATTCTGAATTATTTGCAAACATTTTTAAGTTGAAAAGTTTCACATAAAAATGAAGACTTCCGGCTTATTCCTGCATGTAAAAATTCTGCTGGAGCTAAACAGTAGCTACTCATTTAATCCTAGTCCAGGTAACCAAGCCCTAACTGGCCCTCTCTACACCCACTTAAAATCACCTGGCCTACCACTGTATTTGTGCTTGTACACCCTGATTCACTCCTATTCTCTATGCCTTTTTCCATGTTGCTCACTCTGACTTAAACATTCTTTTCCATTATACTAAAATTCTGAAATTCTACTTATTCCATTCTAATGCCTGGCTTAAAAATTCTTCCTCAACAAAGCACCAGCAAAAATGGAATATATATATTAAAGATTCAACTTAAATTTTTTTTTTAAGATTTATTTATTTGACAGAAAGAAAGACAGCCAGAGAGGGAACACAAGCAGGGGGAGTGGGCGGAGGGGGAAGCAGGCTTCCCGCAGAGCAGGGAGCCCAATGTGGGGCTCAATCCCAGGACCCTGGGATCACGACCTGAGCCGAAGGCAGATGCTTAACGACTGAGCCACCCATGAGCCCCAGATTTAACTTAAATTTAATGTGTGCTTTAAGAATTGAGATTTTATTTATTTCTGCAAATACTAAAACAAGCAGTATTTACAAAAATATTATAGAATAAATCATAACTATTTTTTGCTATTTCTATGTAGAATTTTAATTTTGTTCATTAAAACTTTTTTACTGTGATTTTTACTGTAAAATAAATCTTTTTTCAGAATAAGACATTAAAAATGAATGAAGACATTAAATCTTATAGCCAAAATATATAACTGTTCCAAAAGAACATCTTATTTTGCTGGACAAAAAAGGGAAGAAGTTTGGGGGTAACTGATAAGTCCCCTGGTTTTGTAACCTATGAATCTTTAAAAGCAATTGTAATGAAATAAACACTTCCATAATTTTTTCATAAGGAAGACATTTTAGTGGATTTTTACTTCTATGGAACAGCAGGGGGGAAAACTACAAAGAAACAAAAACTGAGTGCTGGTCCTTGCTCTGCCATAAACAGCTTTGTTACATCAAGTCACTAAGTTCTCCCTGGACCTCAGTTTCATTACCTCTAAATTGAAGAGATGGAAAAAAGTGACTTCCAAGTACCTTCCATCTCTAAAATCCTATCACTTCTTCAAAAACAGGAGAGCATAATAATCAATGTCATATAGGCAAGCTTCTGTTAATCAGGCTAGTATTGCTTCTAAATTAGACTGACTTAAAAACCTTGAACTACAGCTTTCAAAGCTCTAATTTAAAATGTCGAAGGCTCAGAACTTTGAAAGAATATATATGTTTGTATATCTATTTATGTATGTTCTAATTTAGTGATCAAAGTAAGAAATCTTTTTGTAAGGCCAACAATTAAACTTCTTAGAAAAAAATTGAAGACAAAATATATAACCATGCCAACCAATCAGTAAGTTTTAATATATCTCAAAAGAAAATTAAATTAATTAGAAAATCATGTCAAAAAAGGTTTTTTCACAATTGAGATTAACAACACTTTTAAGAGTATGTATTCTACTTCAGGATATTCCCAAATGAAAGTAATTTGGCCAAAATTAAAATCATCAAATTGCAAGACTGAAAAAAAATATTAGAGACTATTATATTCAGGCAGATCATGCCGTAAGCGAACTGCTTTCAGCTTCTCCACTTCAATTTTTGCTCTTAGCAGCTCTTCCTCTAGCTGCTGCCTTCTTTTCAATCCATCCCTCTTCTCCTGAACATACAATCCAAAATTTTTTTGATTTTCTAAAATTATCTGATGCTCCTCTTTCAACATTTGCAGAATCTGAGGATCATACCCTAATTGTGACCTAAAGTGTTCTCCACGCTCATGCCGAAAAAAATCATCTCTCCTTGGGATAGAAGATGGAGACGATGTCATTCTCATATCAACAGAGGAAAGTGACGGCGACAAAGATCTTTCCATAACATGTACTAATTCATGGTCTTCTCTTTGTTCTAAAATATCACTCTGTTGAGAATTTAAAACCAGTGGAGGAGGGGGCTTAATGTCTTCTTCTTGCTTCACCTCTACTGTAATAGCAACTGGATGGTGATCCAACATTACCTGTAGTGAACTCGTACCAGCCTGTGCTTCCTCATCCAAGTTTGCACTACAGCACACAAAAAAGCATTATAAAATGTAAATCAAATGAAGACAAGAGTATATTGATAGCATAATTACATATTTAGTATACATCAAAGTGTCAAGCTTTAGAGCTATAAAGAAAATAGTGAAACAAAAAAAAATTTAATCCTTGGAATAACAAATTAAAGTGACCACATTTAAAATTTCAAAAATATATACATATAGCTCTCATACATCCTTAACTTTAAAATTGAGTTCTTAAAAGGACAAAAAATTACAAATATTACCCAAGGCCAATGAGGTAAATAAAAAGAAAAGCCTTTGTTTGCTTTCAAAGAGACAGCACATGTTCCTACAAGCCTAACTTTCTTAAATGGCATAAAGGGCCATTTACTGTACTTTGGGCCTTGCTATCCCCATACCTTAGCCCTAGATCCCCTGCTTCTGCTCTCCTGGACTGATTAAAAATCTAAAAATCACCAAGGTCCATGACTCCTAGGATAATGGAAAGTCATCTATGGGAGGTATTGATTTCTCCATCTGTCCAAAAAAAGAAAAAGAAAAGTCCAAGTTTTTGTATGGCTTTGGGTATGCCCAATAATCAGGGTATTATCCTAACTATACAATTTCAGATACCATGGTGTTTATCCTTTACCTATCCTAAATTACTTGATTCCATAGCCCTTTCAGTCTTTCAACCATCAGTCAGGTAAAGTTCACAGGGAAAGGGCTCAAATCCACCACTGTATCCCCAGCACCTAGCATAATACTGTACTTGGAACCTAGCAGGTGCTCATCACATGTTGAATGACTGAAAAAAATGGTTTTTTTAATGAAGTATTTTTAACTGGCTTATATACTATATATTGAAAGTCTGTTAAATTTACATGTAATTTCCATAAAATATGCACTTCTATTAGAGAAAACTAGTTTCAGCATAATTTAAACTTTGATGTAACATTATTGGTTATGACAAACACAATATATCTTAAAATTCTACTTTTTTAAAAAACCAATTTTATAAATAACATGAAGCCACTAATTAAGAATATATAATCTTGTTTCTTGAGGGTTTTTTTAAATTTATGCTTCTGCCTAACTTAAAAATAAGTTATAGAGGAGAAAGAGATTATTGGAACAGTAATGAAAAAAATGCTATACTTAACATTAAAGAATCATTAAAGAATATTTTACAAATGATAAATAAGTAACACAGTTAAAAATACATTCACCCTACATAGATGATTAAAATGCTGGAACAAGTTCAAGCAGAACATAAGGAAAAAAATTAAAACTCCCCGTATATCACTTACTATTGGCATTAAATTGCCAGAAATATCAGATATTTAAGAGATACAAATAAATAATAAGATATAGTATGTCATGAAAAATCTATTTGTAGATTACATAAATTCCTTAATTTTCATTCTTTTTGTCATCTTACGCTTTTCAAAAGAAAAACAAACCAATATCAATACAATATCAATGTAATTCAAAGTAGTAAGGCTTCCCTTTATTAACATCCCTAGATGTTTTCCTAGAAAGGAAAAAGGTTAAAACTACAAATGAAAATGAAAGTTTTAAAAATCCACATAATTACTATCCAAATTAGTATGTATAATGGAGTATAAGACTCACATATTAGACATAGACATTATACTCTCATGTAAATTTTAAAATGCCTTTTATCTAAAATATCCCATTCCATTTTCGTTGAAACATTATAAGTAGGCATAACAAAGTAAAAAAAAAGAATGTTTTAGAGAAGGTCAGAAAAAAGGATAAATGGAAGGACTTCTAAAATTTATGAATTTTGAAGATCAAATAGACTGCAAAAACACAAAATATAATCTGATACTAGAGAGAGGTAAAAAAGGAAATATATCAATACGCTATAGAGGTAGCCTTACAAAATAGGTATATATCTTTAAATATATTAAATATAAGCAGTAATATTTTCCTTAGCTAAGAATGGAGTTTAGTGAGATTAACAGGCATATTTATATAGCATAACTAAGATTATAGATTATAAACTTCTGAGAATTAAGATTCAAGATGTCACTCAAGTAAGTAATAAGCACATTAAATATGTAAATAAATGAAAATGCTAATACAGAGAAAATGGCCATGTGGACACTAACACAAATAAGCACTTAAATGGCATATTTCTAATATTCTTTCCTTTAAAGTAGGAAAAGCTGTTCTTGCTTAAACAGTAGGTTTTGTAATGTATAAATTAAACAACTCATTTTATCAGAGCAATGTTGTTATCCCAAAAGACTGATTGTGAATATGGTTACAGTCAAAATGTAAATAGATACTTGTATATTATTTCTCCTACAATACTCACTGTATTTTTTAAATATACAACTAATTAAAACTACAGGTTCTATGTATAGTCTTCAAATTATAAAAACCTATACTTAATACCCAAAAGGTAGTTTTATACCAGTAATGCAAAAGCCAGTTTTCTCTATGGTTTGAGGGGGACAAATTTTTAACAAGTAGTACTGTATAAAAGTCCTACTGTGGAGTTCTTTGGATAACCAGCAAATTAGGATTAATCATTTCTCATCACAGAGAACATTTTAAGCACTAATGAATTAATACACTGCATCCACATTCCAGATTCCCACTGGTGATTTTTTTTTACTATGTTATCTACTAGAAGTAAGCAGTATATGGTAAGAAGCTGGTCTCAAAAAATTACCCTAGTGAATTATAAAAATAACAAATAAGTTTGGCTAATAAGTTTTTTGCCCATTTCTCTCCTAACTTCAAAAGGACTTCACAGGTGATCAATAATTTTCTTATATGACTTTTCCACCAAGAAGAAAAGTCTTTGTTTGAAATGTTCCTCAACTAACAAGTTTACAACTTGTTTAAATAACCCTAAATGGTTCAGAAAAAGAATGCTGCTGCCATTTTTATCTTTTGCCAGGGGTTAAAATTTGAATTAGAAATAAGGTAAGTTTTGAAGATTCCCACGCAAGTAGCTATGTAGAGCATAAATTTAACCAAAAAACCTTTCTATCCCTATAAGAACTTAGTTGCTTATTCATATACTAAAATTCATAGTTTTATATCTTTACAAAATAGTATGGGAGTGCTTACCCCTTTCCTCTTTGACTCAAGATCAAAGTGAAACTAGACCATTAATGAATTAAAAAAAACAAAAACTTTTTATTAAGTAATCTGAATCCCCAATTAGGCATTAAATTCCTTTCCTTGTATTTATCTTTTTTAGTTTGAATATGTTAGAAAATAATTTAAACTGTCTTAATATATACAATCATGCCATTAATAAATTTACTAAATTATGTATTTTAGGTTTTTAGCTCAATTAATATTCACTAAAGTGCAGACAGTAACAATTCATTAAAAAACAAGGGTTCCATTTCTCCTGAAACTGCTAACTTTACATAAAATTGAAAATTCCAATGAAATATAATCTTAAATAAGAAAAAGGTGTCTCTCAGAAGCTAATTAGCAATTTAAATTTAAAGCTTAAAAAGTTTATTATGAGATTATGTTACAAATTTCATCCCATTTATTCCTCCCTAACCTTTACTTTTAAAAACTACAGAGAGAGGGAAGGGGGAGGGGAAGACAATAAAAAGTGGCTTAAATCAAATGCAGCAAAAAAATTCCTTATAGCCTCACATTTCTTTTTTAAGAAAGCAAAACAAAGACACTATTCATTGCTCCCGTAGTGGGGATGCTTACTATGCATATCTCTATCACAACTAAGCCAGAGCCCAATAGATAGGAGGCGCCATAATTTTCCACAAGAAAATAAAATAAAGCTTACCTTTGTATGTGGTTCCTGTCTCTTACCAGGCAAAAACTGGAAATCTGGGGAATCATCTCCATAACTTTCTTGGTTGGCTCAGAAATATTGCCTTTAAAATCTGATTGGGTCTCTTTTTGCTGCAATAGCTCCTGTTTGGCATATTCTTTGAGCCTTTTGTAAAGGGTGCGTAGGCCCTGGGCTGTTCGAGGAGGGCGATCTACTCCAATTGCATTATAGTTTACTGCTATGATATCCCAACATCTATTCTTTTCCACTATTACTGAATGTTTATTAGTGTGTTCTTCGAGAATTTTAACATATGGCTTCACAAGCTTTAGCAAATCAAGCTTTTCAGATAAGGTAAAATTGGAAGATCTAGCCTTTCCTACCATTGTTCTTTTCAAATTAAGTAGGCAGTTTCTGAAACCACCATGCAGCAGCCTTCAGCTCTGCTCAGCTCTTTTCACAAACAGAAAAAGATCAGGCTTAACTAGGCTAGCCTCATTTAGGCCCACGCCTACAGGGGAGGGTTTATTAAAATTCCTCCAGCTTAAGCTGACGCAGGTTCAGGAAATCTGCTTAAGCCAAGCCTGACCTACATAAAGCTTCTCACTGAAGAAGACAGGAAGGCACAAGCAAAACACACTTGTGTATAAAGAGAACAGCTCGAGATAGGATTTAATACACAAAGGTCTAGAGATAAACATGGAACACAGCTAAAAATTAGCTAATTTAGTGAGAATATCGAATTTCCACACATGTATGCCTAGCTGATAGACTGAAACTGCATTGCAGTTATCACTTTAATAAAAACAAAAGAGGAACTGTTTTGTACTATTTGTTTATAAATCCAGTAGACAGGAAAATGAAAAACTAAAGATATGAGTGATGAATGTAATGATTCCTAACAAAGCCCCTAATCACTGTTTTCTGAGCTGCTGTTCTCTCTTACCAAATCTGCATAATGCTGGTCCTGCTGTCAATCAGCAATTGCATATCCTCTAGCTAGTTAGGTTACACCCACCCAGACTCAGACTTCACAGTAAAGCTAAGCTTCTCCTTCATTCTACAGTCTACAGTAGCCACATTTTTTTCAGTTACTTAGGAAAAAATTTTTGTTCTGAAAATCAGATAAAAATTATGTTTTTAAAGGAAGCGATTATTCTAGCTGTAACGTATGTGAATATGCTAGCCTGCTTTATCATGTGTAAAAAACACCATTCACAGTGAGAACAGGATAATCATGGCTTAAGACTTCACACAACAAAATGGCATTTGCTTTTATTAAATTGTAGGATTTTTATTTTGCTATATTCATACAATTTGGACTATTTAAAAACGAGACACCAGGCTCAAAATGGAGTCACTTATGCTAAGCCCCACGTCACCTGAGACTTAATTATAGTTTTGGCTCTCCCAAAAATGGAATCTTAAACCAATCAAGAACTATGTGATCAGCACGAGTGAGGTAATCTGCCCGAAAGACTCCTTCCATCTCCTAAAGGAAAGTGAACACAACCAATCCACTTTTTGCCAGGATAATTTCCTTGTTCTCACTCACTTCTGCCTATGAAAGTCATTCATTTTGTACAGCTCCTTAGAGCTCCTTTCTACCTGTTAAATGGGATGCTGCCCAATTCCTAAATCACTGAATAAAGCCAATAAGATCACAATTTACTCAGATGAATTTTTTTTAACAAAACTTAACAGCTAGTCTAGCCATTTGCAAGGCCACCAGTTTGCAAACTTAGAATGTATTTTCTAATCCCTGTCTGAAAACACAATAAATGTATGCATAACAGTATGTAACAATGTAACATAAACAAGGTAAAAAAAAAAAAAGCCTATTTTCTTCTCATATACAAGTGTAGGGCCACAAAAATGGGCCACTTTGGCATGAAGATTACTTTGAGTTCAAAGCAATCAAAATCCAGCAGATTCAGGAAAAGCTCTTAACCTCCCCTCTCAACTGCCTAAATTTTACATTGGAAAGGAGCCCGTAGCAGGAAGAAAACTAACAGCGATTGCTCCTTAAGAAACATATCTACTGTATCTCTGTAACAGGGCAACCTTTGTTTTCCATACATATACCCTTACCTTCCTGCTAAAGGTCTTCCTCCCCTTTGTATCCCAATACCCCTAAACCCCCTCCTTAGCTCAGGATGTCATATAAGCCTCAAGTTCCCTGTCTTTAGAATCTCATGTCTGTGTGGATTCCCCATATGTCCAAAACTAAATTTGATTTTCTCCTGTTAATCTGTCTCATGTCAATTTAATTCTTAGTCCAGCTAAAAATACCTTGAAGGGCAGAGGATATTTCTTCCTCCCTAACATAGTCTTTAAGCAGTTTTACTGCTCAGTAAATTGCAGAAAATAAAAATGCAAATGATGGAGATGCAAACTGAAAACTGACCCACCCCAACAACCTGACCAAAGTTACTCAAAGGAAAGCAAGAACACAGGATATATACTGTCTTTAGATAATGCTTTGTTATTTTTGGAATAAACTGGTAGTGTATTAAAAATGAAATACTAGGGGCGCCTGCGTGGCTCAACTGTTAAGCATCTGCCTTTGGCTCAGGTCATGATCCCAGGGTCCTGGGATCAAGCTCTGAGTCGGGCTCCCTGCTTGCGGGAAGCCTGCTTCTCCCTCTCCCACTCCCCCTGCTTGTGTTCCTGCTCTCGCTGTCAAATAAATAAAATCTTTTTTAAAAATGAAATACTAATAAAAATATGAAAAACCATTAAATCTCACTAATTATCAAAAAATGTATACTAAAAATGATTTTCATCTACAAAGATTGGCAAAATTCTTAAAGACTGAAAATGTCAAGTGGATGAGGGTGCAGGGCAAGGAGTTCTCTTTGGGAGTGTAAAACGGCATTTTGGTTTGCAGTCTGAGAGTATTAATATTTTACATGTAAAAACTTCTAAAATTGCAGTAATTTTAATTCTCAGAATCTAAATTAGAAAAATATTTAAATACAAGGAAGAACAAAGCATTCTATGAAGTTGCACAGTATTGAAGGCAATCTAAGAGCACACCAGGTGGGGACAATGAAAATCACTAGAATATGCCCATACTATGGTCTACTCTAGGCAGCACTAAAATAATAGAGGTACATTTCTATGTACTGACAGAACAAGCTCCAAAACACATGGCAGATGAAATGAGCAAGTGAAAGAAAAATACATACAAATATAATTCCATTAGGTTTACCAGAAACACCCAAAGCTAAATATTTCTGTAGGTACAGAAAAAATATACACAGATACAAAATGTAGGTAGGTACATACATATGTATGAAAATGCACTACCAAGGGGCGCCTGGTGGCTCAGTCATTAAGCGTCTGCCTTCGGCTCAGGTCATGATCCCAGGGTCCTGGGATAGAGCCCCGCATCAGGCTCCCTGCTCCGCGGGAAGCCTGCTTCTCCCCCTCCCACCCCCTCTGCTTGTGTTCCCTCTCCCGCTGTGTCTCTGTCAAATAAAGAAATAAAATCTTAAAAAAAAAAAAAGAAGAAAATGCACTACCAAAACATCTAGAACTCCATTATCCTAATACAGTAGTGTTAAGAAAAGAAAATCACAGGACCTAAACAGTGTCACTTAGACCAAGTTCCCAAACTGGGGCTTAATACCCATACTAATTGCAGTTTCAACCTCCCCCAGAAATGTGGCCTTAACTGGTCAGTCAGGAAATTTTTCTTTCCACCAGCGCCAGTGAGTCTGTCATCTGGATCCTCTCTCCCCCAAAGAAATATGAGGTACTCTGCATAAGACCCGGTCCCCTAGAACTAGAAAACAGCCTTGTCAATCCTTTTCTTTTGCTAAGAACTTCCTTGCCCCACCCTCCTATAAAAACCTTCCATTTTGTACAACGCTTGGGAGGGCCTCTCTCAACTTGCTAGAAGAGGTGGTGCGCAATCCATGAATTCTTTAATAAAACCAATTAGATCTTCAAACTTACTTGGCCAAATTTTGTTCTTTAGCAGGCACCATGAGCCATGTATGGTTATTGAGCATTTTATGTGTGGTTAATGGAACTGAGGAGCTAAATTTTAAATTTTATTTAATTCACAATTAAGCAAATAATAACTGCCTATAGAATATAAGACATAACACATCAAACATCAACTGATTCAATGAATCAATATTTTTTAGATTACAAGTACTTCTCTTCAGATGCAAATGAGTTGTACGATATAAGAGATAAACTTCCCCATGAATATTTGGGTCACATTTTATTTCAAAGGATTTCCAAATTTACAAAGAAATGCTATCAATTCATGGTCAAATATTCATGGCATAGATATTTTTTGTATCTTCTACATCTGTTGAAGAAGAATTTTAGTGAGACATGGAAAAAAAAAATTCTACAGTAGAATGTGCTCATTAGGTTAAAAAGTCTGATTTATTGAAATTTTAAAAGAAAAAACTAGTATTTTGGGGCATCTGACTGGCTCAGTCAACAGAGCATGCGACTCTTAATCTTGGTTGGGGTTGCGAGTTCGAGCCCCAAGTTGGGTACAACGTTTAGTTTAAAAGATAAATAGGGGTGCCTGGGTAGCTCAGCTGGTTAAACGAATGACCTTGATCTCAGCTCAGGTCCTGATCTCAGGGTCATGAGTTCATTCAAGCCCCATGTTGGGCTCCACACCCAGTACTTTTTAAAATAATTAATTAAAATGTGGATTTATGCAATTTAGTTTTTTGTTGTTGTTCCTTTTTGTTTTTAAAGAAACGAGGGGCACCTAGGTGTCTCAGTCAGTTAAGCGTCTGCCTTTGGCTCAGGTCATGATCCTGGGGTACTGGTATTGAGCCCCATGTCAGGCTTCCTGCTTGGCAGGGAGCCTGCTTCTCCCTCTCCTCCCCACTCATGCTCTCTCTCGCTATCTCTGTCTCTCTCTAATAAATAAATAAAATCTAAAAAAAAAAAAAAGAAAGAAACTAATGTTTCATTTCTTACTTCGTTCCACATACATTATGAAAATATTGTACTCAACTTTTGGAAGTAGACTCTATGAAAGCTATCTTGAATATCATTGTCAAAGCCATTTGGAATATGTACGCAAATGCTATGATCACTGCCAGTTTACTGAACTGGTAAAAGAAACAGAACACAGGGGCGCCTGGGTGGCTCAGTCAGTAAGCGTCTGCCTTCGGCTCAGGTCATGATCCCATGGTCCTGGGATCAAGCCCCACATCGGGCTCCCTGCTCAGTGGGAAGCCTGCTTCTCCCTCTCCCACTCCCCCTGCTTGTGCTTCTGCTCTCGCTCGCTCTCTGTCAAGTAAATAAATAAAATCTTAAAAAAAAAAAAGAAAGAGATAGAACACAATTCATTTAATGATGTGTTTTTTGTTCTTCACCAGCGCTCACTGGTTGAGTCATGGAAAGTTTTATAAAGAATTATTGTACTGTTAACTCCAACATTTTTTTCAAAGAAAAGGAATGCTTGCCAAACATTCAATAATCAAAGACAAAAAAAAGGTAATATAATTTACATTTTCTAATCAATATCACACTGTCATATGAATGAGCTAAATTTGAAGCTTTGAGGAAAAGAAAAGTATATCTGTGACCTGATTAGATAGATAAGAGAATATATGTTTAAAGTGAAAATTTTGACCATGCAAATCAGTAAGTGTATACATTTTTCTAACTTGAATCAATAAAAAATTTTAATTGTAATTAAGAGTGATATTCAAATTGCATGCAAAAGCTACAAGAAAATTTTGAAAAATACTTTGTTGATATTCATAAATTTAGAGCTGCTTTTTAATTTATACAATGATCATTTGACTTCAATGTTAATAATACAGATTTGACATAGTACATTTACTTAACTTGGACAGACATACTTTTGAAACACATATGGTTTGCTGCCAAGTCAAACTGATTCTTCTAAAACAGATGAACTAGTTTTGTAGATGAAGATATGAATATAAACAAAATTTTTAAAACTCCAGATAATGAACAACTTTGAGCTACGTTCAGAACTTGGGTATACAGGGGCGCCTGGGTGGCTCAGTTGGTTAAGCGACTGCCTTCAGCTCAAGTCATGATCCTGGAGTCCCAGGATCGAGTCCCGCGTCGGGCTTCCTGCTCAGCAGGAAGTCTGCTTCTCCCTCTCTCATGCTCTCTCTCATTCTCTCTCTCTCTCTCAAATAAAATAAAATCTTTAAAAAAAAACAAAAAAGAACTTGGGTATACAAATCTATTTTTTCAATTGTATTATCAAATCTAAATACTGATCAGGAATTCAGTTAAAATTCAACAAACTGAGATGTAAATGTAAAATACACACCAGCTTTCTAAGACTTAGTACAAATAACTTTTATATTAATTACACGTTGAGATGATACACATATTGAGTTAAATAAAACGCATTTACAAAAATTAATTCCATCTCCTTCTTTTTACTTTTTCTTTTTTTTTTTTTTAAAGATTTTATTTATTTATTTATTTGAGAGAGAGAGAGAAAAAAACAGCATGAGAGGGGAGAGGGTCAGAGGGAGAAGCAGGCTCCCCGCTGAGCCGGGAGCCCGATGTGGGACTCGATCCCAGGACTCCAGGACCATGACCTGAGCCGAAGGCAGTCGCTTAACCAACTGAGCCACCCAGGCGCCCCTTTTTACTTTTTCTTAATGTGGCTACTAGAAAATTTTACAATCTACATACGTGATTTATATCATACTTCTTTTGGACAACAGTGGTCTAGAAGGATATGCACCAAATTATTGACAGTAACTAGTACTGGAAGGAGATTGACTTGGAGGAGAACAGTAAAAAACTATTAATTTAACTGTATTATTAGAAAAGGTTTAAAAACATATTCATGTATTACTTACATAACCAAAATCAAATTGTAAATAATTCTTACAAACTAAGAAAAACAATGCTATAGAATAATGGATGTAGAATACAAAACAAAATTTAAAGGGACATCTGGGTGGCTCAGTCATTAAGTGTCTGCCTTTGGCTCAGGTCATGAACCCAGGGTCCTGGGATAGAGCCTCCCTGCTCAGCGGGAAGCCTGCTTCTCCCTCTCCCCCACTTGTGTTCCCTCTCTCGCTGTGTCTCTCTCCGTCAAATAAATAAAATCTTAAAAAAAAAAAATTTAAAGAATAAAAGTACATCCAATATATAAAGAGCTCAACCTCACAAGTAATTAGGGAGATAGAAATTAAAAGATCACAGTAGTTTTTACGGATTCAAATGGCAAAAGTTTAAAAAGCTTAAGAAAAAGTTAAAAAAGGTTTAATAGCATGTGTTAAAGAAGGTGGGGAAATAAATTCCCTCATACAGTAATGATTTTTGGAAGGCAATTTGGCAGACCATATTAAAATGAATGCAAACATGTTACGATCTGACAAATATTTGCCTATGTTCATAAGACCACATGTATAATGATACACACTGCAGGATTGTTTTTAACAAAAATCCTAAATAAACTATGATATATTCATCCCATTGTATACTCTGCAGCAATTAAAAGAATGAGGTACATCTACAAATTCTAAAATTAAAACAAAAATCTCCAAAGCATACTAGTGAAAATTGCAAAGAATCCTCAAGCACAGAACAAAACAAAAAGGCAACCTACTGAATGGGAGTAGATATTTGCAAATCATACATCTGATAAGGGGTTAATATCCAAAATATATAAAAGAACTTACATAACACCAAAAAAAACAAATAATCCAATTTAAAAATCATTTCTCCAAAGTAGACATACAGATGGCCAACAGACACATGAAAAGATGTTCAACATCCCTAATCATCAGGGAGATGCAAATCAAAACCATAATGAGGTACCATCTCACACCAGTCAGAATGGCTGGTATCAGAAAGACAAGAAATAACAAGTGTTGGCAAGGATGTAGAGGAAAAAACTCTCATGCACTGTTGGTGGGAATGTAAATTGGTACAACCACTGTGGAAAACAGTATAGAGGTTCCTCAAAAAATTAAAAATAGAAATACCATATGATACAGTAATTCCATAAGAAATTTACCTGAAGAAAACAAAAACACTAATTCAAAAAGATATATGCAACACTATGTTTATTGCAGGATTATTTACAATAGCCAGGATATTGAAGCAACCTAAGTGTCCATCGATAGACAAATGGATAAAGATGTGGTGTGTACACACACATACACACAACAGACTATTACCCACCCATGAAAAAGAACAAGATCTTGTCATTTGAAACAACATAAATGGACACAAAGGGTACTATCTTAAGTGAAATATGTCAGACAGAGAAAGCCAAATACCATATGATTTCACTCGTATGTGGAATCTAAAAATCAAGAAAACAGAAACAGACTCATAAATACAGAGATACAGAGAACTGGTGGTTGCCCAAGGGGAGGGGAGTGGGGGAATGGGCAAAACAGATGAAGGGGATGAAGAGGTACAAACTTCCAGTTATAAAACAAATAAGTCATGGAGATAAAAAGTACAGCATTGGAAATATAGTCAATAATACTGTAATAATGTTGTATGGTGACAGATGGTGACTACATTTATCATGGTGAACACTGAGTAATGTATAAACTGTCAAATAACTATGCTGTACACCTGAAACTAACACTGTATGTCAACTACACTACACCAATAATAAACATTTCTTTATTTCATTTTTAAAAAGTAAGATAGACTGGGGCGCCTGGCTGGCTCAGTCAGTAGATCATGTGACTCTTGATCTAGGGGTTGTGAGTTCAAGCCCCACGTTGGTCATAGAGCCTACTAAAAAATAATAATAATAATAATAATTAATTAATTTTAAAAGAAGTTAGATAAACTGATAAATGAATAGATGGATATATAATAAAGCAAATACAGTAAAATTCTCATTGTAGAATCTTGGTGATGGGTACATGGGTGCTCAATGTACAATTCTTTCAACTTTTCCTCATGTTTAAAAATTATTAAATGTCCAAAATTATCCTTAAAAATAAAAATAGTAGTTAATATATTTTAACTCTTTAGCCATTAAAAATGTAGGAAGTGTAAATTTCTAAAACAGAATTTAGATAATTACATCTACTAAATTTAACAATAAGAAATAACTGTGGAGTAGGGGTGATTTTTTCCATGAATTTTTTTCAGGCAAAAAGAGCACTGTGACTACTGAAATTATTTCTAGATCTTAGGACAGTACCAAAAAAAAAAAAAAAAGGTAAGAATTTATGCCTTATTAATCTGTCTTAGCCCAAATTCTCTGGCAAACAGAACTTGAAACAATGATTAGAATGCTGATGGCTTTATTTGGGAGTTGCTTACACAGGGCATCAAGGGTTTTTAAAAAAGGGAAACTGAGGTAAGGAACTACGTAAAGCAAAGTGCTGGCTACCACTTTACAACAAGCTATGAAAAGATACAGGAGGTCACTTGGCAAATGCATCTACTTGGTACTCTCCTTGGAATACCGCCTAATAGTCTATAAAAACAAAGAGGAATAGATCTGGAAGATTCTCTCCTGTCTCCTATTTCCCACTAGTCAATGTTCATCCCACTAACAATAAACTTCACTGCACTTCCAGACTGTGTCACCAGCCTCCACAAATATGCAGGGTGCTACCCTTAAGTCCTGTGATAATGGTGTTTCATCCAAGACTGGAAATTGCAGGAGGAAAAGACCCTCCCAGAGTATGCCTCATCAGCCTGGCTGGATGGTAGCCACCAAGGAATAGGGCCCTGCTGTTCTGGTTAAGCAACAGATCAGCCTACAGAGAGAGAACAGAGCAGTCTAGGAGGCAGGGGGTATCAAGAGAATCTGAGGAGGCACCTAAGATTATGTTTAATATTTCACAATGCAACATGTGAGGAAGATGAAACAAACAAAAAAATCTGCCACATAAAATAGGGTTAAAAACTAGGGTGAATCCAAACCCTAAGAGTCATTCTGCTGTAGCATTTATATCTCATACTTCATTGCTGTGCTTTGGCGATAACATTCTGTGATATTAAGCACTTGAGACAATCAAAACCTAGATTTCAGGAATCTTAGTAATCCTTACAGAACTGAAGGAGTCTGAGTAAAAAAAAAAACAAAACACCTCAGCCCTCCTCTTGTATTACTCCTTTCTCTCACACAACCACCATACTCACAATACTTCTGACACAAGATGTGGGGAGGTTTTCCCACACCTATCCTACAATATAAATCAATTCTAACACTATCTACCTGGAGATAGCATCAGATCCCACAGGTTAAGGGCTCAGTCCCATAAGACAGGGCCCCTCCCTTCAGATGCCAATCACAAGTTGTTACCTGTACTTCTGACCAAGAGGCTATAAATCTGAGGTTCCCACAACCCCAGGAATTCAAATAATTTGCTAGAGCAGCTCATAGAACTCAGGACAACAGTTTACTTACTATTTACCAGCTTATAAAAGTATATGACAAATGATAGAGATGAGTATCGAAATCGAAGAGATATATAGAGCAGGTTACATGGGAAGGGGCACATAGCTTCCATGCCCTCTCCAGGTAGCCAGTCTCCCAGCACCTCCACATGTTCACCAACCCAGAAGCTCTCCAAACCTCATACTATTTATAGAGCCTTCCTCATGTCAGGCATGATCTATCATTTAACTCTATTCCCAACCTTCCTCCCCTCTCTGAAGGATGGAAGTGAGGCTGAAAATTGCAAGCTTGTAATCATGATTTGGTCTTCCTGGCAAACAGCCCCCATCCAAGAGCCCACCAAGAATCACCTCATTAGAATAAAAGAAACTACTATAGCCCAGGAAATTCCAAAGGATTTAGTAGGAGCCTTATGTCAAGAACCAGGGTCAAAGACCAAATACTAGAACAAAAAAATTCTCCCAGTACTGTTATCACTGAGGAAATTAGAAGGGTTGTAGGAGCTCTATGTCAGCAACCGAGGTCAGAGACCAATAAATACATTTTATATTATCTCACAGAGTCAAATTATAAAATTTACTACAACCATGCTACATTAATGTCAGACCTACTCTATACAATCTAGATTTACATACATCTTCATAGAATAGCTCCCTGTTTGGCCAAGTCTTGTTCTTGGGGTAAAAATATTTTGAACGAGGGGCACCTGGCTGGCTCAGTAGGTAGAGCATACAACTCTTGTTTCAGGGTTGTGAGTTCGATGCTTAACCAACTGAGTCACCCAGGCACCCCATATTTTGTTTTTAAATTAGGATTCAAAGAGGCAAGTATGAACACAATTCATTCCCCCAAAAGTAGAAGCTGAACACAATTATTATTTCAATTATTCTACATCAGCCCTCCCAAAAGCATAAAGCAGATTCCCAGATTAAAGCTCTGCTCAAACAGGAATACTCCCATTTTACACCCAATTCAAGTAACAGAGGAAGTTTAGACCAATTTAACATACTTAATATGCTAGGCAATGAAGAAACTTTCCAAAAGACCTTAGTAAATATATCCCACAAAGTTTATACACCAATAGTTTATAGCCTTGGGAGGAAGGATGGCAAGAGTTATTAACTATTTGAGAAACTCAGTAAAGCTCTTTAGAAAAATGCACGTCTCCCTCTGTTTTAACTGCCTCCCTATTTACCTAGTTAGTGAGAAAAAGATTCCTGTTCTAGAGTTAAGAGGATGGCCAAATACACAACACCTGATACTGGACAGGTTTAAATCAACAGCAGTCACATATACTCACAGCGTTGAGGAGGAAGACTGCCACACTCATGCAGGGCCACACAGGGATAACCCTACAGAACAAAGTGAACCACTAGGGGCTGTGGGACGCAGGCTTTGCAGTACCAAGAGGGTGAGGTTTCCCCCGGCTCCTAGAAGAGGATGTGACTGGCTTGTTTAAATAATTCTGCAGCTGGCAGGGAAATGAAAGCTGTTATTCACAGATAAGCAGAAACTGCACCTGATCTATTTAATAATAATAAGGAGGGTTGTTTAGCTAGGGAATCTTATCCTCAGGAACAGAGTAGAGAAGAGAACTTGTAGTTAGGCCATTCAAGACCCTCCTGATTTTATCAGATATCAAGGAGCATGTAATACTGAGATTTAATTTTTGGCATTACAAAACACCTTCCTCTACAGACAGACAGACAGACAGACAGACACACACACACACACACACACACACACACCCTCTAGAATCCATATTAAGAACCACTGCTCAATATGTATATTTGATTGTTGCCTTTTCCCATGCATGCCGTCTTACAAAGAGTAGGCAATGCTTGATACTCAGGAGAGAATTTGGTCACTCAATCTCCTACAGATGGTCCTGGATAATACCTAGTAGTTTCAAATGTGCTTCAAGACGAATCTGAAAAAATTAATGAATAAATGGGGAGAAGGAAAAGCTCTTGCTTACAGCAGAATGCCAACTAAAAAATACAGACAGAATTAGAAAATCTCAACAATCATGATTTAAGCAAGAATCAATGAAAACTAAAACTACTAAGTGAACATTTGATTAAATACAAAATATTAACATAGTTTCAAAGGATCTCCCCACAGATACTTATTAAGTACAAAGGCAAAAATATCTTTATACCGAAAAAACTTGGCAGATACTAATTTATTTAAATAATCAAAATTAAGGGGCACCTGGGTGGCTCAGTCATTAAGCGTATGCCTTCGGCTCAGGTCATGATCCCAGGGTCCTGGGATCGAGCCCCGCATCAGGCTCCCTGCTCCGCGAAAAGCCTGCTTCTCCCTCTCCCACTCCCCCTGCTTGTGTTCCCTCTCTCACTGTGTCTTTGTCAAATAAATAAAATCTCTAAAAAAAAAAAATCAAACTTAGTATCACTAATAACGGAATAAATTGACATCATATGCTCCCTAATGTTATACCAAGAATTATTATTGTGATATTCCTGCCAAGAATGTATACCTGAATCTATTCATAAGGAAACATCAGGCAAACCCAGACTGAGAAACATTCTATAAATGATTGGCCAGGGGGCGCCTGGGTGGCTCAGTGGGTTAAGAGTCTGCCTTTGGCTCAGGTCATGATCCAGGGGTCCTGGGATCAAGCCCTGAGTGGGGCTCCCTGCTCAGAGGGGAGTCTGCTTCTCTCTCTCCCTCTGCCCCTTCCTCCTGCTCATGTGGTCTCTCTTCTTGCCCTGTCTCTCAAATAAATAAATAAATAAATAATTGGCCTGTACTCTTTAAGCACATTAAAATTCTGCACAACAGAGAAGCAAAGACTAAAAAATTGTTCCAGGGGCGCTGGGTGGCTCAGTCAGTGAAGCGTTTGCCTTTAGCTCAGGTCATGATCCCTGGGTCCTGGGATCAAGCCCCGCGTCGGGCTCCCTGCTCAGCGGGGAGCCTGCTTCTCCCTCTCCCTCTGCCTGCCGCTCCCTTGCTTGTGCTCTCTGTCAAATGAATAAATTAAATCTTAAAAAGTAAATAAATAAAATAAAAATAAAAAATTGTTCCAGATTAAGAGAGACTAAAAGGACATGACAACTAAATACAACACATAAGCCTTAACTAGCAAGAAAAAATGCTTACTTATTCATTTTTTTAATTCATTTTTGATACGAAGGACATCGTTGGGACAAGAGGAGAAAGTTGAATACGATCTGTGGCTCAGAGGGTAGTACTGTATCAGTTAACTTCCTGATTCTGATGGCTGCACTGTTTTACTTTATTATACAGAAGCCTGCCCTTGTTTTAGGAAATACAGACTGAAGAATTTATAGAGTGATGAGCATCATGTCAGCAACTTATTCTCAATTGGTTCAGAAAAATTACACACATGAATGCAGTAAAATGTGTGGAAGTTCTTTGTATTATTCTTCAATTTTTCTGTACGTTTGAAACATTCTCAAAATATAACATTAAAAAGTTTAACTTAAAAGGCACAACAGGTTCAGCTGGTTAAGCGTCCAACTCTTGGTTTTGGCTCAGGTCATGATCTCAGGGTTGTGAGATCGAGACCCAAGCTCAGCAGGAGTCTGCCTGAGATTCTATCTCCCTCTTCCACTGCCCCTCCCCCTGCTCATACATGCGCACACTAAAATAAATAGTTCTTTTTTTTAAAAGGCACAACAAAATAACATTTTTTGACAATTAGATTACCAAATACCAAAAAGTGTAAGTATATACTCATATATAGATTCAGCATCACAATAAATGATACATGCATTGCTCATACATTGCTGGTGGATGGATAAACTTCTAACCTCTGCAGAGGGCAATTCATCATTATCCATCAAAATGATAAATGCACATACCTTGAAACCAGGACCCTACTTCAAGGTATTTATCCTATGGATATATTCTCACATATGTATATAATATATAGACATTAATTGTAGCTTTGCTTGTAACAACAAAAGATCCCAAATAACATAAATATCCTTTAATAAAGCACTAGTTAAGTATATTTGGCATATCCATAATGATGAAATATTAGTAGTTCTTTGGGGCACCTGAGTGGCTCAGTCGATTGAGTGGCAGACTCCTGATTTCAGCTCAGGTCATGATCTCAGGGTCCTGGGATGGAGCCCCATGTCTGGCTCTGCACTCAGCAGGGGGTCTGCTTGAGGATACTCTTCCCTCTGCTCCTCCCCCTCCCCACTAGTGCACATGCTCTCTCTAAAATAAACAAATCTTTAAAAAAAGAAAGCAAAAGGTAGTTCTAAATGTACTGACAAAAATATTTCTAAGATATACTGTTACAGTAAAAAATGCCATGTATAGAGGCGCCTGGGTGGCTCAGTCGGCTAAGCGTCTGCCTTCGGCTCAGGTCATGATCTCAGGTCCTGGGATAGAGTCCCATATCGGGACTCCCTGCTCAGCGGGGAGCCTGCTTCCCCCTCTGCCTGCCACTCCCCCTGCTTGTGCGCTCTCTCTCCCCCTCTCTCTCTCTGACAAATAAATAAAATCTTTTAAAAAATAAAAATTAAAAAAAAATGCAATGTATAGAACAGTGCAGCTAGTGAAAAATCATTGTATGGGGAGAATATATATACACAGATATGTTTCCAAATGTATAAAACATCTCAAAAAAGATACCCCCAAAATTGATAACTGGTTTGCATCTGAAGAAGAGAACTAGATGGCTAGGGATCAAGGAAGGGAGCCCTTTTATATTCTTCATGCCTTCTAAACCATGTGATGCATTACTTTTTTAAGTCATAGGGACTACATATTATAATTCTATTCATACGAAATATCCAAAACAGGCAAATCCATAGAGACAGAAAGCAGACTGGTAGTTGCCAGGGACTTGTAGCAAGTGGGGAATGGAGAGCTGAGTGCTTAATTGGTCCAGGGTTTCCTTTTAGCATGATGAAGCTGGAATTAGATAGTGGTGACTATTGTACAACATTGTAAATATGCTAAATGCCACTGAACTGTACACTTTAAAATAGTTAAAGTGAATTTTGTTATTCATATTTTATCACAATAAAAAAATTAAACATTTACAAACTAAATATAAATGAAACCAATAAAATTCAAAATCACATAAATTTGATAGTATGTCTTACTGAAATTAAACTGTTACTCACAACATTAATAAGGAACCCACTGATTTGGCGCAGGTTTCTTTCAACAAGCTTTTTCTTCAAGAGGACATACAATGGATCAATTGTTTGGCCATCTTCTCTTTTTTTTTAAGATTTTTTTTTTTATTTATTTGAGAGAGAGGTAATGAGAGAGAGCATGAGCAGGGAGGAGAGGGAGAAGCAGACTCCCCACTAGGCAGAGAGCCCGACATGGGGCTCAATCCCAAGACCCTGGGATCATGACCTGAGCTTAACTGACTAAGCCACCCAGGCGCCCCAACTGTTTGACCATCTTAAGTTAATATATAAAACCTGCACTGATAGGAGTATACCACTAACACATCCTGTTCACCTCTGTTCTCATCTGAAGACATGAAAACTTATAATAATTATAAGGTGGCCATGCAAAAGATCCAGCACATGCTTATACGCATTTATTCATATCAGCTAAAAGAAAACACAATATTCTAAACTTCTCCAAGAATTTATAAGCCCCTGAGAAGACACCCAACCATTTCCAAGGACTTTAGACCCAACTAAAAACACTTATCTAATATCCACACAGGAGAGAGATTTTATCACTCCCTTTTTATATCCTTAATCTTCCCCTCTTCACTATCTCATTCCTTACAGCCTATACATACTACTTTTAAAAAACAGTAATAGGGCACCTGGCTGGCTCAGTCAGAACAGCGTGCAACTCTTGATCTCAGGGTTGTGGATTCGAGCCCCATGTTGGGTGCAGAGATTACTTAAAAAAATAAAATCCTGGGGTGCCTGGGTGGCTCAGTCGTTAAGCGTCTGCCTTCAGCTCAGGTCATGATCCCGGGGTCCTGGGATCGAGCCCCACATCGGGCTCCCTGCTTGGCAGGCAGCCTGCTTCTCCCTCTCCCACACCCCCTGCTTGTGTTCCCTCTCTTGCTGTATCTCTCTTGGTCAAATAAATAAATAAAATCTTTAAAAAAAATAAAATCCTAAAAAACAACAACAACAAAAAAAACCTCTCTGGCCCCTACTCCTTCCCTTCACAACCAAATTTATTTTTACATACTTCATTTACTTATATTCAGTGACTCCATTTGCCTGTTTCCACTCACTAGTTATCTATTACAATATGACTTTTGTTCCATTTTTTTAAACTGTTCTCTCAAATATTACCAAACCCTGAAAACCATAATATTCCAGTAGCCTCTTCTTGACTACTTGACTTCTCTGAAGCATTTCAGAGCCAAAGGACTTACCCAAGGGACTTACCTATAAATTTTCCAAGATCCTTTCATTCAATTATAAAGTGTTTTTGAATTCATACTATTTGATTTAAAACTATCTGAACAAGAGAAAGTTCCTGCCTTTGTATTCACACTTTAGTCAGGTAAATAAATAAAATATAAAACAAGAACAGTGTGGTTGAACAGTTTGAGAGAGAATGAGAAGGAATCAGAAAGAATGAAACAATTTCTTTCTGTTTCTAAAGAAAGTATTGTTTTGAATATTAGGAAGTCTAGGGCTTCCTGTATTAATTTCTGAGGACTGCCATAACAAAGTACCAAAAACTAGGTGGCTTAAAACAACAGAATTTATTCTCTCAAAATCTGGAGGCCAGAAGTTCAAAATCAAGGTGTCAGCAAAGCCTTTCTCTCTCTGAAGATTCCAGGGGAGAATCCTTCCTTGCCTCTTTCTAGCTTCTGGTAGTTGCCAACAATCCTTGGTGCCCCTGGGCTTGCAGCTGTATTACTCCAATCTCTGACTCCAACATTATGTGGCCTTTTCTCCTCATAAGGACACCAACCATTAGATTTTGGACCCACCCTAACACAGTATGACCTTATCTTAAGTTGATTACAACTGCAAAGACTCTATTTCCAAATAAGGTTGCATTCACAGGTACCAGAGGTTAGAACTTAAAACACAATTTTTAGGACACAATTCAACCCATTATACTTCCCCTTTAATTTTCTCAAGCCAAGGCGAAGAGTAGAGGCTGTAGACAAGACCAAAAAAAAAAAAAAAATTTTTTTTTAAAAGACAGAAGAGGGCCCTTCTAGCACAACCTCCAAAAAAGGCATATACCCTGAGCCATGGATGAAGTCATTAGTGGTAGACCTGATGTGAAATGTTGAGATCCGGGAGCAAAGAGTCAAGAAAGAATTCTTGAGATGTGTTTGGTGCAAAAAGGTGGTTTTATTAGAGTACAGGGACAGGACCCGTGGGCAGAAGGAGCTGAAATGGGGTTGTGAGGAAAGGCTGATCATATACTTTCAAGTTGGGAGGAGTTTAGGGATAGTGTAATCTCTAAAGAATTTGGAAGCAAGCTTTCCAGAACCTTGAAGGGCTAGCTATTGTTAGGAAAAAGTCATTTACTACTGTCTAGTAAAACCTTAGTCATGAGATCCTTCAGATGTACATCAGTGGGCCATATGCCTGGAGGATGATTGTTAACATATTATCTTGAGGGAGGGGGGTTAAGATAAAGGTAGTTTCCAAAGGGATTTTTATATGTTAAAGACTTACAGGATCCTGGAGGTCGGGCTAATGTCAAGCTAAAGTTGTCTTTTGCCCTTAGCAAAGTATTAACATTGAGGCAGTTGAGTTCCTTGAGGAAGGTCACTCTGCCTGTCCCAAATACTTAATGGGCTATTAAGCTGTCTAAGGAAGTTTAATTTTTTTTTCTTCTGCCTTTGTTCTCCACATCAGACCTACACTTTCATTCTCACACAAGGACTATTATCTGCAAAGGTACAGGGTTATAAAGAGACCTGAAGTGCCCAGTGAAGTTCAGTGGAGTGAAAATATACTCATTAGGGCACTTTCAAGTTGAGAAAGAAACCAAACTTAAACCAGCTTATGCAAAAATGATATCACTGATGAAGTAGATATTAAATATTATGTATTATTAAATTTTAAGAAATACACGCTGTATTTAGGGATAATATGGCATAACATCTGCAACTTATTTTCAAATGATCCAGAAAAAAAATGGACATATGGCGGGGGGGAGGCAAAATGTTAACAACTGTAGTATTTAGGATGATGATTATTCTTTCAACTTCTCTACATGTAGGAAATTTTTCAAAAATAAAAAATGATGGGGGAGGGGCGCCTGGGTGGCTCAGATGGTTAAGCGTCTGCCTTGGGCTCAGGTCATGATCCCAGAGTCCTGGGATCAAGCCCCACATTGGGCTCCTGGTTCAGCAGGGAGCCTCCTTCTCCCTCTCCCTCTGCCTCTCCCCCTGCTCATGCTCTCTCTCTTTCTATTTCTGTGTCTCAAATGAATAAATAAAATCTTAAAAAAAAAGAGAGATGATGGGGGAAAATGAGGACATATTTTAACTGGGACAAACAGGCTTCCATCCCACTTCAAGGTGGATTAGATCTAGGATTAAAAAGATGTGAAAAGGTGAGAAAAAAAAAAAAGATGTGAAAAGGTGAATTATACTACATGGATCTCTCATCTCCATACTTTTCTACATAAAACATCCCTCTCCAGTAATCCACCACAAAGCAAGATGTTTCTCACAATGTTCTTTTCCCCAATTAACCTCTCTCTGAATGAGAGGCAGGAGGGTGTCAGGAGGTTGGCAAAGATTCCCCAGTCCAGTAAATGTACTAAATCAGAGAAGGGATTAAGGGATTAAGAGTTGAGTAAATTAACTCCCTCTTCAATTTATCTTAACTCTTAACTCCCTTCTCATATTTAGCAGGTTAAAGAGTGAGAAACTATAGTAAAACAAAAATAAAGCAGGAAATCAGTAACACAGAATGTATTATAGTCTAAATACCATTCTCTGGTGAAGAGATTAGCTACCATAATAGAAAAAGAAAGAGGCAGAGATGGATCATTATCTACCACAGGCTTGGCAATAGAGAAAAAAACCTGGGAAAACAGGATATTCACTTAACAAAGATGGAAGAAAAATAAGAGGAAGGGAAACAAGCAGAAAAGAAATGAGAGAGCAGATCAATGAGACAGTGCAGCAGCTAAGCTGCCATACCCAGAGCTGTCTTCAGGGATCTCAGATCCCTACAACCAGCTCCAAAAGTGCTTCTCAATTTTGTCCTGACACCAGTCACAGCTTTTGAAAAATTGTAAGAACACATAAATGAAACTATGAATCCTAGGCAGATGGGAAAATACAGAATTCCTTTCTCCCCCAACAAGAAATGAACCCATTCATAGGTAAAACTTATTAATCCTCACAAACCTCAACTTCCTTCAAAAGGTTAAGTGCTTAAGGAATCTCACTGATTTGCACAGGTATCTTAAGGATGACAATCACTCTTGTATAGAACAGCAGATGGGAATCTCTCCCTGAATCTGTTTATTCAACCAAAAAATGAATGTCATTTGGAAAAATGTAGTCTTATGTTGTCTTTCAGAAGGCCATATAAACACCAGTAAATAACCCTATTTATTATTTTAATTACTTCTAAAATATTAATCTCTGACAGATAAAAAAGAAACAATCATTATTTTAACTCAATTCAACAATGCAAGGAGGGAGCATCTGTTAAATCCTTGGTTCTCCTTCAATTATGTACCTTCATAATACAAATCTGATTTGCAGCTACTCCATGAACTATTATTAATTAACAATTTTACTCATTTCAACTTCACCTCTCCAACTTAGAACTGTTAACATGGTTTTTATTTTTTATTTTTTTTAAACAGGCTCCATGACCAATGTAGGGCCTGAACTCATGACCCTGAGATTAAGAGTCATACGGTCTACTAACCGAGCCAGCAAGGCGCGCCAACATGGTTTTTATAATTTTTTTTAATCAAATCTTTAAACAGAATTTATTTTGGTACTTGAGGAACAGACCATACTTGACCAACAAGTTCACAATGAACAGTCTTAGATACCTACTATAAAGTACAAGATTTGAATTACGTGGCTATTAATCCAATCACTAAAGAAATTATGACCAAAAAAATCTGAATTGCCAACAATCTAGGGGTATTACAACACTTTTCAAATATAACATTCATTCTTGAAACAGTCAATTTAAATAATACTATACAACTGGTCAAGTGTAAACCTAATCAATAAAAAGCAGTCTTACCTGTATGAGGCGGATCTAACGTTACCATTACAGATGCTTCAGAACAGTGTTTTCCACTGTAATTATGCCCATGATTAATTTCTCTAGCACTTCCCTCAGTAGGCAGATTTAAACTGCATATTCTGGGATTATTTTGTAACTGGAGGAAGGTGTTCTTACTTGCAACAACCTAAAAGAAGGAAGTATTTATTTTATGCAGAAATTAAATCTAATCTCCCGTATTTTTACATAACAGATTCCTAATTTAAAATATAAACTACCAGTTTCTCTATATCTTAATAGGGAATAGATATTTTAAAATAAATTTAAAATCCAAATTTTACTATTAAACTAGTTTTAATTGTTATAAAAGCTGAAAGACACAACAGAGTAAAAATTATGCCTATAATTATAGTGTATGTTAAACAACATATCAGAAGAGTTTCAAACATGTCATAACATGCCATTCTCAGAATCAATTGCTCTTTTTTGTCAAGTTTCTCAATATTAAAATCAATACTTAAATATTCTCCATTTTTTATGTGGGATAGTGGTACTGTCACTGCATTGTTTACAGAGACAAATATTAAACTGTTTACAAATGAAAAGATATTTCTGGGATTGGCATCAAAATAATGAGTATGCTGCACCAAAAATAATGAGATTCCTAGGAATAAACCTAACCAAAGAGGTGAAAGACCTGTACTCTGAGAACTATGAAACAATGATGAAAGAAATTGAAGACAACATAAAGAAATGGAAAGACATTCCATGCTCATGGATTGGAAGAACAAATATTGTTAAAATGTCTATACTACTCAAAGCAATCTACACATTTAATGCAATCCCTATCAAAATATTGACAGCATTTTTCACAGAACTAGAACGACACTAAAATTTGTATGGAACTACAAAAGATCCCAAATAGCCAAAGCAATCTTGAAAAAGAAAAGCAACGCTGGCATCACAATTCCAGACTTCAGGTTGTATTACAAGGCTGTAGTAATCCAAACAGTACAGTACCGGCACAAAAACAGACACACAGATCAATGGAACAGAATAGAAAATCCAGACATTAACCTGTAACTCTATGGTCAATTAATCTTCAACAAAGCAGGAAGGATTTTCCAATGGGAAAAAGACAGTCTCTTCAACAAATGGTATTGGGAAAAATCAACAACATGCAGAAGAATGAAACTGGGCCACTTTCTTACACCATACACAAAAATAAATTCAAAACGGAGGGATGCCCGGATGGCTCAGTCAGTTAAGTGTCTGACTCTTGATTTCAGCTTACGTCATAATCTCAGGGTTGTAAGATTGAGCCCCCCACTGGGCTCCACACTGGGCATGGAGCCTGCTTAAAAGATTCTCTCTCCCTCCCTCTACCACTCCCCCCCAGAAATGGATTAAAGACCTAAATGTGAGACCTGAAACCATAAAAATCCTAGAAGATAGCACAAGCAGTAATTTCTCTGACACTGGTCACAGGAACTTTTTTCTAGATAGGTCCTCTGAGGCAAGGGAAACAGAAGCAAAAATAAATTGGGACTAAATCAAAATAAAAAGCTTCTCCACAGCAAAGGAAACAACCAACAAAACTAAACGGCAACCTACGGAATGGGAGAAGGTATTTGCAAATGACATATCCAATAAAGGGTTAGTATCCAAAATATATTAAAAAACTTATACAATACCCCCCCAAAAATGGGCAAAAGGCATGAACAGACATTTCTCCAAGGAAGATGTCCAGATGGCCAACAGACACATGAAAAAGATGCTCATTATCACTCATCATCAGGGAAATGCAAATCAAAATTACAATGAGCTATCACCTCACACCTGTCAGAATGACCAGAATCAACAACATAAGAAAGAACAGATGTTGGTGAGGATGTGGAGAATAAGGAACCCTCTTATTGGTGGGAATGCAAACTGGTGCAGCCACTGAAAAACAGTATGGAGGTTCCTCAAAGTTAAAAATAGGAGCACCAGGGTGGCTCAGTCAGTTAAGCGGCTGCCTTCAGCTCAGGTCATGATCCCAGGGGTCTGGGATCAAGCCCCGCATCGGGCTCCTTCCTCAGCGGAGAATCTGCTTCTCCCTTTCTCTCTCCCTCTGCCTCTCCCTGCCTCTTGAGTCTATTCAAATACCTTGGGGGCGCCTGGGTGACTCAGTTAAGCACCCAACTCTTGATCTCAGCTCAGGTTTTGATCTCATGTTCGTGAGTTCAAGTTCCATATTGGGCTCCACACTGGGTGTGGAGCCTACTTTTAAAAAAATTAATTAATTAAATAGACTAAGATATATGTGTACATATATACATATACATATATATCCTATTTCCTTAAACATTCACCCACTAGTTTTGGTTATCTATTGAATTTTTTTTTTTAGAGACAACACAAATACCTGTCTAATGCCAACAACTGCTACAGAAAGCAAAACAGGTGAGCAGGAACATAAGTGGTTCTAGCCAATGTCCACATATGAAGGAGGCAGTGACATTTATGGTTCTCCAAACCTCAAACTTCCTTCTAGAGTTCATACTGACCAGTCCCTTCAATTGTTTTAAGAATTACACAGATTCTGCTCCATGGATTGAGAACTAATATGCAAACTCTGTTATAGAGCACACTAATATTAACTGTCTTAATTCCATTTTAAAATCCTAGCATATTGTAGGTGGTTAAGTATTCCCGTGTAATAAACATGTAACTTAAAAGCCCTCCTTTATCCCCAGAAATCATTCATAAGCAAATATTATTGTGTGCTAACAAGCTCCTTTAATTGGACTACCAAAAGCTGTTTTCTCTTCAGCCCTGGCTTAAGACAGATATACCTAAACTTTTTTTTAAAGATTTTTTTTTTTTTGACAGAGAGCGAGCGAGCGAGAGCAGGAACACAAGCAGGGGGAGTGAGAGAGGGAGAAGCAGGCGTCCTGCCGAGCAGGGAGCCCGATGTGGGGCTCGATCCCAGGACCCTGGATCATGACCTGAGCCAAGGCAGATGCTTAACTGAGCCACCCAGGCACCCCCCCACACATTTTTTTAATTGAGGTTTAATTGACATAAAACATTAGTTTCAGATGTACAACAGTAATGATTCAGTATTTGTATATACTGCAAACGGATCACCACAATAAGTCTAGTTAAATCCATCACCATACATAGTTACAGAATTTTTTTTCTTGTGATGAGAACTTTTAAGATCTACTTCTTAGCAACTTACGGCATCCACCTTTTCTAACACCACTTCTATTATTATGATTTAGCATTCCACTTTAAGAAACAGCTTACTCCTCTTCTTATATATTTTACTTATATTAGTATAGATTCAGACTCCTGTATAATTCAATGAATTACTACCAATTAGCATATTTATTGACACTCGATTTGTTCCAGATTTTGTATTTATCAGACCAAACAAATAAAAACCCCTGAAGGGGGCGCCTGGGTGGCTCAGTCATTAAGCGTCTGCCTTCGGCTCAGGTCATGATCCCAGGGTCCTGGGATCGAGCCCCACATCGGGCTCCCTGCTCGGCGGGAAGCCTGCTTCTCCCTCTCCCACTCCCCCTGCTTGTGTTCTTGCTCTCGCTATCTCTCTGTCAAATAAATAAATAAAATCTTAATAAAAAATAAATAAAAACCCCTGAAGTTACCAAAACAATACTATTTTCATCTAAGATGAGAAATAATTTAAGAACAAAAATTTAGGAATGGAATAGACTAAGGAGAAGGGAGAGTGAACTGCTAAGGCTTCTCATGTTGCCTTGCTTAAAACAGCTGTACAATTTCAAAAATGCCTATTTCAAAAATGCCTAGTTTTTAAAAATAACTTTAGTTTCCTAGTAGAATTAAAAGAAGAAAAGAGTAAATCAATGAATTTGGTCTCAAATTAGTCCTTACATCAAAAAATAAACCTTAAGACTAGAGTGTCAAAATGATTAATGGGCAAAGAAGAGTCTTCTTAACATCCTGGAACAACAAGGTATCCATGTACAAAAGAATGAAATTGGACCACTACCTCACACCACACACAAAAATGAACTCAAAAATGGGACACAGATTCAAATGTAAGAACTAAAACTACAAAAGTCACGGGACGCCTGGGTGGCTCAGTTGGTTAAGCGTCTGCCTTCAGCTCAGGTCATGATCCCAGGGTCCTGGGATCGAGTCCTGCATCGGGCTCCCTGCTCAGTGGGGAGCCTACTTCTCCCTCTACCTGCCGCTGCCCCTGCTTGTGCGCATGCTCTCTCTCTCCGGCAAATAAATGAATAAAATCTTTAAAAAAATGAAATAAAAATAAAATAAAACTATAAAACTCTTAGAATACAGGAGACAAGGGAAAAAATTCTGTAACTATGTACAGTGACAGATGATAACTACACTTACCATGGTGATCATTTCACAATATCTACAAATATCAAACCATTATGTCATACACCTGAATAAAATGCTGTATGTCAATCACACCTCAATAAAAAACAAATTAGGTTTTTTTTTTTAAGATTTTATTTCTAAGTAATCTCTACACCCAACATGGGGCTCAAACTCACGACCCTGAGATCAAGAATCACATGTTCTACTGACTGAGCCAGCCAGGCACCCCAAAAAACAATTTTTTTTTTTTTTTTAAATAAAATACAGGGGTGCTTGGGTGGCTCAGCTGGTTCAGCAGCCGACTCTTGGTTTCAGCTCAGGTCATGATCTCAGGGTCATTAGATCAAGTCCCATGTCTGAGAGTGCAGTCTGCTTAAGATTCTCTCTGCCCTTCACCCCTCCCTCTCTAAAAAACAAATTAATTAATAAAATAAAATACAGGAGTAACTCTTCATGACCTTCTTAGATATAATACCAAAATCATAAGTACTAACACCAAAAAAATTAGATAAATTGTATTTAATCAAATTTAAAACTTCTGTGCTGCAAATTATACTATCAAGAAAGTGAATATCCAACAGAAGAGGAGAAAATATTTGCAAATAATATAACTGATAAGGGACCTGTATCTAGAATATATTTTTTAAATAACACTCTTGGGGTGCCTGGTTGGCTCAGTTAATGGAGTATGGGACTCATGATCTCAGGGTTGTGAATTCAAGCCCCATGGTAGGTGTAGGGATTAATAAAAAATAAAAATTAAATTCAATTAAAATTAAATTTTTAAAAAAATCTTAAAAAAAAAACTCTTACAACTCTATAACAAAAATCAAATAATACAATTTTACAAAGGTCAAAGGATCTGGGGGCACCTGGGTGGTTCAGTCAGTTAAACATCCAACTCTTGATTTTGGCTCAGGTCATGATCTCAGGGTCCTGGGATCGAGCCCCACATTGGGCTCTGTGCTCAGCATGGAGTCTGCTGGAAAGTCTCTCTCTCTCTCTCTCTCCCTCTGCCCCTCCCCCCTCTCTAAAATAAACAAAATCTTTTAAAAAACACACATAAAGGTCAAATGATCTGAATAGTCCAAAGAAGATACACAAATGGCCAATAAGCACATGTAAAGATGCTCAACAATATTAGCCACCAGTGACATACAAATCAAAACCACAAATAAGATACTACTTCAACCACCAGTACGGCTACAATCAAAAACATAATAATAAATGTTGACAAGGATGTGGAGAAATTGAAACCCTCATACATTGATGGTGGGAACAAAAATACTGCAGCCACCTTGGAAGAGTC
The DNA here is from genome assembly GCF_004348235.1 of Phoca vitulina. NCBI lineage: Eukaryota > Metazoa > Chordata > Mammalia > Carnivora > Phocidae > Phoca > Phoca vitulina. The sequence continues at coordinate 40,932,625 of NW_022589728.1, forward strand.
TGGCAGTTCATTAATGAAAGGTTAAACACAGAGTTATCATATGATCCAGCAATTCCATACCTAGGAATATACCCAAGAAAAATGAAAACACATGTCTACACAAAAACTTGTTCACAAGCATTATTAATAACTCATAATTTGAAAAGTGGAAACAATCCAAATGCCTGTCAACTGATGGATTAATAAAATGTGGTATATTAATATATTACACAGTAGGGTAGGCAGAATAATGCTTCCCAAAGATGTCTATACTAATCCCCAGAATCTGTGAATATGTTACAAGGCAAAAGAATTTTGTAGATGTGATTAAGATGTGCTTAAAGTAATCTCTCCTGAAATGGAGAGATTGTCCTGGCTTACCCAGGTCAACCCAATCTAATCAAATCATTCCCAGTTTGAGAGAACCAGAAACATAGTAACATGGCAACTGAAACTGTCATTGCTGGCTTTGAAAATCAAAGAAGGGCAAAAAAAAATGCAGGTGGCCTATCGAACCTAGAAAAGGAAAAGGAAACAGATTCTCCCCTAAAACCTCCAGAAATAAATGCAGCCCTGCCAACACCTTTTGCAAATATCTTCTCCCATTCCATAGGCTGCCTTTTAGTTTATTTCCTTTGCTGTGCAGAAGCTTTTCATTTTGACAAAGTCCCAATAGCTCATTTTTGCTTTTATGTCCCTTGCTTCTGGACATGTGTCTAGTAAGAAGTTGCTATGGCAGAAGTCAAAGAGGTTGCTGCCCATGTTCTCCTCTAGAATTTTGATGAATTCCTGTCTCACATTTAGGTCTTTCATCCATCTTGAATTTATGTTTGTGTATGATGTAAGAAAGTGGTCCAGTTTTCCCAATACCATTTGTGAAAGTCTTTTTTCCAATGGATATTCTTTCCTGCTTTGTTGAAGATTAGTTGACCACAGAGTTGTGGGTCCATTTCTGGGTTCTCTATTCTGTTCCACTGATCTATGAGTCTGTTTTTGTGCCAATACCATACTGTCTTGATGATTACAGCTTTGTAATACAGTTTGAGGTCCAGAATTGTGATGCCTACAACTTTGGTTTTCTTTTTCAACATTACTTTGGCTATTTAGGGTCTTTTCTAGCTCCATACAAATTTTAGAACTGTTTGTTCTAACTCTGTGAAAAATGATGTGCTATTTTGAGGGAACTGCGCTGAATGTGTAGGGAGAATAGACATTATTTTAACAATATTTGTTCCTCGGGGCGCCTGGGTGGCTCAGTCGTTAAGCGTCTGCCTTCGGCTCAGGTCATGATCCCAGAGTCCTGGGATCGAGTCCCACATCGGGCTCCCTGCTCGGCAGGAAGCCTGCTTCTCCCTCTTCCACTCCCCCTGCTTGTGTTCCTGCTCTCGTTATATCTCTGTCAAATAAATAAATAAAATCTTAAAAAAAAAAAACAAAAACAGTATTTGTTCCTCCAATCCATAAGTATGGAATATTTTCCATTTCTTTGTGTCTTCAATTTCTTTCAAAAGTGTGCTATAGTTTTCAGAGATCTTTTACCCCTTTGATTAGGTTTATTCCTAGGTATCTTATGGTTTTTGGTGCAATTGTAAATGGGATCGATTCCTTGATTTCTCTTTCTGCTACTTCATTATTGGTGTATAGAAATGCAACAGATTTCTGTACATTGATTTTATATTCTGCAACTTTGCTGAATTCGTGTATCAGTTCTAGCAATTTTTCATGGAGTCTCTCGGGTTTTCTATGGCAACACCTTGATCTTAGCCCAGTGAAACCTGTTTTGGACTTCTGACCTACAGAATTGTAATAGATTTGTGTTCTTTTAAGCCACTAAACTTGTGATAACTTGTTATAGCAGCAATAGAAAACTAATAAATTTGGCAATAAAAAGAAATAAATTATTGATACATGGGTGAGCCTTGAATACATTATGCTAACTGGAAAAAGCCAGTCACAAAAAGCTACAAGTATGATGAATGTATGATTCTATTTATATGAAATGTCCCTAATAGGCAAATCTACAGAGACAGAAAAAAAGATTAGTGGTTGCAAAGCGCTGAGAGATTTGGAGAAAAATGAACAACTGGTTAATATATACAAGGTTTCTTTCTGGAGTGATGAAAATGTTCTAAAATGGATCTTGGTGATCACTGCAAAACTGTGAATATAGTATATGATTTGTATGGTATGTGAATTGTATCTAATTAAAGCTGCTTTTAAAAAAAGAAACCTTGGGACGCCCGGGTGGTTCAGTCAGTAAAGTACCTGCCTTCGGCTCAGGTCATGATCCCAGGGTCCTGGGATAGAGCCTCGCATCGAGCTATTTGCTCAGTGGGGAGCCTGCTTCTCCCTCTGCCTGCGGCTCCCCGGGCTTGTGTGCATGCACACTCTCGCTCTCTGACAATTAAATAAATAAAATCTTTAAAAAAAAATAAGGGGCACCTGGGTGGCTCAGTCGTTATGAGTCTGCCTTCGGCTCAGGTCATGATCCCACGGTCCTGGGATCGAGCTCCGCATCAGGCTCCCTGCTCTGTGGGAAGCCTGCTTCTCCCTCTCCCACTCCCCCTGCTTGTGTTCCCTCTGTCACTATGTCTCTCTCTGTCAAATAAGTAAATAAAAAATCTTTTGGGGAAAAAAAAAACAGAAACCTGTGTTTTCTTCTTACATTGTGGCCAGAATTCTAAAGAAATGTAGGATAAAACAAACACATGCAGACCAAAAAAAGCAGAGTTAAAAACTAGTAGACCTTTCTGGGGCGCCTGGGTGGCTCAGATGGTTAAGCATCTGCCTTCGGCTCAGGTCATGATCCCAGGGTCCTGGGATCAAGCCCCACATCGGGCTCCTGGCTCAGCAGGGAGCCTGCTTCTCCTTCTCCCTCTGCCTCTCTCCCTGTTCATGCTCTCTCTCTCTCTGTATCTCTGTCTCAAATGAATAAATAAAATCTTTAAAAATAAATAAATAAATAAAAACTAGTAGACCTTTTTAACAACAAAAAGACAATCAATAAAACCATCCATTAAAGGGGTGCCTGGGTGGCTCAGTCGTTAAGTGTCTGCCTTTGGCTCAGGTCATGGTCCCAGGGTCCTGGGATGGAGCCCCGCATCAAGCTCCCTGCTCAGCGCGAAGCCTGCCTCTCCCTCTCCTACTCCCCCTGCTTGTGTTCCCTCTCTCACTGTCTGTCCCTGTCAAATAAATAAATAAAATATTTTAATAAATAAATAAATAATAAAACAATCCATTAAAAACCAGGCAAAGAACTTGAATAGATATTTCTCCAAAGATACAAATAGCCAATAAGCACATGAAAGGATGCTCAGCATCACTATTCATAAAAGAAATGGAAATCAAAACCACAATGAAAAACCAATCACACCTACTAGGATATCTACAATCAAAACAAAACAAAATAGAAAATAACAAGTGTTGCTGAGGACGTGGAAAAACTGGAACCCTCACACATTGCTGGTGGGAATGTAAAACTGCAGCAGCAGTTGTCGAAAACATTTTGGTAGTTCTTCAAAAAGTTAAACGTAGAATTACCATATGACCCAGCAATTCCAGTCCTAGAAAAATGAACACAGGGACTCAAATAGAAACTTGCATGCCTATGTTCATAGCAGCATTATTCACAACAGCCAGAAAGTGAAAACAACCCAAGTATCCATCAAAAAAGTGAATGGATAAACAAACTGTGATGTATACATACAAATGAATGTTATTCAACCATACAAAGTCGTGAAGTTCTGACACATGCTACAACACAGATGACCCTTGAAAATATTATGCTAAGTGAAATAAGCCAGAAACAAAAGGGCAAATATTGTCTGATTCCACTTATACGAGGTAACTAGAAGTCAAATTTATGAAGATAGAAAGTACAATAGTAGTTACAAGGGAGTGGGTAAAGGAGGGAATAGAGAATTACTGCTTAATGGTGGTTATAGTTTGAGGTAATGAAAAAGTTTCCAACTGAAAACAGTGGTGATTGTTGCACAACAGTGTGAGTATAATTAAAGTCACTTATTTTGCAAACTTAAAAATGGTAAATAGCAGATTTTATGTTATATATATTTTACCACAATAAAAAAAGGAAAAAAATCTGGTGACAGATGGTGACTACACTTAATATCATAAGCATGACATACCGTATGTAATTGTCAGATCACTGTGCGTTGTATACCAAAAATTAATATAATATTGTATGTCAACTACAACAACCAAAAAGGAGAGGGAAAAAGAATTTGTAGACTTTAATCCCCATACCATGAATGGATCAGAAAACTGTAGAGCAGCAGGAAATGTGGACTGCCCATTTTATACACCTTTATATACTATCTATATAAATAAGACCTTTGGTCTTAGACATAAGACCAAAAACAATCCTCTTAGTAGTAAAAAATCAAGACTGCTTTAGGGGCACCTGGCTAGCTCCGTCGGTAGAGCATGCAACTCTTCATCTCGAGAGTTCATGAATTCAAGCCTCACACTGGATATAGAGTTTACTTAAAAAAAAAAAAAAAAATGGAGGTGAGGTACTGCTTTAAGCATTTACTTTTTATAGATAAAAATGTAAGGAAATGGGGGCAACCTGGCTGGCTCAGTCACTGGAGCATGAGACTCTTGATCTTGGGGTTGTGAGTTCAAGCCCCACACTGGGTGTAGAGATTACTTAAAAAATAAAATAAAATCTTAAAAAAAAAAAAAAAGAAAGGAAATGTCCAGAATTGTTATACAGATTATTACTTACATGTTTACTCCTTAAATCACCTTATCTAAAGTTTCTTAAGATTTCATTTTCTTCAATGTTTTATTTAAATTCAATTTAGTTAACATATACTGTATTATTACTTTCAAGGGTAGAATTTAGTGATTCATCAGATGCATATAACACCCAGTGCTCATTACATCAAGTACCCTCCTTAATGCCCAGCACCCAATTACCCCATCCCTCCACCTACCTCCCCTCCAGCAACCCTCAGTTTGTTCCCTATAGTTAAGAGTCTCTTATGGTTTGCCTCCCTCTCTGTTTTTATCTTATTTTTCCTTCCCTTTCCCTATGTTCATCTGTTTTGTTTCTTAAATTCCACATGTGAGTGAAATCATATTTTGTCTTTCTCTAGCTGACTTATTTTGCTTACCATAATACCCTCTAGTTCCATCCACAAGATTTTTTTTAAGTAATCTCTACACCCACGGTGGGGCTTGAACTCATAACCCTAGATCAAGAGTCACATGCTCTTCCAACTGAGGAAGCCAGGAGCCCCTTATCTAAGTTTTCATTTATGTGGTAACTTTAAAAAGAATACTGATTAGAATAATTTATTTTTACAAGAATATCCACCCTCTCCCTCACAGAGGTATTTTTTACTGTTAACAGAAGTTTATCCTATAGAGCCAACTGCAAGTCATTCCTTGAAAAAAAAAAAAAAATTATGTAATCATTACTCTAAAGTTTTTGGAAGACTTTATCAAAGATACTAAAAATTCCTTCAGGCAGTAAGTGTTGTTAACTTTTTAAATGAAATGTTTAAAAAAAAAATGCATCCTTCTCTATATTATGCTTTTTTTTTTTTTTTACCTCAAATAATTTTACGTCTGGACTCATCTTTGTATTCTCTTCATTTGGACTTGGATTACTTCTCCCTGGTGGTATAAATTTTAGTTTTTTGAAGGGATTCCCCTGCAACTGACTTGGTGCTGCAGATCGTCTCATATTCAGCAACGCTGACCTAAAAAATACCCAAAACAGAAATCATCCATGAATCTGATAGAATTAACTCCAAACATGAAAATAGCTCATCACTACAACCATATCTTGAAAAATGTAACAGAATAAACGTGTAAAAAACCTTGGAAAACAAGTTTCACAGCTAGGGATATTTTATTTTCATCACAAAGGGTTACTGAAAAGAATCTAAGACTTAAATTGAATGGTGTAAACTTGAGCATATGGATTTTGATAATACTATAGATTAGATAATGATAAAGTAGTCTTTGAAGGGTGCAACCATTAAACCTCTAGGAGCAAGAACAGCCAAGAACAGCAACAGACCTGGTTTTCGGCTTCCAACTACCGTTAAGGAGCAGTTACACTTCGTGACTTAAGTCGCTCCTTTGACTTTGTGGCCCCGTTAAAAGTGTCCACAGACATCGTCTATTAATTAACCGGCTAATACCGTGCAGGATAACGTAGATTAGTCCTGGTGGAAACAAACCCAAGCACCGCAGAAGGAAAGCCGGCGGACCGCTGAGAGACCACCGCCCACAGTCGCCTCTCCCTGGGACCTTCCCACCACACGCACCGCTACCGCCAGCTCCGCACCAGCCCACCCCGTGGCCAACAGCGAGGCCGTCCCTCACACTTCAGCACCCCCCTCCCCCGCCTTCCCCCGGCCGCTCCACCGCCTTCCTTCCCTGCTCCACCTCCTTCCTTCCTCCTTCCCAACCCCCGGAGGCCGGCTTCGGCGCCTCTCCCCACTTTGTCCCGCACGAGCCCACAGGCTGCCTCAGCCCCACAAGACTTCCCCTCCAAGAACGTACCGGCAAAGATCCGACAGAAGTCGCGCGTCATCCGAGAAAGAATTCGGGTACACAGAGACCTCTTCAACGCAGGTTAAGGCTCCCGCCTCGGCGCAGCCTATAGCGGACAAGCTAGCCGAGCGTGCGCACTACCTTTCTGCGGCTGCGCCTCCTTCAGCCCGACTCTGATTGGATGAACTTAACTGCGCATGTCTCTTTGCGTTTCCCTTTAAGCATTTGTAGTTTCAGATTTATGGTTCAATTAAAAAATATTTACTTGGAAAAATATTTGTTTTTTATTGATTGATTGATTGCCTACTGTCACATGCTGTAGGTGCTGATACAGACCTCATTTTAGAACAGACGACGCATACTTCTTAAATCTAAGAACATCTACATGGATGTGTTTAGGCAGTTAGATGGTCTGCATAATAGTATGTGCTTGGAAAAATAGTATGCAAATGTACTTTACCATAAAGCTCTTAAATTATGCAGCATTTTAGGAATGAAGTGACTTTAGCAACGTTGTTAAAATAATATAGGCCTTTAAAGTACCTGGCACACTTTAAAAATAAATAAAGTACTTGTCACAAATAGGCAAACTAACGTTTTAGAAGTGGTCTGACACCTTTTAATGCAGTGACAAGGCAGAGAAATATATAGGTCATAGGCTTTTTAACGTAAAATTATCTCCAGGGGCACCTTGGTGACTCAGTTGCTTAAGCCTCTTTGACTCTTGGCTTCAGCTAAGGTCATGATCTGAGTCCTGGCATCCAGCCCCCTGTGGGCTCCCTGCTCAGTGGGGAGTCTCCTTCTTCCTCTCTCTTGTCCCTCTGCCCCTTCCCCCCACTCATGTTCGCTCTCTCTCACTCTCAAATAAGTAAATAAAATCTATATTTTAAAAAAAAGTATCTCCAAACCAGGTCACTGCCTGTATTACCTATAAAAATATTCCAGTTTAAACAAAACACTTAGAAATGCATGAATAGGGACACCTGGGTTATTCAGTCCGTGAGCACTGGACTCTTGATCTCAGCTCAGGTCTTGATCTCAGGGTCATGGGTTCAAGCCCCACCTTGGGCATGTTGGGTGTGGAGCCCACTTGAAAAAAAAAAATGTGTGAATAGAATAATTTTCATAATTTAGCTTGATTTTCAAAAGCCATTAATTCTAGGGGCGCCTGGGTGGTTCAATTGGTTAAGCATCCCACTAATGATTTTGGCTCAGGTCATGATCTCAGGGTCATGAGATCAAACCCCACAATGGAGGCTCAGCATGGAGCCTGTTTAAGACTCTCTCCTCCCTCTGCCCCTCCTCACTTACATTCTCTCAAAAAAAAAAAAAAAGGCCATTTACTCTAAAATATATGTGAAGAATTAGGGAATATTAAATTTTACCAAACTGTGGTAGACTGGGTATCATTTTTTTTTAAATTTTATTTTATTTTTAAGTAAACTCTATACCCAATGTGGGGCTTTAACTCAGACCCTGAGATCAAGAATCACATGCTCTACCAACTGAGCCAGCCAAGTGCCCCTGTATCATTTTTTTATATACTAAATTGTTACAAATTTTTGGTCTTTATTTTAGCAAAATTAGTGTTTTAAATAAAGATGTTATGAGTTATATAACAGCAAACATTAGGATTAATTTTCTACAATAAAGATAAGGACAGGGGGTGCCTGGGTGGCTCAGTCAGTTAAGCGTCTGCCTTTGGCTCAAGTCATGATCCCAGGGTCCTCAATGGAGCCCCGCATCAGGCTCCCTGCTCCATGGGGAGCCTGCTTCTCCCTCTCCCTCTGCTGCTCCCTCTGCTTGTGCTCTCTATCAAATAAATAAATAAAATCTTAAAAAAAAAGATAAGGACAAACAGCAAAATTATAACTGATGAGTATAATCCAAAAGAAGTATAGTACTATTTAGAACACAGCAAATAAAATACTTTTCTTTGAAACAGTAAATTTCAAAAGGTTTATTTATATTTTATAGGAATTATTTATGGGAGGAGAAATCAATCTCACTTTTTATTCTTTCTAACAAAAATTATCATCATGAAATACTCATTTTACTTCACTTAATTATTTTATGATACTAGATAAAGATGGGCTAGGAAATAAAGGCTAGAAAGTTTTCTGTCATTTTAGAAAGAATATAACTATTTCCCAATACTAACATGTCTTATTACATAAATGATTTGTAATTTTCTGCATTTCAATCATAAAGTCTATCACTTGCATCCAATGATAAAGAAGATAAATGAGTAAACTATATAGTGTTAGAGAATGAAAAGTGGTAAGAAGAAGAGTAAAGCAGAGATGGAAGTACTGAAATTCTATATAGGGTAGCCAGGGAAGGCATCTTTGAACAAAGGTCCTGAAGCAATAAAGCACTGAAGGCCAGTAGGAACAGTCAGAGGGTCGTAGCTGAAGCAGAGTGAGCTCAGAGAGTAGTAGATGAAGTCAAAGAAATAACAAGGAGGGTGAAAAACCTGTGGGTGATTGTAAGAACTCCAGCTTTTATTCTGAGGCCACTGAAGAGTTTTGAGCTGAGTTAGGAAGCTATTATCATAATTCAGACAAGAGACAATGGTGGCTCAGCATCAGAGGTGGAACAGTTAGAGTCTAGATATGTTTAGATGATAGAAGTCAGATCAGAAGTAGAGCGTGAAAGAAACACAGTAGGGAAGAATGACTCTAAGACTTTTTGGTCTGAGAAATTGGAAGCATGGAGTTGCTGTTTACTGAAAATTTTAAAAAGAGGATAACAAAGGAGTAATGACTGTGGTGGAGAAGGGTATATCAACAGCTCAGTTTGAGTATGTTAAACTTGTGGAGATTACTAGACATCTGGTAGAGATGTCAAGATGCAAATCTGGAGGCGCCTGGGTGGCTCAGTCATTAAGCATCTGCCTTCGACTCAGGTCATGATCCCAGGGTCCCCATCGATCGAGCCCCCATCGGGCTCCCTACTCAGTGGGAGGCCTGCTTCTCCCTCTCCCACTCCCCCTGCTTGTGTGTACCCTCTCTTGCTTGGGTCTCTCTCTGTCAAATAAATAAATAAAATCTTTAAAAAAGAAAGATGCAAATCTGGGTGTCACAGGACAGCTCTGGGTTGGAAAGTTAGAGGAATCAATATGTAGAAATGCTATTTAAAGTTATACACTGAATGAAGACGAGAGTGTAGTTAAAAAAAAAATCTTCATCCAGGATACAGATATCTTTGGAAACAAATATTTTGATCAATTTTACTTCATTTCTTTCCCTTCTTTTATCATTGACTAAGTACTAAAATGTTATCCCCACTAAATACTTTTTTTTTTTTTTTTAAGATTTTATTTGTCAGAGGGACGCCTGGGTGGCTCAGTCGGTTAAGCGTCTGCCTTCGGCTCAGGTCATGATCCCAGGGTCCTGGGATTGAGTCCCGCATCAGGCTCCCTGCTCCACGGGGAGCCTGCTTCTCCCTCTGCCTCTGTATTTCTCTCTCTCTGTCTCTCATGAATAAATAAATAAAATCTTTAAAAAAAAAAAAGATTTTATTTGTCAGAGAGAGAGAGAGAGCATGAGCAGGGGGAGCGGCAGGCAGAGGGAGAAGCAGGCTCCCCGCTGAGCAGGGAGCCCGACGCGGGACTTGATCCCAGGACCCTGAGATCATGACCTGAGCCGAAGGCAGATGCTCAACCAACTGAGCCACCCAGGCGTCCCCCCACTAAATACTTTTTGTAAGGACATTATACTGAGTCCCCAGGTTCAGTTAACATTAAACCTATCAGAGGTAAAAGCTTCTGTAACTCTTGAGCACTGAGTAATGTATAGAATGTTGAATCATTATATTGTACCCTTAAACTAATATAACACTGTATGTTAATTATGCTTCAATAAAAAATTGTTTTAAGCTTCTGTAACTCTTAATTTTGAATAAATTTTGAATTAACATTATTGGTTATTGGTAGTATTGGTTAATTGATTAGTCAACACCAACATAAGAGCTGAACGTGTCTCCTGGGGGAAGAGTGAAGAGGAGAAAGAGAATTTGGAAACCTCTTTTTACTGTGATTACCCTTCTTTTTTTAGTTGTGTTTATTTCATTTGTCTTTATTTCATTTGTGTAGCCACTACACTTCATCAATTCTGGACTGCTACTTTTTACTTTAACTCTACAATAAATATCTGTAATAACATTTCTCTTCTGACTCATACTCTCCTCCACATCACAGACATTCTGACTTCTGTATTTCAGAATAGATGAGAGAACAGAGGCCCACCAATGATTTAATTTGTTTGTGTCACATAGCACAAGTTAATAAATGGGAAAGGCAGGCTCTTCCCCTAAGTGGCCTGAAGTGATCTCTGAAAATGGTTCGCTATTCACTTGACCCAGAAAACCCTACAAAATCATGCAAACCAAGAGGTTCAAATCTTCGTGTTCACTTTAAGAACACGTGTGAGGGGCACCTGGGTGGCTCAGATGGTTAAGCGTCTGCCTTCAGCTCAGATCATGATCCCAGCGTCCTGGGATCGAGCCCCGCATTGGGCTCCCTGCTCAACGGGGAGCCTGCTTCTCCCTCTCCCTCTGCCTCTCTCCCTGCTCATGCTCTCTCTCTCTCTCTGTATCTCTGTGTCTCAAATGAATAAATAAAATCTTTAAAAAAAAAAAAAAAGAACACGTGTGAAACTGACCAGGCGATCAAGGATTTGCATATCCAAAAAGTCATCAAAGTAATCTGAAAGATTCACTCTGAAGAAGCAATGTGTGCCATTTCTGTCGCTCTAATAGGTGCAGTTGGTAGGTGTGCCCAGGCCAAACAGTGGGGCTGGACCCAGGATCAGTGACCTAAAAACAGTGCTGAATTTTTACTGCAGATGGTTAAAAATGCAGAGTAAAGCTGAACTCAAGGGTTTAGATGTAGATTCTCCAGTCACTGAGCACATCCAGGTGAACAAAGCTCCCAAGATGTGGCATAGAACTTACAGGACTTATGGTCAGATTAACCCATACATGAGCTCTCCCTGCCACATTGAAATGATCCTTACTGAAAAAGAGCAGATTGTTCCTAAACCAGAAGAGGAGGTTGCACAAAAGAAAAAGACATCCCAAAAGAAACTGAAACAAAAACTTATGGCCGGAGAGAAAATTCTGCATAAAATAAATGCAAATAAAAGTAAAAACAGGGGGAAAAAAATGAATGGGAAAGCCAGTATTAGTGCCTAGCTTTTATAATTTCTGATTTTCCTGCCTTTTCATCAAAATGAGTTTTGGAGATAAAGTTATTGAACAACTTCTTAAAGTTCCACATGCTTATGGAGTAGTTTTGGATCTATTTGTTCTACATGACTTTGGCTTACAGATGAACTCTTTCTTTTTATTTTTTTAAGATTTTATTTATTTATTTGACAGAGAGAGACAGCGAGAGAGGGAACACAAGCAGGGGAAGTGGGAGAGGGAGAAGCCGGCTTCCCGCTGAGCGGAGAGCCCCATGCGGGGCTCGATCCCAGGACCCTGGGACCATGACCTGAGCCGAAGGCAGATGCTTAACCATCTGAGCCACCCAGGTGCCCACAGATGAACTCTTTCTGATTCCTTATTTAAAGGAAACTGACTTCAGAGGACCCTAAGTTGTTCTAGCAGAGTCAGGTGAAATGTTTAGTCAGAATAAGTAGCTTAACGACTGAGCCACCCAGGCAATTGTACTGTTCCAGGGTTCCCAGAACATTGAAAAGCACCACTCCTAGAGTAGATAACTTAAAGCAGCTTAAGACTTAAGGGGTTTCCATTAGGCCTGCTTTAGTTCAGAGCTTTAACAAAACATTCCCAAAGCGTCTCTTAGCAAACAAAGAGATCTTCATTTGGAAATAACATAGTTTTTCAACTCAAATCATTTAAGATTCATTAACTTGAAAAAAATAATTAAAAGAATAAAAAGGGGAATCTGGCTGGCTCAGTCCAGAGAGCATGCAACTTTTGATCTCCAAGTACACCTTCCCTCCTGTTCCTCTACTCCCCATCCCTGCATCCTACACTGGCCAGACTACTCCCACTATTTCCTGCATATTTGTATCATCTACCACCTCCTTATATTTAAAAATTTTTACCACATGCCCCTAAGTATCCCAGGCATTATTAGAAACTGGACTGTCTTCCCTTAGAATCTATGTTACAAGACCATTATAAAAGTGTCCCCAAACTAAAAATCTCCCTAAAATCCACATCAGAATGCTTTAGTAGAGCTACAAATTGGTATAGCTCCATTCCCATAACTTCCCATTATTTCTCAAGCAGGCACTAATTTCTAGGACTTCAGAAATAACAAGTATGTCATATTTAGTATACTTTTTTTACAGGCAGTAGAGGTTCTCATTTAAAATAATATTGCTCTACACATCAAAAAAGAAAAAAATCAAATACAGACTTTATTTAATCTTTAAAACCTAGTGAGGTAGATAAGGTAGATAGATTTAGGACCAGAGGTTAAAGTTTATTAAAGTTGCACAGCTAATAGATGATAAAGCTGGTTCTCAAATCCAGGCTTTTTGGTGCCAAAGAATTCTAGCATTTAGCATCATGTCCTATCACAGATTTACTTGGTAAATTTTACCATCTCAAATGAAAGTAAGTTTTTATAGTAATCCAGTTCCAATTTCTAAAATAGAGTATCAAACTCTTCGGGATAGAACCCTCTGGCCACATTTTGCCCTGCACTTGCATTTTGTTTGGTTCAGATGTTATTAATTGCCACATTTGAAAATTGTTTATACAATAATCTAGATTTTTGGCTTCTCTTTAAAAGAATCAGAAGCACATTCATTAGCATGGCTACTGTTAAAAATAGTAAATAACAAGAGTTGGTGAGGATGTGGAGAAATTGGAATCCTTGTTGATAGAAATGGAAAATTGTGCGGGTACCATGGAAAACAGTATGGCAGTTCCTAAGAAAATTTAAAAGGGAATTATTATATGATCCAGCAATCTTACTTCTGTGGATATACCCAAACGAATTGAAAGTAGGGTCTTAAGCAGATATTTGTACACCCATGTTCTTAGCAGCATTATGTATAAGCCAAAAAGTGGAAGCAACTCAAGTATCTATTGATAGAGGAATGAACAATAACAACAACAAAATGTGGTATATGCATACAATGGAGTATCATCAGCCTCTAAAAAGAAGAAAACTTTGGCATACTACAAGATGGGTGAAACTTGAGGGTATTATACTAAGTGAAATAAGCCAGTGACAAAAGACAAATACCACTTAGATGATTATCTAGTCAAATTCATAGAGACAGAAAGTAGAATAGTGGTTTCCAGGGGCTGGAGGAAGAGTGGACTGAGGAGTTGTTAAATGGTATATAGTTTCAGATTTGCAACCTGCAAAAGTCTGGGATATTGGTTATACAACAACGTAAATACACTTAACACTACTGAACTATACACTAAAAACCAGTTAAGATGGTAAATTGTGTTTGACCACAAATCATATTTTTTAATTATAAGATAAAATTTAAAACTTTTTTTTTGAAGAAGTCAGAAGATGTGTCAGCATTGGACCTAGTTTCCTTAAACACTGCAGGCAATCTCCAGGGCCATCTGCTTCAACTCTCCCAATTTCCTCCCTGGTACTGAGGCCAAAATGCCAACTGACAACTCTTCTCCAGTTTTCACTGTCTGTTCTTCAGCTGGTTCTCGCATTTCTGTTACTTTCCAGGCCACTGCTAGTAGTTGAGTGCATCCTTTTCTCTAGCTTATGAGTCTACAGGACCCTTATAAAATCTTGCTAATTCCTAATCTGTCCTATGAATTTAAAATTAAAATCACAAATTTTTTCATCTTATCTAGTCTTTATGCAAAAACAATTCCAAAGAAGATGTTATTTATGGTCTAACATACAATTCTAATGTCAAGTCTTTCTTTTTTTATTTAGCTATTTTAAAAATACTTTTAAACTCCAGTTTGAAATGTACTGATTGGATTATTCAAAAACTCTTGAGTTGTTCTATGTTTATACACTTACCTATTAACTTTAAAAATTTTTGTTTACATGAGTGTTTCTTCCATTAGATTGTGATCCTCTGGAGGGCAGAAAATAGATCTTATTCATCCTTATATTCCCCAGGCTGTCCTAGGGTGTATGGAACACAGTAGATGCTCAGGAGACATACCCTCATTCTTACATTCTCAATCTGCAGGTTTTTGTATTTTTATACAAAGCAAAAAGACTAAACTAATGGAACTTGCTACTGTTTCACATACGGATTACTACCAGAAATACTGTTTTTAAGAAGCACAGCAATATTTCAGAGCATTTCTTTTTTTTCTTTTTTCTTTTTTTTTAGTAATCTCTACACTTCAAACCCATGACCCCAAGATCAAGAATCCCCTGCCCTTCGGGTGCCTGGGTGGCTCAGATGGTTAAGCATCTATCTGCCTTCGGCTCAGGTCATGATCCCAGCGGGGAGCCTGCTTCTCCCTCTGCCTCTGCCTCTCTCTCTCTCTCTTTCATGAATAAATAAAATAAAATTAAATTAAAATAAAATAAAATAAAATAAAATAAAAAAGAATCACATGCTCTTCTAAGCCAGCCAGGTGCCCCTCTTTTTTCTTTTTAAAAATACTTTAGGGGCGCCTGGGTGGCTCAGTCGTTAAGCGTCTGCCTTCGGCTCAGGTCATGATCCCAGGGTCCTGGGATCGAGCCCCACATCGGGCTCCCTGCTCGGCGGGAAGCCTGCTTCTCCCTCTCCCACTCCCCCTGCTTGTGTTCCTTCTCTCGCTGTGTGTCTCTCTCTCAAATAAATAAATAAAATCTTTAAAAAATAAAAATAAAAATAAAAATAAAAATACTTTAGTTTTAAGTAATCTCTACACCCAACATGGGGCTCAAACTCACAAACCTGACATTAAGAGCCACAAGCTCTATTGACTGAGCCAGCCAGGCGCCCCTCTGTTTTATTCTTTTTTTTTTCAGATTTTTTTTTTTTAAATATTTTATTTATTTATTTGACAGAGAGACAGTGAGAGAGGGAACACAAGCAGGGGGAGTGGGAGAGGGAGAAGCAAGCCTTCCTGCGGAGCAGGGAGCCGGATGTAGGACTCGATCCCAGGACCCTGGGATCATTACCTGAGCTGAAGGCAGATGCTTAACGACTGAGCCACCCAGGTGCCCGTTTTTCAGATTTCTATTTATTTATTTGAAAGAGAGAGAGCACGAGTGGGGCGGAGGGCCAGAGAGAGAGGGAGAAGCAAACTCCCTGCTGAGCAGGAAGCCCGATGCAGGCCTCGATCCCAGGACTCTGAGATCGTGACCTGAGCCAAAGGCAGATGCTTAACCAACTGAGCCACCCAGGCACCCCTCTTATTCTTATTAAAGAAATACGAATCATTCTATCAATGATTTAACTCATTAACTCAATAACTCCTTGTATTATATACTAAATAGAATAAGTTTTATTCCCAAAGGTATTCTCCATTTTCATTAATTTCTAAGTACCATTCAAAACTTCTCCTGGGGGTGCCTGAGTGGCTCAGCTGGTTAAGCGTCTGCCTTCAGCTCAGGTCATGGTCCCGGGGTCCTGGGATCGAGCCCCGCATCGGGCTCCCTGCTCGGCAGGAAGCCTGCTTCTCCCTCTCCCGCTCCCCCTGCTTGTGTTCCCTCTCTCCTGTCTCTTTCTCTGTCAAATAAATAAGTAAAATCTTAAAAAAAAAAACTTCTCCTGAAATGTCTTATGTAAAACAACATAGTTTTGCAAATAACACATACACCTATTCCACCAAAGTACATATAAAATTGATTTTCTAATATTTTTGAAGGTATGTGGTCTTCCATACAGATCTAAATATATATGACAGCAACCATCCCTGAGTTATCTGTCTGGCTCACTTCTGAAATAAAAGAAACAGAATGTTAAGCCTTTGGATTTCCACTTCTATATGATAAATTAATTTTGATCTTTAATCTCATTCAACCTAAAAAGTAGCTTCATACCTCTCCAAGATATAAAAAAGAGGTTAAGAATTAGGAGCTAGTCATCCTGGTTTTAAATCCTGTTTCTATCATTTTTGAGTCAAGCTCCTCAGCTTTCTCCATCTATAAAATTATGGTACACCCCCTTTGCTAGATTGTTATAAAAAATGAGTGATAGGGGCGCCTGGGTGGCTCAGATGGTTAAGTGTCTGCCTTCAGCTCAGGTCATGATCCCAGGGTCCTGGGATCGAGCCCCACATCGGGCTCCCTGCTCAGCGGGGAGTCTGCTTCTCCCTCTTCCTCTGCCTCTCCCCACTGCTCCTGCTCTCTCTCTGTCTCAAATGAATAAATAAAAAAAATTATTAAAAAAAAAATGAGTGATATATGCATGAAAGAAATAGTCAACATGTTTATCTAAGACTCTTAATTACTGGGGCGCCTGCGTGGCTCAGTTGAGCATCTGTCCTCAGTTGAGTCATGATCTCAGAGTCCTGGGATTTGAGCCCCTGGGATCAACCCCACATAGGGCTCCCTGCTGAAGGGAATTTGCTTCTCTCTCCCCCTCTGTTCCCCTCCCTCCCATCCAGCTTGTGCTCTTGCTCTCTCACAAATAAAATCTTAAAAAAAAAAGGGGGGGGCGGTGCCTGGGTGGCTCAGTTGTTAAGCATGTGCCTTCAGCTCAGGTCATGGTCCCAGCGTCCTGAGATCGAGCCCCACATCAGGATCCCTGCTCAGCGGGAAGCCTGCTTCTCCCTCTCCCACTCCCCCTGCTTGTGTTCCCTCTCTGGCTGTGTCTCTCTCTGTCAAATAAATAAATAAAATCTTAAAAAAAAAAAAGACTCTTAATTACTCAGAACACTAAATTTGCCCGGTATTAATTTGTATTTGTTAATAATTTATTACTTTGGCTGGCCTGAATTATTGGGCATTAACCTAAGACAAACAGCAGAAACAACTCTGAGATTATATTCAATTTAAAGCTAAAAAACAAACCAAGTAATTATGTATCTATACACATATCCATATGTTATTATTTAAGAAATTCAGTTACTTTAAGAAATGCAATTACTTTAAAAAACAACTATTTTTTCATGTACTTATGTCAGACATTAGGAACAAACTTCGAATTCTAATGTGGAAAATACATCTTCAGGGGCGTCTGAGTGGCTCAGTTGTTAAGCATCTGCCTTCGGCTCAGGTCATGATCCCAGGGTTCTGGGATCAAGCCCTGCATCGGGCTCCCTGCTCTGCAGGAAGCCTGCTTCTCCCTCTCCCACTCCCTCTGCTTGTGTTCCCTCTTTTGCTGTGTCTCTCTCTGTCAAATAAATAAATAAAATCTTAAGAAAAAGAAAAAAAATACATCTTCAGAGAATGAACTCATTAGGTTTCAGGATTGAAAGAGTTTTAGGTTATCTTGGATTTTTTGAGGCCATTGGTTATGAAAAGATTTCCATTACCTTTTGCTTGAATCAGAACCTTTAGAGCTAAGATTTTCTTTTTTTTTTCTAAGCTTTTCTTTAAAGTATTTTCCAAACATACTTTGTACTCTCACAAATAGTTTGGCAAACAGTGATAAAGGGATGGCATGAGATTCACACACTCCTTTGTTGTTTAAGAACTCTATTTTTTGCCACTTATATAGGCTAAGTGTGTTAAGATACCTCTTGGGGAAAATATGGTTATTTCCTCAAAGTTAAAACCTTCATTTCTGTACATAAAGTCCAGATTTTATTAGATGTTTCTGATTCTCAAAAGACCACTATTAGGCTATGTCTCATTTAGGCTTAATAAAATTGCATAATAAAATAGCATAAGTAGGTATAAAAGTGAAACACAAAGCACGTACATATTTTTCTTTTTTTTCCCCCATACATACTTCTTCCAAATGTAAAGAAGAGTGTCATATTTCTTTTGGTACAGCCAAAAATATTTCCAAAACTGTACCACCAGGGCACCCTAGTAAATTAACACAAATGCCACATGGTATTTTAAGTTTTTAAGAGAAACATAACTGTTAGACACAACACAAACTACTGGCTCAAGGTACTTTACATCTTCAGTATTAGATAACACTAAATTTTTCTATGACAGTGTATCTTTGCAAAACCAGGTTTTCAATAGTTGTGATAAAAAGTACTGTGCGAAAAGCATAGTGGAAGAGAAAATGATACTGATGGTGTCCAAGCTGATTCCAAGGTTTGAGAAGTTGGCAGTGTTCACAGTTACTCATGGTTATGATAGAAATTCTTACTAAGGGGGCACCTGGGTGGCTCAGTCGTTAAGCGTCTGCCTTCAGCTCAGGTCATGATTCCAGGGTCCTGGGATCGAGCCTCGCATCGGGCTCCCTGCTCTGCGGAGAGCCTGCTTCTCCCTCTCCCACTCCCCCCGCTTGTGTTCCCTCTCTTGCTGTGTCTCTCTCTGTCAAATAAATAAATAAAATCTTTAAAAAAAAAAAAAAAAGAAATTCTTACAAAGTTGTTTGGACCCAACTGTTAATAAATGGAAATATTAGGTATTTCTTTTGGCTTAGGTATGCTATGAAAAAATTACTGCAACACTAAAAGGCACCATGAGCTGAGAAAGTATTGGGGGCATCTGTGGCATAGGCAAAAATACACTAAAACCAAAGTCACTTCATTGTTCATTTTCTACCTAAGAAATTCTGTAAATAGTTATATATGAGAGGGAAAAAATATATACAAACATACATACAAAGTTTGGATTTTTATTGAAATCTTGTGTTAGGTATCAAACAAAATCTGCTTTCTTCAGATAAAAATATTCTCTCAGATGTCTCCAGATAACTGCTAGGTCTAAGTTGGTCCTTTAATGTCTTATTTTATTTTTATCGTCCTCATGAAATGTTCATATACAGTCAGGATGTTCCCAAAAGAATTTTTATCGTGTAAAGGATCGTACATGACGACCTCTACCACTGCCTCCACTAACAAACTTTCCTCTTGAGCCTCCACTGCCACTATTTGCACTTGCCCAGGAAGGTCCAAGACCCCCACGACCTCTGGAAGCACGGTCACGGGGACTTGGGCGGTAGCCTATAAAAGAAAGAATATAGTTTTTAGTCATAACATCCTTTCCTTTCCCACTACAGAAATAGTAATCTATAAAACCAAACTCAAATTAAGACAGGAGTTACTCTTTGCTCCTTTAAAATCCACGTGCAGGTCCTCTGAATGTGGTGAAGACTGCTGAATTGTCCACTTTAAATAGGTAAATTGTATGATATGTGAGAATTATATCTCAAATAAAGCTGTTATAAAAAAGAAAGTGCATTTGAAACCAAAAGCTACTTCTGATCAGGAGTTCCAGACTTGATATAGTAGTGTTTTAGGAAAAACAGGTTACATGCCTACACACACAAGACAATATTGTAAACAAAAACAGAATATACTGTATGAAGATATCTCTATTATTGAAATACTATGGTAAAAAAGGTACCTTAAGGATTAGCTTTCATTATTGAAATATAAAAACAGAGCATGGGACGCCTGGATGGCTCAGTCTGTTAAGTGTCCAACTCTTGGTTTCAGCTCAGGTCATGATCTCACGGTTATGGGATCGAGCCCTATGTTGGGCTCTGTGCTCAGTACGGAGTCAGCTTGAGATTCTCTTTCCCTTTCCCTCTCCCCCTCCTGCTCATCCTCTCTCTCTCTCAAATAAATAAATAAATAAAATTTTTTAAGATTACAAATACAGAGCACATCACTGTGAAACTGCTCAGATTATACACATAGTTCAGAATCCAGAATTTTGATTATTCCTACAGGAAATATACACTGGGCATTCATTTGCATATATAAAATTAAATTGCCTTTAGAATAATAAGTCTACATTCTAAAATATTCTCTCCCAGAATGAGAGTATAGGATATCCAACAATTTGAAAAGGAGGATTCACCTCCCTCTCTCAGCAATATCAACTAGGAAGGATGTATACCTGTAGAACTAAGTGGCCGTAATGGTGGAAGAGGGCCCCTGTTAAAGTTGCTCTGGCCGCCTCGACTTTCATTGTAAGTTCCTCGAGGAGTATTCTGAGCACTCCAACTGGAGCCTCTTGTTCCCTCCCGACGACTGTAGTTTCCTAAACACAGATAACACAATCAAGATCTACTACTTCAGTTGGATTAAAAAAGATTCGACACTTGGGGCGCCTGGGTGACTCAGTTGGTTAAGTACTGCCTTCGGCTCAGGTCATGATCTTGGGGTTCTGGGATGGAGTCCCACATATAATTTAAAGTATAATTTCTACAAGTACACTCAGTTTCTAAAATTTTGAAGCATTTTTTAAACAGGAACAATGTTTAATAAACCACAGAAGCAAAAAATATCATGCAGTAAATAAAAGCAGCCACCTTTAACAATCCATAAAACAAGTTTTGTGTTTTTTTGTTAAATTCCACAACAGTACCTTTAAAAAGAAACAAGATTTGTGTTTAAAGCTCTGCTGTGCAGTGGTCTCCCTAGTTCCCATATGGAGGGTGGCATTTTGAAATAGGTATGACACAGGTGTACAATGTTGGAAATGGAATTCATTAACAGATAAAATCTTGAAGCAATTTAAAACAGATTAAATGGGGTGCCTGGCTGGCTCAGTCGGTAAAGCATGCAACTTTTGATCTTGGGGTAGTGGGTTTGAGTCCCACGTTGGGTGTAGAGATTACTTAAACATAAAATCTAAAAAAAAACAAACAAACCCCGAAAAACAGATTAAATGTAACATCAAGAAGCAAGTAGATAAGAGACTCAATGGTGAACTACACAAAAGAATCCTAAGAGGGGTGCCTAGGTGGTCAGTTGGTTAAACCTCTGCCTTCAGCTCAGGTCATGATCCTAGGGTCCTGGGATGGAGCCCCATGCCGGGCTCCCTGCTCAGCAGGGAGCCTGCTTTTCCCTCTCCCCACTGCTCATGCTCTCTCTCTCGCTATCCCCCCCGCAATGAATAAATAAAATCTTAAAAAAAAAAAATTGTAAAGAAATTGTTGGTAAGCAGAACTGTATAATACTACTCAGAATGTATAGATACTACTCAGAAAGGATAAACACAATTCCCAATGTGAAAAGGAAAATAATTAGCCAACTAACTTCTTTTAAACTTATCACTAAACAGGAAATTAATTAAATATTAACTTAAGGGGCACCTGGGTGGCTCAGTCGTTAAGCGTCTGCCTTCGGCTCAGGTCATGGTCCCAGGGTCCTGGGATCAAGCCCCGCATCGGGCTCTCTACTCTGTGGGAAGCCTGTTTCTCCCTCTCCCACTCCCCCTGCTTGTGTTCCCTCTCTCGCTATGTCTCTGTCAAATAAATAAATAAAATCTTTAAAAAAAAAAAAAAAAAAAAAAATTAACTTAAAAAAGACTTTTTCTACCCAATAGAATACTTTGCAAATAGTTACCACTGGTCTGAGGTAGTAGCTTAATTGTAGTAACTGAAAAATACTTTATCTGAATCACTTACATCTAAATCACTTCTATTCAATGTTCTAATATTCCAATACTCTGACCCTTAGAAAACATACGTTAAGTAGTCACCTTTTGAAGCAGGTGGTGTGAAAAACCTATTCTGACTGTGAAAAGCACCCCGTCCTCCTCGATTGCCTGAAAATCCACCACGAGAAGAAATCTTCTGTGATACTTTAAGTGGCCGTTTGGGTGGGGGTATTCCATCTTGAGGGACCACTTCTTTACTCTCAGCCGCAACAAAGTCATCCACATGCATAGATGGTGGTCTGCTTGTGTTCTGCTTCCTCTGACGAAAAATATCATGGGGTCGTATACCCTGTCCAAATCCTCCCCTGCCCCTTCCTCTTGGTGGTGGCACAACATGAGCTCGTTTGGCAGGTTCAATGTATTCAGATTTTCCACTATTAAAACAAAAACACTCCATGAAAACTTTTTCTTTTTTTTTTCATATTTCAGGTGAATATGTAAGTCAATGTTTGCAATACTGAAAACTACATTTCAATTATTTCTTCATTCAGTTGTGTTAATGTTGCAAGTATCTCTATTACTCTCCAGGGATACACAACAAAACTAGCTAAGAATGGTACTCACATTTTATTGATATGACTAACAATTATTTAAAATAATCCAGTTCACCACTTGTTCAAACCACCCAAACTCTCATAAAGTAGAACAATGTAACAAATGTACTGGGTATATCCTGGCCAAAGTATTATCTTTAAAAAAATTCCAAACAATATTCATGATTCAAGTATTACATCACCTTCCTTTTTTCTCTATAGTTATGTGTCTATCTTAAAGTACATTACAATAAATAAGCTTCCATGACCATGATCAAGATCTTCAGTAGAATAAATTTTACCTTGAAGTTATGAAGGTCTCATGCTTGTGCTTCCCAAGTTTGAATCCTTTAGTAGTCTTAGTTCTCCCTGGAGATGATGGTTCTGACAAAAATGAGCGCTCTAATTCTGAATGCAAGTCAAAGTCACTACAGCATTTTTCAGAGAGCTCAATTAAGTCAACTTTCACCTGCAGTCATAAAAATTAAACAAAATGAGAAATACATCTTAAATGTAATTAGTAATGTAACATTTGATTACAGAAATTCATATTTCCTATAGATTATATTTAACTCTTATAATAAATAAATTATAGGTCTGCCCCTTTCCATCATCCTTTCTCTTTTTTTTTTTTAAAGGTTATTTTTAAGTAATCTTTACATCCAACATGGGGTTTGAACTCACAACCCCAAGATCAAGAGTTGCATGCTCTACCAACTAAGCCAGCGAGGCACCCCTTTCCATCACCTTTTCAAAAAGCAACATCAGGGGCGCCTGGGTGGCTCAGTTGGTTAAGCGACTGCCTTCGGCTCAGGTCATGATCCTGGAGTCCCGGGATCGAGTCCCACATCGGGCTCCCTGCTCGGCAGGGAGTCTGCTTCTCCCTCTGACCCTCCTCCCTCTCATGCTCTCTGTCTCTCATTCTCTCTCTCGCAAATAAATAAAATCTTAAAAAAAAAAAAGCAACATCATTGGTATTTAAAGAAAAAATCTTGGAATTCAGCTGCATTTTGGGGTGGGGTGGGGTGGCATTCCTCCTAAAAAAAGGGCTGTTAATTTTGGAAGACCTCTGCTGTCTGACAAGGAACTCAGGATTTATCTATATAAATTAACAAAGTAGCATCTCCAGAACTCTTCCAAAACAACCTGAAAATAACATATTTTGTAAGCCTTGTATAGTCACAATATCTATAATAAAAGGATTCTGTGCCACAGTTCTCAAAGTTCTATGCATTAAATGAGGGTCCAACCTAACTTTACTTCCAGGGAAATAAAAATTATGTTTCCTTAAGTTTTATTTAAATTTAGCAAACCTAAAAGACCCCAAATTTTCTAAACCATGTAAAGTTACAATCTTCATTGCAAGATAGTTGTGTTTCAACATAAAAGTTATAAAACAACTTCTAACACAAATATTTTAGATCTGTGATACTAAATATGGTAGCCACTAACCACATGTGCCTATTTAAATTTAAATTAATTAAAATTAAATCAAAAATAAAATTCAGTTCCTTAGTTATACTAGCAACATTTCATTACTCAACAGTCACATAAAGTTAATGGCTACTGTAGGACAGGGCAGATTACTGAACATTTGTTACTGCATAAAATTCTACTGGACAGAGAAGTTCTAAAAAATCACTGAACAATTTACACTAAAGGAGAAATTAATTTTCTTTTTAAATTTTTAAGTAAGCTCTGCGCCCAACGTGGGGTTTGAACTCACAACCCCAAGATCAAGAGTCACATGGTGGGGATGCCTGGGTGGCTCAGTTGGTTAAGCATCTGACTCTTGATTTTAGCTCAGGTCATGATCTCAGGGTCCTGGGATCGAGCCCTGTGTTGGGCTTCCCAGCTCAGTGGGGAGTCTGTTTCTCCCTCTCCCTCTGCCTCTGCCACTCCCCCTGCTTGTGCTCTCTTGCTTGCTCTCTCTCAAAAAAATAAATAAAATCTAAAAAAAAAAAAAGTCACATGCTCTACTGACTAAGCTATACAGGCACTCCAAGAGAAATTAATTCTTTAATGCAATTTAAATAAAACTTTATGCGATATTTTTTAAAAAGGGAAAGGAGCCCTCAATATACTAAATATACCTTAAATGTAAACAATTCTTTTAGTCTCGTGTGCAATGAGACACGATAAATACTAATACTTTTTGGACCAGAGAATATCCAAATATATTTATTTTTTTGATCAAGGGAAAAAAAAACAATATATGGTACAATAATATGTAACTGAAATCATCCTCCCTAATACAGCTCTGAGAAGCATATATCAGGGTGCTTTAAATTTTAAATGTTTAATTATACTCTTACCTGCCCACAGCATTATGTTTAAGAATATGAATTCCCATTTGTACCTATATTATTTTAATGAATTGATTCTTTACATTTCCCCCAAATTAAGAGCAGATTGCCAAAATACCATTCCTCTCCTTAAACCCCAAAACAGGAATAAACTGTAATTTTGTAGAATACTTTTCTCTATTCTATACCCTACAAATATAAGAAAACAAAGTGCTTCAGGATACTTAGGCAAAAACATAATTTTTCCCTAAAAAAATCTCATTCGCAAATATACAGATCACTAATTAGAAAGAACTAAGTGTTCTAGACACCATTAGTGGGCAACGGATATAAAAATAATGCAGTACTAGTCCCCAAATGGGCTTTTAACAGCCATATGCTATCTAACTTATTTTAGTGCTAATACACACAAAAAGCAAAAAAATCAACAATAACTTTTTTCTAATATTTAGTAATAAAATTACTTATACCAAATCCAGATCTGTATCAATCTCTTCAGCCTGAAATGGGGTGAACCACATGGATTTCAACTGATCATCCATGACATCAGCTAGCACATATGCAGTCCTAGAACAAGAAAGGTATTTGGTAAAACGCAGAATTCCAAAATCAAATATTTTAGCTTATCTTCTAAGCAAAATCCATGGAAGGTACAATTAAAAATGGTACTCTCACCTCAAAACTATTAGTAAAATTAGTACTTAAAAACCGAGTTTAGGGGCACCTGGGTGGCTCAGTCGTTGAGCGTCTGCCTTCGGCTCGGGTCATGATCCCAGAGTCCTGGGATCAAGCCCCACATCGGGCTCCCTGCTCGGCGGGAGGCCTGCTTCTCCCTCTCCCACTCCCCCTGCTTGTGTTCCCTCTCTCACTGTGTCTCTCTCTGTCAAATAAAAAATAAAATCTTAAAAAAAAAAAAAACAAAAACCGAGTTTATTACATTGTACCAATGGGTACAGAAACTGTGTGTTTACTTTTTCTAAATTTAGGGAATAATTCCATCAAACTGAAGATCATTATGCTTCATAAGTACAGTGCTCCAAAGATCAAGAGGCATATAACCTCTAGAACAGGGATCAGTAAACTATGGCCCCTATTCTGAAAGCCTGCTTGTGTACAGCCTATAAGCTAGAAATGGTTTATTTTTTTTTTAAGTTTTTTTAAGAAGCCATAAGAAACAAACAAGACGCTACAGAGGAATATGCAACAGAGGCTGAATGTCACCTACAAAGCCTAGAATTTTTATTATCTGGCCCTTTACAGAAAAATAGTTTGCTGGCCCTCTTTAGATCCCAGTCATTAACTACACATTATCTACTAAGCCACAAAACATTCCTTGTTTTACCTATTGTTAAACAGATTCTGGAGAGATTCTGGAGCTGAAAGTACTGGTTCTACATCCTGGTCACCAAGAGGTAAAGGATCACCGGATGACTCCAGCATCTGCTTAAGTCCAACTACATTGTCCAACAAAGAATCCAGATTGTCATCATCTTTTGAATGTTCCTAGATACAGACAAAAGCAGAATAAGATGATGCAGGTAAAACTCAAACATTTATGCCCATAATCTACTGATTCTTTAATAGAAAATGTTATATTTTTTGATTACTAAGAAATTTGGAACACCGTCAAAAACTTATCAACTTAATATTAAACATGTTCAAATAAAACAAACATGAAAAACACTTGTCATTTTATTTCTAAAGAATGGTAGCAGGGGGTACCCTGCATTCAAACAATAGATAATTCAAAAACTACTGCCTTCTTCCTTAAGATTCATAATAGTATGGAGGACTTCACCCCAAATTATTAATTCAAAGAGTATTTCAAACTTTATAAGCATCCAACTGAGGGTTCACGATTTAAAAAGGTCACTATGAAAAACTTGTACTAGTCAAAGAGAAAAGAAAATGTGTCTTGGGAATGAGCTGTTTTTATCTTATTTCTGTTTTTGTTTTTCTTTTTTTACCAAAACAAGCTTCTCTAGTTCAAGGAACAAATTTTCTGGACTTTCTTCTTTGCTTTGTAGAAGCTGTTTTAACTCTGCAGCATTAATACTCATTGTCCGTGATGGATGAGTTCCCTCTACTTCCATGAGACCACTATCATCTCCACAACATCCCTGTAAATGTCACACACAAGTTAAATTTGAGAGCAGAGAAATTTGCAAAGATGCTTCCAAACTTATTCAGATATTTAAGCCATTTGCTGCAATCTTCCCCTCCATGTTTTGGTTTTACATCAGTACAAATGGCTAGTTTTAAGAAAGATTTAGTCAGCTCAAGGCTGAAATACGTCTCTTTGAATAAGACTCACATTATAAATAGGTAAGCACACATATTCAATTTATTAGCAGCCAGATTTCTCAACAAAAACATCCAATGCAAATACAATGGCACTTGCAGGACATGTAACATACTAATTGATACTCAATAAAATGCCTATACTAGGGCGCCTGGGTGGCTCAGTTGGTTAAGCGACTGCCTTCGGCTCAGGTCATGATCCTGCAGTCCCAGGATCGAGTCCCGCATCGGGCTCCCTGCTGAGCAGGGAGTCTGCTTCTCCCTCTGACCCTCCCCCCCCATGTGCTCTCTCTCTCTTATTCTCTCTCTCAAATAAATAAATAAATAAAAAAATCTAAAAAAATAAAAAATAAATAAAATGCCTATACTATAAGAACTGATAGAACCTGAATTTATCTTTCTGGAGTTAAGACAAACAACTAAAGAAAACAGTAACTACCATATTTAAGGCTATATTCTGTCATGAAAAGAGTTAATATTTCCTGCTTTAAAAAGCCATATAATAAAATGAATTTTGGCATGATAATAATTTAATACTAGAAAATTCATCCAGCAAACCAAATCTTGGTTCATGAAAATAAATCTATCCACATTGTCACATGTGATAGAACGCTTAAGTAGTTCCAAATCTTTAGAACACAATCCCATTTTATTATTTTCATTGAGGTATAATTAACATACGGTATTATATTAGTTTCAGGTATACAAAGTGAATTGATATTTGTATACATGGAGAACTAACCACCACAGTAAGTCTAGTAGTTATCATCTGTCACCATACAAAGTTAATACAATATTATTGACTATATTCCCCATGCATTGCCCATTTTATTTTTTTTAAGTTTATTTATTTTTTTAGTAAGCTCTACACATGGAACTTGAACTCACGACCCCAAGATCAAGCGTTCGTTGCATGCTCTTCCAACTGAGCCAACCAAGCACCCCACATTAAATGGCTCAAAATGAATACAGTCTCTTAGAGGAGACTATACACACCAATCTAGATGCAGGATTTAGTATTTTTAAATAGGCATTAAAAATAAAAATTTTCTTTCGAGTTCCTAATTTATGTCTTATAACTGGACACATTTCAATGAAAATTATTATTATTATTTTTTAAGGATTTTATTTATTTATCTGAGAGAGAGAGAGCACAAGCTGAGGGGAAAGGCAGAGGAAGAGGGAGAAGCAGACTCTCTGCTGAGCAGGGAGCCTGATGAGGGGCTCAATACCAGGACCTTGGGATCATGACCTGAGCCGAAGGCAGATGCTTAACCAACTGAGCCACTCAGACGCCCCACGTGAAAATTATTCTTAATAGATTCCCATTCAAACTGACACTATGCCTGAAGCACATTTGTACCTTTCATAAACACTAGACTGAGGAAGTCACTTACTGTTGTGTTAAGGAAGAGGGTATATAGTTTTAATGAGAAATTCAATAAAATATTATAGGAGTTTTGCTTTATTTGAAGGTGAGGGTAAAGGGTAGGTTGACAATGGTCTAGCCTATGTTTTATTTTTTTTAAATAAAGGAAAATGAGTTAAAAATAAATCAGAGTGCACTGACAGAAACAGACTATACAGGGTTCTCTTTAAAGGAACTGTCCCCTGGGGCGCCTGGGTGGCTCAGTTGTTAAGCGTCTGCCTTCGGCTCAGGTCATGATCCCAGGGTCCTGGGATCAAGCCCCGCATCGGGCTCCCTGCTCAGCGGGAAGCCTGCTTCTCCCTCTCCCACTCCCCCTGCTTGTGTTCCCTCTCTCTCTGTGTCTCTGTCAAATAAATAAATAAAATCTTTAAAAAGAAAAAAAGGAACTGTCTCCTAAATGTTGATAAAATGGACAAATTAAAAGACTAACTATATTTTATAGAAATAAGTATATTAACCAGATTACAAGTTATCAAGGTATCTGCTTCTTTCCTCACTCTGTTATTCATATCACTTTCACCAAGAGATATAAAGTTTAGTGTAGCTGAATCAGAAAATATTACAATGGTCATTATTTTTAAAGGTCAGAGACAACAGACTAAAATAATCAGTTAAAAGAAAGGGGGGAGAACTTATATCCACCCAAAAACCTGCACATAGATGTTTATAGCAGTTTTATTCATAATCACCAAAACTTGGAAACCACCAGGACACCTTTCACTAGGTGAATGGATAAATAAAATGTAAGATAGCCACACAATAAAATATTATTCAGCACTAAAAAGAAAAGAGCTATCAAGCCATGAAAAAATATGGAAGACTTGCTATATATTGTATGATTCCAATTATCTAACTTTCTGGAAAGGCAAAACCATGCAGGGGGTAAAAAGATCAGTGGTTGCCAAGGGTTAAGAATGAATAAGTGGAGCACAGAAAATTAAAGGCAGTAAAATTATTGTGCAGGGCACTACAATGGTAGATATATATCATTATACATTTGTCAAAAACCACAGAATATTCAATACCAAGTAAACCCTAATATAAACTATGGACTTTGATATGGGTTATGATAGTGTGTCAATGTGGATAATGGTATGGATTGTGATAATGTGTCAATGTAAGTCCATCGATATATCATTGTAATGCAGTAGGTTAGTAGGTTGATAGTAAGGGATATTAGAGGATAATAGGAGATAGTAGGGAAGACTGTGCAATAGTAAGAGAGCCTGTGCATGGGGGAGATGGGGGAACAAGGAGTATTTGGAAACTTTCTGTACCTTCCACTCAATTTTGCTGTAAACCTAAAACTCCTCTAAAAAATCTAAAAAAAAGGAGGATAATAAACTATGAATTAAAATATTCGGAACAATGCAAATTTTTCATCTCTCCATACTATCTCTTTTTCATTATTATGAGCAGAAATAGTTTTGAACAAAATAAAATGCATTTTATATTTTAATTCACTTACTTTGTACTAAAAGCCATCTTACAAAATCTAGGGTTGAATTTAGCACAATTTGAAATATTCTGTACACACACTACTATTAGAAATAGTAATAAAAGAATTTGTTTAAGATTTTATTCATTTATTTCGGAGAGAGAGATACAGCGAGAGAGGGAACACAAGCAGGGGGAGCAGGAGAGGGAGAAGCAGGCTTCCCACTGAGCAGGGAGCCCGATGCGGGACTCGATCCCAGGACCATGGGATCATGACCTGAGCTGAAGGCAGACGCCCAAAGACTGAGCCACCCAGGCACCCCAGTAATAAAGAATTTTTAAGAAGATTTTTAAAACCATACCCTACAAAATTATTTCAGGAAAATCAAAATGAAAATTCTATTAAATTTGTCTGTGATACAGTTTCAAATCAAATTGTATTCATTTGTCAAACACAGCTATTTGTATTAAACACAATGCTTCATATTAAATATATTGCTTGTATATTAAATATAATGTTAATTATAAATACATATATTTATGTAGTATAATTATAAATAAATATTAAATATAAGGCTTGTATTAGATCATACAAGACACTGTACAAGTACTCTGGGAAAGAGCTAGAAAGATATGCTTTCTGACCTAAGTAAGCTACTATTCAGAAAGTAGGATGGGAAATGGTAAAAAGGCCTGTGAATGATCTATGAAAAAGAAATCTAATAACATGCTTTAAAGTGTACAGAAAGAAAAGTATCTCAAAGGCTTCACAAAGTGGGATGAATTAAACAGGCACTATGAACAGATTAGTTTTATCAAAAAAGAGAGAGAGAGACCAAAAGCTAAGAGAAGCATCATCAAGGAAAGATGTGTATATATAGATGAGATTTAAGGATGATGGCATAGTATAAAATGTTTTCTAAGGAAGAAGTGGTTGCAAAGGTAGCTTTTTGGTCATACAGTAAATAGTCTTCAATGCCATGCTAAAAAGTTTGGAATTTATTCAACAGACACCAAAAGTTATTGTAGGATGGAGGGACATGATCTGAGGTCTGATTTAGAAAGATATGAACTCACACAGAACTATTCAGAATATATGAAAGAAGTAAATGTTTTGAAGGAAACTGGAAAGAAGGCTGATACAATGCTCTGCAAGAAAATATCAATAAAGGTATAAAAATTAATTTTTAAAAACCTATATATAAATTCTGGAGTGGAAAAGTACAGTAACTGAAATAAAAAATTCAGTAGAGGGGCTCAACCTTGAAGATAGGTCAGGTGAGATGAACCACTTTAACGAACAGAAAGAAAAAAGAATGAAGAACCACAAACAAAACCTCAGAGACCTGCCGGGTACCATCAAGAGCACCAACATACATATAATAAGAATTCCAGAGAAAGAGGAAAGAGAGAAAGAGTCACGAAGAATATATGAAGAAATAATGGCTGAAAACACCCCAAATTTGATGAAAAACATTAACCTATACTTCCAAAAGGACCAGTAAAATCCAAGTAGAATAAACTCAAAGGAATTCATACTTAGACACATCATGATCAAACTATTAAGAACCAAAGACAGAGAATCTTGAAAGTAGCAAAAGTGACTCAGCTAATAAAAGGGATCCTCAATAAGATTAACTGATTTGTCATCAGAAACCAATCTAAGCCAGAATTTAGAGAGAAGACATATTTGAAGTGCTGAAAGAAAAATGCTATCAACCAAGAGTTCTATAACTGACAAAACTAT
The DNA here is from genome assembly GCF_004348235.1 of Phoca vitulina. Taxonomy (NCBI): domain Eukaryota; kingdom Metazoa; phylum Chordata; class Mammalia; order Carnivora; family Phocidae; genus Phoca; species Phoca vitulina. Next base: position 40,964,330 of record NW_022589728.1, read on the forward strand.
CCTTCAAAAAAGAGGGAAAAATAAGACAGTCCTAGATTTAAAAAAAAAAAAAAAAGAATTCACTAGCAGACCTACTCCACAAGAAATACTTAAGGGAATCCTTCAAACTGACATGAAAGGACATTAAATAGCAACTTAAATCCACATGAAAAAATAAAGAATGTCAGTGAAGTATATATAGGTAAAAGGCAATAGTAACATATTTTTGTTCGTAACTCTTCTCCTATCTGAACTGCAAGACAACAAAATAAAGCAATGATGACAAAACTGTGTAGATGGGCTCATAATGTATAAAAATGTAATTTGCATGAGGTATAAAGCTATACTGTAGCATTTTTTTATATACTATTAAAATTATGTTGTATTAATGTGAAGTAGATTGTATTCAATTAAGGTGTTAAATGTAGTACTCAGGAAAACCACTAAGAACTTAAAAAAAAAAAAAGCAAAAGAAATAACAAAAAAAGTTAAAATGGGGACGCCTGGATGGCTTAGCTGGTTAAGCGTCTGCTTTCAGCTCAGGTTGTGATTCCAGGATCCTGGGATCGAGTCCTGCATCGGGCTCCTTGCTCAGGGGGGAACCTGCTTCTCCCTCTGCCTGCCGCTCCCCTTACTTGTCCTCTCTCTCTGTCAAATAAATAAATCTTTAAAAAAATAAGTTAAAATGCAAAGTAGTAAATATCTATTTAACACAAGATATAATAGAGATAAAGAGAAAAAAGGTTATGTAGAAAGTAAATAACAAAACACCAGACATAAATCCTATCAGTAATTAGACATAAATAGATTATACCAATCAAAAGAAACTGGCAGAATGTAAAAAAAACAAACACCATCCAACTATATGGTATCTACAAGGGACACACTTTATTTTTTATGTAGGCTCCACACCCAACATGGAGCAGAACTCACAAGCCTGAGATAAATAGTTGCATGTTCCATCAACTGGGCCAGCCAGGTGCCCCAAGAGACACACTTTAGATTAAAAGATACAAACAGATTGAAAGTAAAAGGGTAGAAAAAATATATATACCATACAAACAATAACCAAAACAGAGCTAGAGTGGCTATACCAATAATTCAAAATAAAGGTTTAGACATAAGTTATTATGAGACATAAGTTATTATTAGAGACGAAGAAAGACATTTTATAATAACAAAAGCATCAATCCATCAGGAAGACAAACATGAACATATATGCACCTGACAGTAGAGCTCAAGATGCTGGAAGCAAAAACCTGATGAAGTAAAGGGAGAAATAGACATTTCAACAATAATAGTTGGAGACTTCAGTCTCCTACTTTCAGTAGTGGGTAGAATTAGGCAGAAAATCAACACGGAAACAGAAGGCTTCAACAACTATAAACCAACTACTCCTAACAGGCATGTATAGAACATGCAACCAAACAGTGGCAGGAGACACATTCTTTTCAAAGGCACATGGAATATTCTCCAGGATAGCACATACCCTATTCTGTAAAACAAGCCTCAACAAAGTATGCTCTCTGACCACAATGGAATGAAGTTAGAAATCAATTACAGAAGGAAATTTGGAAAAGTCACACCTTTGTGAAAATTAAACACACCTCTAAATAACCAATGGGCCAAAGAAAAAATTACAAGGGAGATTAGAAAATCCTTAGAGATGAACAAAACCAAAAACATGACATGCTACAAGCAGTGTACAGAAGAAAATTTATAGCTGTAAACGCCTACATTTAAAAAGAAAAACATATAAATAAATAAATAGAAAATCTCAAATTAATAATAACCTAACCTTCCACCTGAAGAAATTAGAAATTGAAGAGTAACCTCAAAAAGAGTAGAAGGAAAAAAACAGTAAGAATAAAAGCAGAAATGAACAAATAGAGAATAGAAAAATAATAGAAAAAATCAAAGAAGGGGCGCCTGAATGTTTCAGTCGGTTCAGCGTCCAACTCTTGATTTCAGCTCAGGTCATGATCTCAGGGTTGTGAGATTGAGCCCTTGTCGGGCTCCTCGCTCAGCAGGGATCTACTCAGGATTCTCTCTCTCTCACTCCCTCTGTCCCTCCCCCTACTGCTCACACACTCTCTCTCTCTCAAAAAAAAAAAAAAGAAAGAAAAGAAAAAAATCAAAGTAACCAAAATTTGGTTATCTGGAAAGAAAAAAACAACAAAACTGACAAACCTTTAGCTAAACTAACCAAAAGGAGAAAAAAAAGAGAGAGAAGACTCAAACTATGAAAATCAAGAATGAAAAAGAGGACACCATTAACAATCTTACAGATGTAGGAAAGTTTATAAGGAAATACTGTTAACAACATATTCCATCAAGTTAATGTAGTTGAATGAAGAGGAACAAATTCCTAAAAAGCCACAAACTACTGAAACTGACTCAAGAAGAAACAGAAAATCTGAATAGATTTATATTGAGTAAAGCAATTTAATTAGTTTCAAAAACACTTTACACAAAGAAAAGCCCAGGTCAAGATGGCTTCACTGGTGATTCTACCAAATGTTTAAAAAATGAATACAATCCTTGGGCGCCTGGGTGGCTCAGTTGGTTAAGCGACTGCCTTCGGCTCAGGTCATGATCCTGGAGTCCCGGGATCGAGTCCCGCATCGGGCTCCCTGCTCTGCAGGGAGTCTGCTCCTCCCTCTGACCCTCCCCCCTCTCATGTGCTCTCTCTCTCATTCTCTCTCTCTCAAATAAATAAATAAAATCTTTAAAAATAAAAAAATAAAAAATAAAAAATGAATACAATCCTTCACAAATGCTTCCAAAAAATAAAAGCAGAAAGAACACTTAACAGTTCACTCTATGAGACCAAAGATGCCACAAGACAAAAATCTGTAGGCCAATAACCCTATAAATAGAGACCCAGGGGTGCCTGGGTGGCTTAGTCGGTTAAGCGTCTGACCCTTGATTTCGGCTCAGGTCATGATCTCAGCATCAGGATTGAGCCCTGCATCAGGCTCCATGCTCGCACAGAGTCTGCATGGGATTCTCTCCCTCTCCCTCTGTCACTCCCCCTGCTTGGGTGAGCGCTCTTTCTCTATAAAATGAATAAATAAATATTTAAAAAAAAATAAGAGACCCAAAATTCCTCAATAAAATAAAACTGAATCCAGCAACATATAAAAAAGACCATACATCAAAAAAAAAAAAAAGGATCATGTATCATGACTAAGTGGGATTTATCCCAGGAATACAGGGCCAGTTCTACATGTGAAAATCAATCAATATAATATACATCAATAGAACATGGAGAAAAACATGATCATCTCAAAAGACAAAGAAATAGCATTTAACAAATACTACAACCTTTCATGATAAAAACATACAACAAACTAGGAACAGAAGTATTTCTTCAACTGATAAAGGGTATCTATGAATAACCATAGCGAACACTGTATTTCATTGTGAAAGACTGAAAGTCTTCTCCCTATGATCAGGAACAAGACAAAGATGTCAATTCCCGCTACTTTTATTCAATATGTACTGGAGGTTCCTGCAGGGGCAATTAGGCAAAAAAAAAAAAAAAAAGAAAGAGAGAGAGGAAGGAAAGAAAAAGAAAGAAAGAGAGAGAGAGAGGAAAGAAAGAAAGAAAGAAAGAAAGAAAGAAAGAAAGAAAGAAAGAAAGAAAGAGAAAGGAGAGAGAAAGAAGTCAGACTATCTTATTTGTAGATAGCATGATCTTGTATATAGAAAATCCTAAGAAAACCACAAAAAAACTATTAGAACTAAAAAACAAGTTCAGCAAAGTTATAGGATACAATATCAATATACAAAAATCAACTATTTTTCTAAACACTAGCAAAAAACAATTCAAAAATGGAAAGTAAGAATTCCATTTACAACAGCATTTAAAAAATTCCCAATTTTTTTTAACTTTTTTTTTTTTTAAGATTTTATTTATTTGACAGAGAGAGACACAACAAGAGCAGGAACACAAGTGGGGAGGAGAGGGAGAAGCAGGCTTCCCACAGAGCAGGGAGCCCGATGTGGGGCTCGACCCCAGGACCCTAGGATCACGACCTGAGCTGAAGGCAGACGCTTAACCGACTGAGCCACCCAGGCGCCCCAAAAATTCCCAGTTTAGAGCCATAAACTTAACAAAAGAGGTACAAGATCTGTATATTGAAAACTACAAAATATCTTAGAAAGGAATCGAAGACAATCTAAATAAATGGAAAGCCATGTCATGTCCATGGATATGAAGATTTAATAGTATTAAGATAGTAATACTCCCCAAATTGATCTACAGATTCAGTACACAATCCCTATCAAAATCTCAGCAATCTTTTTGCAGAAACTGATATAGAGACAGAAAAGTAGATGAGTGGTTGCCGTGGCCTAGGAAAAAGGGGGAATGGGGAGTTTCTGTTATGGGCACAGAGCTTCTTTTCGGAATTCTAAAAGCATTCTGAAATTAGATAGTGGTGATGGTTGCACAATTCTATGAATACACTAAAAACCACCGAATTGTCAGTTTAAAGGGGTGAATTTTATGAGATGTAGATCATATATCAATAAAAATGTTATGAAAAAAGCAGCAGCAAGAAGGAAATCTAAGGTAATAGTGGTGAAATACAAAGAAATGAAATATGAACGTTTTTATGAATAAAACTGACAGGAATGACAGCTGCTAAAGAGGATGAAGAAAAGGGGGAAAGTTGACTATTATTTCATCATTTCTATCTTGAAGGGCAAGGAAGATCATGATATAAAAGTAGGGCAGATAAAAGATAAATCAAGTGTATATGGGAAGATAATGAATTTGGTTTTGGATATTCAGAGATTCTATCAAGTAGCCAAGGGCAGAGACAGGAGAGAGAGAGGAGAGGAAAACTGAGGAGAGGGAAAGGAGCCAGGTACGATACTAGAAGGTATAAGATCTATGTCACAGATAGAAATGAAGCAATGGAGGGGGGGCATTTTCCTCTGATTAAGGAAGGAAAACAATAGGTTAGAAAGAACAGGGATAGAATCCAAGAGAGAGTGAAAGGATTTAGAAACCAAACAGGATGACCTTGATCTTCTCAGTGAAAGAGGTGAGACAAGGAAACACATTGGTAAGGGATGAATAAAAGCATTAATTAGCAGTCCTGAGGGCCCAGTAGCTCCTGGATAATAAGAATGAACAGTGGTTAGTGATTTTTGATTAGGAACTGTTTAATTGATGATGTAAGAAAATCTGTCAAACTGATTTATTAACAACACACCACTTAGGATCTGATAAAACTAATAAGCTAATAAGTAGTCTTCCATTAAGTAAAAACTCTAAAATTCCTAACAGTAGCTACAGTCCTACCATTAAATATGCTCTTTATCTTTCAGAATCAAAATCTGATCTTTCAGAATCAAAGCATCTGGTCAACTTAATCGCTTTAATAAAGTATATCTGACACAAAACAAACAAATTTGCTGATAAAATCGGCACAAAAATAACTACAAACACAATAGGCAGCCAAGAAGTGCTACCTAAAGTAAGTTTTTTTTTTTAAAGTAGGCTCCATGCCCAACATGAGGCTTGAACTTGAGATCAAGAGTCACATGCTCTACCAACTGAGCTGGCCAGGCGCCCCTTACTGAAATAAATATTCTTAATATAAATTATATGCGTAAGAGAAATACACTACAGTAAATTTAATTTTTTCTTATGAAATAATCCCATATTATATTTGCTTTGGTAGAACTGTACAAACAGGTCTGCCACAACTCTTCCCAAACAGAAATCTTAAATATGAGCTGAATTTCTCAAACCAGTGTTGACAGAATACAGACCTACAGATGTTAATAGCTATATGTACCTTCGTGCGCGCACACACGTTATACACACACATGCAATATTTTGCAGCCAATACATTCGGAAAAAGCTAGATTCAACTGCAGTAAAGTAAGTTTCTATTTATCTAGGAACTTTTAGAGCTTCTACTATACTAATGTGTATAAGTAAGTTCCATCATGAGAGACATTTCCAAACTTATCTGACCACAAATACTTTTTAAAGGCAAGCCTATTAAATATTAAAGGTTTCTGGAATTGTGTCCACAACATATATCATGATTTTGGAAAATACTAATGAGAGAAATTCTTTTTTTTTTTTTTTAAGATTTTATATATTTATTTGATATAGAGAGAGAGCACACAAGCAGGGGGAGAGGCAGAGGGAGGAGCAGGCTCCCCATTGAGCAGGGAGCCAGATGCGGGCTCGATCCCAGCACCCTGGGATCGTGACCTGAGCTGAAGGCAGACGCTCAACCGAATGAGCCACACAGGAGCCTGAGAAATTCTTAATTAGATTTTAACAACAAGATTTTAGAGTTGGGGAAATAATCTTTAATTTGTATCTATGATGGATTCAAAACACCCTAGTATAATAAACTTTACAATCACTCCAAAATCACAACGTCCAAAACACAATCAACAAATGTTCAATTAAATGACTGTAGGGAAATACTTGATTAAGAGACTGATAAAATTTGAATATTCTGAGTGTCCCTGGCAAGGTAACTCAATGTAAAAAATTATTTTTTACTTTAGTAAAAAATGAAGGCACTAGAGGCACCTGGGTGGCTCAGTCGGTTAAGCAGCCAACTCTTAATTTTGGCTCAGGTCATGATCTTGGGATCGTGGGATCAAGCCCCGAGTCAGGCTCCAAGCTCAGAGGAAACTTTGCTTGAGGATTCTCTCTCTCCCTCTCCCTCTGCCCCTCCCCCACTCATGCGTGCGTTCTCTCTAAAAAATAAATAAATAAACCTTTAAAAAAAAAATGAAGGCACTATGGGTAGTATTTTTCTCTAAGTAGCCTAGTCATAGAGTATTTACAAATTAATGATGCTTAATAAATTTAAAAAGAGTTCAATACATTCTGCTCTTAAACATCTTTTTTATAAATCAAAAACTTGCACTTATAGTGGGATAAGGGCACAGAAAAAAAACATTATTCTAAGTTCAAACTTCCAAAACACATCCTAAGATATTTTTCAATGGAAGTGATTTTTTTAACTTATGACAAAGTTTGTAAATTTAAAAAATATCAAATACATATATATATGTACACTTACCATTGTGTCAGAGTTAAGAATTTGTCTCATAAATTCCAAAAATGAAGATGCAAGTTCACCTGTGTCCTTACTAAATGTGCTGACCACTCGTTTCAGTAAACTATGCAAAGCATTACTGTTTTTCCTTAAAGAACTGTAAATAAATAGAGAGGATATGTCTTGAAATTTGAATGTATAAATCTAGTATAAGAAATAAACTATCTCCAGTTCAGACAGAACAAAATTCAGTCCACCGTTTAAAAAATGTTCTGGTGTGGCTATGTACATAAACCATTTAACAAGGTAATATCTACAGATACCTCCTTTTAAAAATAAGCTTCAAGCTCTTAAAGAAAACATTCTCCCCCCAAAAAGAAAATATTTACCCCAAATGTAAAGATATAAAACTTAGCAAAAGAAACTTCGAGGTTTCCTATTTTTATACTTTTTTATAGCCTGAGGATTTCTCTAAAATAAGGAGGCTATAGCTGTCTCAGAAACCTGACCAGAAAGGCTGATTTACATAATAACTACAAAAAATAACTATCTTTATGGCACTATAATCTGATAGAAGGAAATCAAGGATATAGGCTGGGGATCTACAAACTTTTTATGTAAAGAACCTGATGGTACATATGTTATGCTTTGCAGGCTATACAACACTTGTACATATACAACACAACAGCAGTCTCTCTATACACAGCAGCAGTCTCACTTATAACTACTCAACTGCTTGTGTAGTGTGGGAAAGCAGCCATAAACAATACATAAATGCTGACTATGTTCCAGTAAAACTCTATTTACAAACACTGGTAGTGGGCTGGATTTGGCCTGTGGCCCATGGTTTGTCAACCCCTGATACTGACAGATTTAAGCATAACAATCAATCATGACAATATACAGTCCTGATAAAATTATTCTAAACATTTACACAGCTCTTTGTTGATCAACAGAGAATTTCAAGGGCAAAGTATTCTAATATTCAATTGTGTCCTTTAAGTTGTAATAATTCATAATTAGTCAAAATGAAAATAAGATCATATTAACACTAAACATGCAGTGTTTGTATTTAAAAGATGTGGTTGGATTCTGAGATGCCACCATAGGAGACTTTGGTAAAGTAATACAAAAGAGAGAAAGATAAAGACTCCTGCTCTTGAGAACTTTATAAATTATGAAATGGATAAGGCACAACAAACAGGAATGAGATCAAATACAAAGATAGATATTATGATTAATAAAAAAGGCATGGGTTTACACCAATTACTAGCCTCTACATATAACCTTAAGCAAATGAGCCTTACTTCCATGACCTATCAAAAACTGGAGTGCCCTACATACCTATTAGAATGCCTAAAATTTAAAAAACTAACAATACCAAAATCTGGTATTTTTGTTGCTCAACTTGTAAAGAAGTTGTCTATAAAAAAGTAGTGCACTGGAATCTGTATGCAGCTGTGGTGATAAACACATGACTCTGTGCATTTGTCAAAATCCACAGAACTGTACAACATGAAACATGAACGAGGTTACAAGGAAAGGGAGAAAACTAAAATCAACATCTGATATTGGAGTCAAAATGTCAGTATGTACTCATTTTAAAAAATACATACATACAAATAAATATATACAAAAACAAATGTAGATGTGTATATGCATGAGTTAGGACACATGCATGTATTTCCTAGCTCTATCCAATGAGAAGAACCAAAATCAGTGATACAAGTTGAACAACAAAATGAGTAACAACAGCATTAGATTATCATACAAAGAAAAAATTAGTGTCCATTAAGTCCATATTAACATAAATCCCTAAATAAGTACACAAATGAGGGAAAAGAGATAATTCTTCCCTACAGAAGGATAATTAATAAATTAAAAAGGAGTAAGAGAAATAGGAAATTTGCATTAAGACACCACAGTAAAAACTGCCACACGCCAAGATTCACTGATGAATACTAAAATAAGTGAACAAAAGTTTCAAGCAGAAATAAGATATTTGCATAGTCTCAAAATATATTCTACAAAATATTTAGTAATTAAAAGTGGGAAATTATTAGGTTTACGGTGCAAAATTCTGACAGACAGCATCTCAGTCAAGTGATCAAAGTGAATATCACCAAGAAATACTTGAGTGGATGGTGATAACATTTACTGGGATGAACAGACAGAAACAATGCTTGAAGCAAGAATATCAAGGGCTCTGCTTTAGGTCTATTCAGTGTGAATTGTCCATTAAACAACCAAACAGAGATGTCAAATAGATGGATGGGTTATTTGGAGCTTAGCAGAAAAATTAGAGCTAGAGGGAGAAAAGGGAATAGGTTAAGACAATTTAGGAAAAGATTACCGACAGGAAAAAGGCCAGAAACATGAATCCAGCAAAGCCAAAAACATCACAGATAATGCTATGGCAAATGTATACAAAGGGTATTTGTAAGAGCTAGGAATGGAGGAATCAAGGAAAGTTTTTTTGCTTTCTTGGAGGTGAAGAATATGAGTTTTAAAGGATATAGAGTAAATACCCAGGCAATAGGAAAAAGGACATTCCACAAGTAAAATGTAAAGACTATAGTGAGAGACGGGATGGGGTAGGAGGAGGAGGAAAACTTGGATTTTCAGCAGGTGCTACCAACTGAGAGAGAATATAAATGAGGAGACAGGTTTATCAGAAGGAAGTAGAGAAAGTAGGAGCCAGAACCAAACACGGTATTTGGAACATAAGTTTTCAACCAATGTTGTAAGAATTAATGAGAGGCACAAACGTATGTTTCTTCCTCCTTTCTATCTCATAATCCTACATACTTCTACAAATTCCCAAGGAAATCTACACAGTATCCAGCTACCTTCCTAGAGAAGAAAAAGATTAGGGCACGGACAGAGAGACTAGAGCAGAAATTATACTTGAGGTTTAAATTATCTCAAATTAATTTTATCTCAGCCATTCCTCTTACAGAATAAAAAACACAGAATCAGTACTTTTAGCTTTAGGGTCCATAATACCGCACCATCATCACTTTTGAAGGACTACAGGTAAATATATCAACAAAGCAAATATAGTGTGAATTAACATCCCTGGAACAGTAAGATTCCCTTCTTAAATACTGTAAGATGACCATATTAATTTGTCTATCTATTCAATTTATAATTTTAATCCTGAAGATTTTATTACTAGCACACTTCACTGCTAACAAACCTTTTCCATAAATACAAATTTCTCCACATGAAAGAAATCATATCTCCAACTTTCTATAATTAGCTATGAATTAATCAATTTGGGGAGGAGTGACAGAGTAAAAAATTAAGTCCAAGAATATATTAAATTAAGCATTACCTTTTTAAATGAAATAATCCATAATCGTGCTCTGCAAGAAACATCATTGTTCTGACACATGTCAGCAAACAGTTGTAACTGCTCTCAGAGTTAGCTAGCATAGCCAGCAAACAGTCACAGATCGAGGCCATCAGTTCTTTGTTTGGTAGAGAATTGGAGAGCTGCTCCAGTTCAGAAATAGAACCTTCAGAAGAGTTTGGCAAAATAAGAGCAATGTCCTGTGAGGGAGGAGAGGAGTAGGGGAAAAATTTTTCATTATTATCACCATCAATTCACATTTTTATATTAGGAATACATACCAATTAATACTTAGTAATTAACCTCATCAAAATATTGTTACCTTCCTATGCTAAATATAAATTCAAACACAAAGAAGTCATTTTGCTCTTCTGTAAAAGGTGATACAAAGATATACACTTAAAGAAATAAAGACAAACATTTTACAATATTTTTACTTTAGAAGAACGTCATATCCATTCATTTGGCTCTATGCCCAAAGGGCCTGAACTCATGACACCAAAATCAAGAGTTGCACGTTCTACCAACTGAGCCAGCCAGGTGCCCCTAAAAATTTTTCCTTCCACGTTGCAGTGAGTGTAGTTTCTATCTTCAAATGGTTAAGTGAACTACTTTTGGTACTAAAATACTTTAAATCATTGTATTATTGATTTATTTGAATATTTTTTTAATTTATAAAGAAATCGTTCAGTGAAATAAAATTTTTTAAAAAGATTGTATTTGTTTATTTGAAAGAGTGAGCAAAAGCACATGTGAGCTGGGGGTGGGGGGGAGAGGAAGAGGAAAAGAATCCCAAGCAGACTCCCTGCTGAGCACAGAGCCAGATTTTGGGGGGGGGGGGGCTTGATCTCATGACCCTGAGATCATGACCTGAGCCAAAACCAAGAGTTGGATGCTTAACCCACTGAGCCACCCAGGTGCCCCTCAGTGAAATAAATTTTAATAAACATATCCATATTGGGGTGCCTGGGTGGCTCAGTGGGTTAAGCGTCTGCCTTCAGCTCGGGTCATGATCCCAGTGGGATCAAGCCCCACGTCGGGTTCCCTGCTCAGCGGGGAGTCTGCTTCTCCCTCTCCCTCTGTCTGCTGCTCCCCCTGCTTGTGCTCTCTGTCAAATAAATAAAATCTTAAAAATAAATAAATAAACATATCCATACTGGAATTTAAAACATCACAGAAAGAAATGGATGGAGCAAATAAACATTTAAGCACTCTTCCAGTAAATATTTTCCTCCAGTTTTTATATACTTTTAAAATTTAAGTTTTTCAATGCTCAAGCAAGTTTAACCAACAATAAAAATTCCCACCACTCTTTTTATAAAAGTAAATAAAATAGATTTTACAGAAACATTTTTGGGTATGTCTCATCGCCTTTAATCACTTCAACATACTGCAAACTAAGATTCAACATGGGTTAAAACTATAAAACAAAGTTTGAATCAGAAGGAAAATATATAAGATGAGGCCAAGAATGAGGTTTATGTGAACAGGGCAGCTAGGGTGCTATAGTGTCATTCAGATTAGTCATAAAACCCGACGTGGATCATATAACACCAGTCAAAAGGACATTTTAAGGTATAAGGACTTTAAATATCCTTTCTAGCAGGTCCCAAACTATTTCAACCAGATCCCCTTTTCGTGAAAACAAGTCACACCAAAAATGTTTCTTCTTGACTTAAGTGTTAAATGTAACCAAACTGGATTTTTGTCAGCTGAAAAAAGATCATCTTCCAACATGGGATCCTATTAAAAATATTCTGCCTGAAAAAAAATCACATCTGATGATTAGATAGCAGGAGCATTATGATAAGCAAAAGTACCAATATGTACACAAATCTTCAAAGATCTTGGGCACCTGGATGGCTCAGTTGGTTGGGCAACTGACTCTTGGTTTCGGCTCAGGTGGTGATCTTGGGGTTATGGGATCAAGCCCGGCACTGAGCCCCATATCAGGCTCCATGCTTGGCCCAGAGTCTGCTTAAGATTCTCTCCCTTTCCCTCTCCCTCCCCCTTGCCCCTCTCCCCACTTATGTGTGCACTTTCTCTCTAAAATAAATAAAATCTTAAAAAAAAAGACAAATCTTCAAAGATCTCAATCACAATGGGCTTTAAAAGTTAAAACAATTATCATTAACTCATGGAATTATAAACTGGAAGCCAATATTACAGAGAGGCAGAAATACTATAGTCAACATCTGTAAGCAGAGTAGTCTGAAACACACTAAAACTGTAGTCGTCTCTGATACCTTCAAAAGTTGTCCTAATGAGAACATGATATTATTAATTCAACCAATCACAAAGCTATAAAATTCAAGAATCTGTGTATAAGTGACAGGAAAATGAAAATACTAGACATAACCAACCCCAAAGAATTCAGTGGCACATAAAGTAACTACCCAAGGATGCAATCTCATAAAGAAAAAGAGACTTCAGAGAAACCTGTGAAATACAAACCTAAAGAAAGCTATGAAGCACCAAACCATTTTATTGTTGGTTCACTAGTCAAACTGATCTCCCTAAACAACAGGATTAATACAACAGATGAGATCTCTGTGTTCACAGCCAAGATTTATATCAAGAGAAGCTTTTCAACCATACACAAACACACAGAATTTATAAAATAACCATAAATACCTGATCACAGAGAGACTGCAAAATGGATGTGATATATTCAACACACTGTTGGCGAATAACACTGTCTCCAGGAGACCGCACCAAAGCTAACAGATCCTGGAATATTTCTGCATATCTTTCGTCACCTTTAATAGTTCCATTAATTAGATGCAAAATAGCTAATTTACAAGCTTTGTGTGAAGCCAGAGCATCAAGAAGAGCAAGCAACCTGGTGGTTTGGCTAGTATACTGTTTTTCTTTATCTTCTGAAGTGCTGAAATAAAATCAATACATTTAGTAAACAATATACTTAATTTTAGGGCATTATTTAACTAATATTTATTTTTCAACACATATTATGATATACAAATCTTGTATAAAACATTTCATTCCTTGGATATGACGACTTCTCTGGAATTTTACAATTACTATAAAATTTTATAAATTCAGATTTCAGTATCTTTTTTAAATCAGAGTACTTCATAGTTCACCTTTCAAACACCCAAAATCAAGACTTTCAAGGTATCTTGCACATGAAATTGTTTTCTAATTAAAAATAATCTACATATATTCATATACATACATACACGTATATGTATATATGTATATATGTATATGTAATATATATTATCTAAGCATTCTAAACCCTGATTTCCAAATTCTAAGTGAAAAAAATGTATCTGTATCAAGAATAACTTGAGGAAAAAATTTTTAATGCAAAATGAAAATACCTTTGCAAGTCTTCTACAATCAAATCCAACACAGTTCTCATAATCAGAAGTGCAGTTGGTGAGGCAAGGTCACACAATTGAACACAAATACGCCGTAACATGTGTTGAATGGGCTGGCAGGTTGTGCCAGAGAAAGAGCGAACTATTTCTTGGAGCAACTTTGCTTGAACATGAAGGTGCATGCTCCACAATTTTCGGGTGTTGAGTGCCACTGATATATCATGTGGCTCAATAACCTGTTAAAAAAGTATATTGTGTGTGTACGTAGATTTTTTTTAATATTTATTTATAGTCACAAAAACTGTTCAGGAAGAACTGTTATGAAAAGAACATCTTTACTACATGCTTAAAACATTTTTCTATTATACAATTAAACATTCGCTTGAATTCAATGCATCTAGAAAATCTGATTGTTCTCAGGTTAGCAGTCAGTAGAGCAGAGTCCATTGGTGAACCAACCTAGTTAATGGCAAATTCTAACACATGATAAAGGGAAAAAAAGGCTTTAAAAATAACAAAAGTACAAGTATACAGAACAGCATAATAAAATTCACATTAACAAAAATTTATTTAAAATGTTGCCCCCATATTTCTTTAATGACCAACTTGCTTCAGTTTTATCTCACCCTCATCCAGTTATTTTATGTCTTTTTTAGGGGAAGGGGATGAGGGCTGTGGGTTTGTTTGTTTTTTTTAATAACAAAATCACTGGCTTTTTTAAAAGTGTTACTGCAGTCATTTATAAGATGCATGTTATATGGAAGTGATACCTGAGTTGTTTGCATGGGCAATGGTAGAGGCAGCAGCTCTGAAAGTAGTATGAGTCCAGAAAAAAATCCTTCAGGAACCTTCAAGATTGAAGAAAGAACTTCTTTCAACATTAAAGACCAAGTATTATTGGCCAGAGTCTCTTCTGAGATTGTGAGTTTTTCATTAACTCCTTGTGTAAAAGTCAGTAAGATATCAATGATATCATTTTGAATTTTCTGTTCATCACTATCCAAACGACCTGAGAGAGGGATAGAGCACAGGAGCATGTGTAAAGTCACAAGTGCTGAAGGAACACGCATGTCCTTAAACTCAAAGGATCCACCTCTCAGGAGTTCCGTTAACATTGTTTTAAGAAGAGTGAGTGTGCAGCGAGCCATTGAAATAGTAGTAACTCTGTGAAGGGTAGTCCCCATGTTGACATGGAGCCTCCAAGGCTGAGTCAGAATACTGTTCAATTTTTGTAGAACCCGAATAAAGGTGTCCATTCCTTCAGCAGAAAAAAGCTGAATAACGGCAAGATTCCATTTCAGGTCTTTCTGTTGACCTTTATATAGGATAAGGGGAAAAAAAACTAATTACTTATATGTTAATAATTAGTTAAGATTTTTTAATATTTTATTTAATAAATAGCATTTATACTAGGATTTAAGAATAGTTTTTAAAGTATAATAGCCATATTACCTTCAACAGGAGGTGGTGGACATGCCACATTACAGAGAACACGCAAGGCAGTGGTAAGGCCAACTCCTTCCGGGGTCATCAAATTATCAATATTCTTTAAAAATAAATATGAACAGAAAGTTTAATTTCTTGGTGCTTGGATATGAATCAAGAAAAAATTCCCAAGAAGGCATTAATTAAAAATATGAGTTTCATGTTAAGTACTTACACCATTTTAAGTTTCTTAAGTAAATTTAAAACATGAATAAAACTAATGAAGTTTTTATAAAGGTTATTTTATAAAATTAATGATTGCCAAGTTCAAGTATATTAAAAAGTACAGATTAAAATGAAAGTAACATACAAAAATGAATGAGACTCCCTGTATTAAGAATTTAAAATAGTTCTTTTTCATATACTCTTTCTATATACCCTCCCTCCCAAAAATGAAGCAATGACTGATTTTACAAAGCCCTGTGGGTACTAAACCTCTTTCAAAACTAAGGAAGCAACAAGGAATGTTTTAGCACTACATAACATACACTTCAAAGCAGATACCACAGGAATCTGGTTGCGATGACCAGTTAGGGCATGGTTAAAGGGAAAAGAAATACAATTGCCTATGTCCTTAGCAGCTGCCCATGCTATGTTTCCTGACAACAAATAAGTTATGTGTAAGTTTCTTTGTTTTTGTAGTTTCCACAGAGCAGCATAGATGGTTTTGAAAGAACTCTGAAGAAGTTTTTTATGAAGAATTTTAAAATGTTACTATTTCAGCTGCTAACCCTCAAAGGGGAAACTTAAAAAGAAAACTAAGAAAATTCCTTTCCCCTATACATTTTTTCTATTTCTTCCTTGCTGCCTTTCCACAATAATTCCACAAATTACATAAAGCAGCATGGAGCACACAGAGAAGTTTCACTCTCAGATCAACTGTTTTTGGTATATCTTGGAATGAGAATCTCTTAACTATAATTAATGGATAAGGATTTACATAAAAATAAAAATTCTTTTAATTACAGCATGTAATTTAAATTTCTAGAGCTAAATTTCTTATTGGTTAAAAACTTTTACCCAAGCATATAATCTTTATTGGACACCTTATACATTCTCCTGACCATGCACAAGTACCCTGAACACATGACCATCTAAATTTATAGGATCTATTGTACTTCTGCCAAATAAAAGACTGACTATATGAGAAACTCTAGATGACATCTGAGGCACAGAGTAAGGAACACAGAAGAATATGATGGCACCACAGGAGGTAAAAGTACTCTTAGGAAAGAGGGAGTAAAAAGAGAAGATAAGGACAGACCAGTCAGTAAAGAAAAATCCAAAGCAGATATACCCAAACAGTACTTGGTTGCTATTTTAATAACACACATTTCAACTCCAAAACCAAGATGTTTTACTTACACACACACACACAAATACACACAGCTCATCTGTTAAATGAAAGAGGAAATAATTCAAGGTCCAATTCTGTCTCTCTAGCTTAAAATTTTTTATGCATCTATGATCACCTTTATTAGTCCTTCTTCCTATACTATACTAACTTTTAAAACTAATTAACAATGCAACAGTTTTAATGAATTTTTAAATTACTAATTACATGAATTTTTCAAATGCACTATTATGATACAGGATTTTCAACTTTTATGAATGTTTTATTTGTAGATGTGACCATCCCAAATTAACAAATTTAGAACTAGTTCCCATTGTAATTATCTAGAATTGACTCTTGTTGATTTTCACCTAAAAATTTTGAAGGAAGTTCTTTTTCACCAAAGTTTAACTGAAACAATTATACGTTAAATTATCAGGGCATTTAACTTTAAAACGCTGTTGTAAAGATCATCAAAATGGTAGGTGATATTACTCCAATTTGAGGAAAAAAATAGGGCAGAATTTGGTAGTGGAAAGTAGTACAATACACAGGGTTGTGTGCAAGTGTATTCACATATACACACCATCACACACCCATCTACATACACATACCAATCTGTACCATAAGGCTAGCAAATCAATCAAATACACTTAACAATTACTGTATTATATACATTATATATATATACTGTATTATACATACTGTATATATACACATATTATATACATTAATGCAATATTACTATATTTGGAACCATACAGTTCCATAAAATGAAGGCACTTTAAGGGGTGCCTGGGTGGCTCATTTGGTTAAGCATCTGACTTGGTTTCAGCTCAGGTCACAACCTCAGGGTTGTGAGATGGAGCCCCACACATCAGGCTCCCCACTCAGTGGGGAGTCTGCTTCTTTCCCTCTCCCCTCCCCTTGCTCATGTGCACACACTCTCGCTCTCTAAAATAAAACAAATAAGGGATGCCTGTGTGGCTCAGTCAGTTAAGTGTCTGCCTTCGGCTTGGGTCATGATCCCAGGGTCCTGGGATCAAGCACCGCATCAGGCTCCTTGCTCAGCGGGGAGCCTGCTTCTCCCTCTGCCTGCTTCTCCCCCTGCTTGTGCTCTCTCTCTCTCTCTCTGACAAATGAATAAATTAAAAATCTTAAAAAAAAAATTAAATTAAATTAAAAAATCATCTTTAAAAAAAAAATCAAGGCACTTTTAGGCTTTACTTACCTGTTTAACATATTCAATCAGGTTTGGGATGCAGTTAATTTCAAATCTAAGGTTTTTCAGAGGTTCAAGCCACTTGCCAAGTTCTTAAAAACAAAAAGGTCATTCATAATATAATATTTTAAAATAAAAAGTCTTTATAACAAAGGAAGTAGAGGTATTCTTTTTCAAAGAAGAACATTATCAGATTCATACTGATTTCAATAATCTAAATTTCATACAGGGATAAACTTACGTCTAATTCTCTAAACAAGCCTTAACGTGAAATGTGAATGGGCTACATACAGGCTTAGAAATAAGTGACCATTCTTAGTTACTTGGTTTCTGAAAAACTTAAGTGTTTACATCCTTAAACAGGACCATCAACTTACAACATTAAAAAAAAAATTGTAAAATTGACTGCTTATAAACTAACAAATAATAAAATAGTGTTTATTCACCTAATGCTACCACCACCTCCCACACCCCCCAAAAAGCACGCACAAATGTATTAATTTCTAACAGGGACATTTGCTGAGTGACATCTCTCTTAACATGAATTTTAAATTTTGCCAATTTCCTAATTTGCCTTTATAAAATTAAAAGTAATCACTATCATCCCAAAATAACAACAAACTTTGTTTATAAAACAATCACAAATGAAATATACCATTTCCCACAAGTGAATTCAAAACTCTGCTAGAAAAAAATGAACAAACAAAAAAAGCAGAAACAGATTCATAAGTATATAAAGAACTGGTAGTTGCCAGAGGGGAGGGGTATGGAAGGATGAGCAAAATGGGTGAAGGGGAGTAGGAGTTAAAGGCTTCCAGTTATAGAATGAATAAGTCATGGGGATGAAAGGTACAGCATAGGGAATATAGTCAGTGGTATAATAGCATTGTATGGTGACATGGTAGCTATACTTTGGTGAGCACAGCATAACTGTATAGAATTGTGCAATCATTATGTTGTACATATAGAGTTGTGTAATCCCTATGCTGTACGACTGAAACTAATGTACACTGTGTGTCAATTACACTTCAAAAAAAAAAAACAAAACTGAGTGGAATAACAAAGAAGAAAAAAACTCTCCTAGAAGCTATGCTGTAACATCCATACTTTATCACCAAAACTATTTTAAGAAAAGCATTCTAATGTAATGTAAAAAGTGATATGCCAGTTCCAGACACTTTTTAGGAATGACTAAAGGAAACTGAAAATAGCAGTCATGTCTCTCCTTGGTTCTACAATTCTCCATGAGGATTACACCTATGTACATCTGAGTATTTTTCCTATGTGTTTTTAAATTAACTCTTTCATATATACAGCATATATTGCTCAAGTGAAAGATATAAGGAACAATAATAAAACAAATATGTGTACCCATCACCCAGAATAAGTAGTAAAGCATTAATAATACCTTTGAAGATGTTGTGTGCCCTCCTTTTATAAAGGCACACTACAGGGAAAAAACCTATTTCCTATATGAGAAGTTGAGTTTACTAATCCATACCTTTACTGGTGGTATCACACATAAAATTTAAGATTAAAAAGAAAAAAGTCAGGGGAGCCTGGGTGGCTCAGTCGGTTAAGCGTCCGACTCTTGATTTCAGCTCAGGTCAGGATCTCAGGGTCATGAAATCGAGCCCCTCCTCCAGCTCCATGCTTAGCAGGGAGTCTGCCTAAGATTCTCTCCCTCTTCTTCTGTCCCTCCCCCACCACCCTCCACTTACATGCTCTCTCTCTCAAAAAAAATAAAAGAAAAAGAAAAAAGTCCACACGCTATTTACAATATTTACTCAATGTTATCAAATTTTCTACTTGGTAAGGTCAGAAAGAAACCAAAACAAAACAAAAAAAACTGTGATTAGATAACCTTTCAATTTTTCAGGACTGCCCACATAAGGTTTGTCATAAACTTCATTCAACATAGATTTATATACTTTAGAAAATAATGTTCATATTCACCATCCTTCACTTTTGAGGACAGCACATGTATGTTAATTAATGACAAATGGATTTCTAAATTGTACTTAGAATAGTGTTATACTTAGAAATATATATAGAAAACACACACATACACAAACGATACAGAAAACTGAACTTTTGAAGGGGTGCTTGGGTGGCTCAGTCGGTTAAGCATCCGACTCCTGATTTCAGCTCAGGTCTTGATCTCAGGGTTGTGAGTTCAAGCCCTGCCTTGGGCTCCATGCTGGGCGTGGAGCCTACTTTAAAAAAAAAAAAAAATTGGGGGTGCCTGGCTAGCTCAGCCGGTGGAGCATGCAACTCTTAATCTCAGGGTTGTAAATTCGAGCCGCATGTGAGTGTAGAGATTACTTAAAAATAATTTTAAAATCTTAAAACAAAAACAAAAACTGAACATTTTGAGTTCACCTTCAAGCTACTTCCATTTTGATTAGGAACTTCAACTAACCACCAATTACCATGATTTTCCAGGAAAAGGTACTTGTGACAATTTCCTAAAAATCTTTTTAAGAACACCATATAAAATACTTTCATAAAGGGTACTTTCAAGAAGTAACAGAATATTACTATATATATTATCAAAACATGATAAAGTACTAATTACAGATATTCAAAGGCTTTTTCCTTCACATATCATAAATGCTTAAGTAACTTCAAGTACCATACCTTGCAATTTAGCATTATTTTCATCTGCTTTACAAAGCTTCAAGAGAGATGCTGCATGCTGTTCTAGCATTTGGACATCACTGGAAGACTGAACCACCACCAAAATAAGTATGCATGCATAATTATAAGCTACTGACTTCTTAGACTTGGAATCACTGAAACAAAATAAGGTTTTAAAGTTTTTGGTATGAAAGCAATTTTTCCAGGAACAATTTTAAACATTTTTTTCTATTTGGTTTTAAAGAGACCAAGGAATTTTACAATGAAACATGACTAACTCCCTGAAGACAAGAAATTAGATTTTAAAGTTCACTTCCAACTCACTTGAAAACACTACTTAAAAGTATATAAACAAAGCATATGCATCACAATGGAGAGTGAAATTCTATTAAGAAAGAAGATCAAAAGAACAATGAAATATTAACAAGTATACTTCATCAGCAATGAAAGATTCGGAAGTATACTTCAATGGTCTCCTTTAAAATTTTGTTCACTCTGGATAAGTAGGAATAAGTGTGATGAATCAACCTACTGCCATCATCACTGTCTTCTACCTTAAAACTGCTGAGGTTAAAGCCACTGCCTTTCCTAGTCCCCCCAAAAAAGATCTGTCACTCAAGGAGTCATATCAACACCCTGTTGTGAGGCCAGTTACCTGGATGTCACTGCTTTGTATGACACGAGCCAGGAAGACCATGTTTATCTCCTCAGACACTAAAATCAATCCTCTGCCCTACTGGGCAGCTCTTGAAAACTAGTATCATTCTAAATTCCCTGCTGACATTCAGTCAAAGTACTTCTGAAACCAGAGCACCATAGTCTAAAGGCAAGGGAAAATTCAAGATAGCAAGATAGTCCTCATTACTCTGCAAGTATATATTCTGGTGCCTTAGGATTCCCCTACACACAAATTAGCAAGAGATCTATAGTTGTAATCTTGTAATCTTGTCAATACCACGAGGAAACTGGAAGAAGCTTCTAAAAGATCCATTTTGTTGCTTTACAGACACACCTTATATTTTAGAAATTTCTATCATTCTAATCCTTAATTAACAAATTATGTATTATGTCAAAAAAAAATTATAATAATTTTTACTTTCAAACAACACCTTTTAAGAAACTAGCCCTTTACTGATGTAGTTTTCCAGTATAATAGAAAATTTAAGGAGTAAAAAGAAAATTACCCTAAGGCTTCTTTGGAATAGTACTCCATTAGAGTAATAAGACTTTGGAGATTTTTCTCAAGACTGAAAACATGGCCAACAGCTGATCTTCCCACAGGATTGAAGGTAATCAAATAAAGATTGTGAAGGGTTCCCAAAAGATCTGAATGGTCTGTTTCTTCACTGGCTGTGCAACGCTGAAAATGGCTGAACAGTTCTGTGATACACTGCAATGTCTGTGTTGAGTCCTGCAGCCACAAGGCAAATGCATCATCAATAACACCATCAGATTGAAGACCCTCCTCTTCATCTTGATCATAAAGGTGACACAGAGCTCGGATCAACAAATTTGTTGCTTCATATTCCGACATAAAAAAAAGAAGACCCTTCTGTGACTGTGCAAGAAACTTTAAAACATCTTTTGTGGCTTGCAGCACACCAGGGTGGGCACTTGTTACTGGAATTGACAGAAGCAAGGTAACTAACTCCAAGAAGTGATGACTATGAAGATACCTGTAGAAAAATTAATTGATATATATTATGTCAGTGTAAAACATTCTTCATTTATTCAGTATTCACTAGATAGGAGAGGCATAAAAATTTTAATGGCCATAATCCTTATCCTTAGCAATATACTACTTTAACTAAAAACATAATGTGGCAGCAAGTCTTCTCTCCACTGGGTCAAATAAAAGTGGAAATTATGTGAGGCTTTTTTCTAGCTAACATTCAACGGATATTTGACATATAACTGTTGGCAAGTATTCTCTTTCCAGAATCAACCTTGACTTTAAATTCTGGGTCTTCTTGGGGTGCCCGGGTGGCTCAGTTGGTTAAGCATCTGCCTTCGGCTCAGGTCATGATCCCAAGGTCCTGGGATCGAGCCCTGCATCAGGCTCCCTGCTCAGAGAAGAGCCTGCTTCTCTCTCTCCCTCTGCCTATCTGTGCTCTCTGTGTCTCTGTCAGATAAATAAATTAAATCTTTAATTAATTAATTAATTCCCAGAATTAAATTAATTAAATTAATTAATTAATTCTGGGAATTAATTCTGGGTCTTCTTTCCAGACCACTCATCAAATGTTCCTTTTTCACCATGGTCCTACTCTATTCATGGTACACCAGTATATCTGAATTAGTGTACCTAGGAAAAATTTAGTACATATACTATAAAAAATATATAGTTTATTCATATTTACTATAGGCAGTATATCTGAATTAGTACCTCTAGAGAAAACAAATTCAAATTATCCATTTTTAGTATTTGAAGAATTAATACTACCATACGTAGCACTTTTATCAAACCCAAGAACCATTTTTTAGCATACATAGTTTTAGTAGAAAAAGTGTGAACTTACTCAAGACCCCAAAACAGACACAAATGCTACTGATACAGAGTATTTTCACTGTCCTAAAAACATTGTGCTCCACGTATTGTTCCTCTCCCTCCCCCTAACCCCGGCAATCACTGATCTTTTTACTGTCTTCATAGTTTTGCCTTTTTCAGAATGTCCTATATTTGGAATCATAGAATATATAACTACCTCTCATATTATTCCTTAAACTCAGACTTCTACTTTAGGATAATAAACACCCCCAGTAACTTCTTGACTATGAAGGCAAACAGAACCCTCAAGAAGACAAAACCCCATAACTACTATGTTCAAAGAGTATCTTTAACCACCTTGTGGAGTGTTCAGAAAATAGTTAACACTGCAGGCCTCAGACTACTTATATTCTTAAGAACACTTCTTACAAGGCGGGCCCTTGGTTAGCATCTGGGAACTTGGATTTGGGGAGGGTTCCCATCACCCAACTGATAAGAATGCTCACTGTGCCTAAACTGTTTATGCAAACAATATGGTTTACACTGAACACCTGCTTTCGTTCTGGGAGCCTGGGATTCTGTTACACAGTAGATTTTGGGGGCCTATGTGGGTATCCTCCAGTAATAAGCTTGGATGTTGAGATTCTAACGAGCTTCCTCAGTATGCAACATTTCGTACACATTGTCACAATTTCTTGCTGGGGAAATTATGCAGGTCCTATGTGACTCCACTTGAAAAGGACTCTGGAAGCCTCTGAGTGGTTTCCTCAGGTTTCTCCCTATGTACCCTCTTCCTTTGCTGATGGTGCCTTGTATGTATCCTTTTGCTGTAATAAATCATAGTTGTGAGCACAGTGCTCAGTCCTGTGAGTACCACTGGCAAATCCTGAGAGTGATCTTGGAGACTTACACAGAGGACATTAGAGCCTTATCATCACTTCAAACTAATCCTTCCAAAATGCAAAATTACTTGTGCTTTCAAAATTCACTGCCCCTCCTAATTTACCAGTTTCTGTCAATAAAACCCCAGTTCCAATAGTTACCCTAGCTAGAAACCTGAAACCATCTTTAGCTCTTTCTCACTTTCTCTTAGCTATTAGGTCCAGTTGCCAAGTCCCAGTAACTGCTCTTTCACAAACTCTCAATATTAGCACAATTCCCTGTAAGTGCCACTATATTAAGTACTTAACACAATACAAACTAGACTGGCTCATCTACTTAATAACTCCAATTTCTTTTCCATTGCAACACACCTTACAACATATACTCTTAGAATACTACTTTGATCCTATCAAATCTACTACTCCAAAATAGTAAAGATCTTCCCACATTCTAAAAACAAAATCCAGGGATGCCTGGGTGGCTCAGTCAGTTAAGCGTCTGCCTTCGGCTCAGGTCATATCTCAGGGTCCTGGGATCGAGTCCTGCATCAGGCTCTTTGCCTAGCAGGGAGCCTGCTTCTCCCTCTGCCTGCCATTCCCCCTGCTTGTACTCTCTCTCTGTGTCTCTGGAAATAAATAAATAAAATCTTTTACAAAAATAAAAATTAAAAAAAAAAAATAAAGGGGCGCCTGGGTGGCTCAGTCGTTAAGCATCTGCCTTTGGCTTGGGTCATGATACCAGGGTCCTGGGATCGAGCCCTGCATTGGGCTCCCTGCTCGGCAGAAAGCCTGCTTTTCCCTCTCCCACTCCCCCTGCTTGTGTTCCCTATCTCACTGTGTCTCTCTCTCTCTCTGTCAAATAAATAATAAAATATTTTAAAAAATAAAAATTAAAGTAAAAAAATAAAAACAAAATCCAAATTCCTCAGCACAGCATTCAAGGCCCTTTACTTCCTCAAGTCTGATACTTAAATGTACCTTCTCCAGTTACGGAGAAAATCATACTTAATAAGCCTTTAATTACCAGTTTCCCTTCAGTGACTGAGAGCATTACTCCCTTCCTTAGAGTTACTACCCTCTGTTATCCTCAGTGTATGACCTCGCCTCTTACCTTATTAAAAATTAAATGATCAGTGCAAAGTGCCTTGGCTCCTTTACTGTCTCCATACTACAAATGCATCCATATTTGTACACACATAAGATTTCTTTTCTTCTGTTCAAAGCCAAACCCCTACACTTGTACTCTTGACTTCATCTCCTACCAGACCTTGCTCTAGCATTATCATCTTTTGTTCCTGAAAGAACTCAAACTTAGGCAAGACCTAACAGCTCAGCTAAAAACAGGAATGGACAGGTACAGATTTTAGAATGGACAAGCACCCCATTTTCTGTTAATGCAGTAATGCTCCAAATGAAGGTAAACATTAATCACAGAAATAAGGAATAACATAATAAAAATGCCATTTTCCCATTAGCTAGCAAATCATTTACGGGCAAAATGCAAAAAAAGTAGCAAAAATTAAAACAAAATTTAAAAATCTACTGTGGGCGCTAATCCTAATAATGGCAAAACTCTACCAACAAATAGATTTAGAAAGGGGCACCTGGCTGGCTCAGTCAGTAGAGCATACGACTCTTGATCTCAGGTTTGCAAGTTGAAGCCCCACATTGAGCATGGAGCCTACTTAAAACAACAACAACAAATAGCATAAATAAGTAGTAACTGAACCTTAAAGATATTAACCAGGTCTGTAAAATTAAATTAGTAAAATATAAGTTTAACTTGCAATGTAAGAGAGATAAAGTACAAATAGGTTCACATAGAAAAGCTCTCTCCTTCCTGGGCCATCCTCTTGTATCACACCACCTTCCCAGAAGCAACTCTATAGTTCCTCATTTATTCTTGCTCATAGACATGCTTATCTAAGCACTGTTGTTGACTAACACTATCTTTAACTTACATTGCTATTACTACTTTAAGTGCTAATAAAATATAGCTCTCCCACAGTAGTATACTTTTCAGTTTCACTACTATCTATTTTGAAATACAGAATATCCTTACACAGATATGCACTGCTTACAGACAAAGTTAAAAAAACAAAATCAACCACATAAAATTGCCTGCGGTAATCTGTGAAATATATTTTCCCAAACCAAAAATGTCTTACCTAAAGAGAACAGGGTATGGATCATCCCTTTCTGGAGGTCCAGTAATACGTGCCATTGTTGGGAAAGACTTAACAGGCGGCTGGATCATTGTATGAGGTGCAGTTTCCATTAAATGGAAAACTTCTTCTAGGAGGTTAATAAGCTTTTCTATTTCCCCTTCACTTATATTTGAGGATTCCAAAAGATCCATATCCATTGAAGCCTCTACCTCATTTTCATATTCTGGGTTTGTTCTCTCAAGTCCAGTATCTGTGTCATGATCAGGTTCACTGTGGTTAGGAACAGATGAAGTCTTCTCTGCTAAATGGTCACCAAGTCTTTTAATCTCTGACAAGATTTCATAGAAATGACACTTCTGAAGAATAGCCGAACCAGCAGTGACAACTCTCACAGTCTGATCTAAAAGTATGAGCTCCAGAAGTTTTTGATAGCCACTTTTTTCATTCTGCCTACCTCTTAAAAAAGCTTCCATTCCTTCTGTCATACTAATGACACTGTCCAAAGCTTTAAAAGCATTTAACTTAAGGGAAGATGAGACATGATCAGCAAACAGGAGCTCAAATAATCCATTGATTACTCCTGCTTGTAGCAATCCCATGACACCTTGAGCCCCACATTCTGCTAGTGAGGACACTAATTTGGTCCCAGCTTTGAGTTGTCGGACATTTAAGGCAATGGGCTGGCGAAGAGCTACTTGTAAATTTAAAGCTTGCATGGTCCACTCTACCAACTGGCCAAGAGAGTCTTGTTTTGTGTTTTTCAACTGCAAATAACTTAATCCTTTTATTATTAAACTTGGAATTTCTTCTAAAGCTGTTACCCATTTTGCACCTCTATCCTCCCGATACAAATCTAACAGTTCAGTTAACTTCACTGAAGCTTCTACTGCCCCTGAATTTTCTTTATCTGGACCTTGATCCTTCATTCTACTGATTTCAATTTCAAAAGTAGTCTTGTAGGGACAGCTGAAGTATAAGAGTGGTACAAGCTCCCTGTCATATGGATCATATGTCATAGGAGGAACTGAAGCTAAGTCTTCAGGAGTGTATTCAACATCAAAGTTCGGATACTTAAAGGTTTCACGTTCCAAGTCAGCAATTCCATCTTCATCACTGGAAATTTGTTCATAACCATCATCCCCTGAAAATCAGTTTGAATAATATTTAAATATTATATCACTGTTGTTTAATGCAAAAAATTTAGCTAATCAAAAAAATATTTTATTTAGTAGTATGGCAAAAAAATAAGAATTAATGATTTTTAAACAAAATTAACTTCTGCCCCAACATCTTATCAACAATTACATTTTATAATTTTATAAATTTTTTCTAATTTTTATTTTATAATTTCTAATTTTTATTTTTCTAATTTTATGATTTTATAATTTCTAACAGAATGATGAATTTCATTTTATAATTTCTAAGAGAATTTTATAATTTCTCATAGAATTTCTATATATTTTATAGATGTATAATTTTATAATTTCTAATAGAATAATTAATGAGAAACTTCATAAGCAAAGTCCTCTATCTGTTCAAATTTACAACTAACTCTGCTGCAGATATCTTTTCCTCACAGAAATAAAATTAGAAATGTCGTAAAGTAACAAAAATACCTCTCAGGGGCACCTGGGTGGCTCAGTCCGTTAAGCAACTGCCTTCGGCTCAGGTCATGATCCCAGGGTCCTGGGATTGAGCCTGCTTCTCCCTCTTCCCCGCTTGTGCTTTCTCTCACTATCTGTCTCTCTCAAATAAATAAATAAAATCTTTTTTTTTCTTTTAAGATTTTTTATTTATTCATTTGAGACAGAGATACAGAGAGAGAGCATGAGCACGGGAAGAAGCAGAGGGAGAGGGAGCAGCAGGCTCCCCGCTGAGCCAGGAGCCCGATGTGGGGCTCAATCCTAGGACACTGGGATCTTCAACCTGAGCCGAAGGCAGATGCCCAACCATCTGAGCCACCCAGGTGCCCCCATAAATAAAATCATTAAAAAAAAAAAAAAACCTCTCTCAAAAGGGAAGAAGTTAACCTTGCCCTCATGAGAGAGCATTTTTAAGTATTTTTAAGATGGAAAAAAAAAATGATGGGAAAGATTATTAAATTTAACTAATAATGCCATAATCACAAAACTAAAACAAATATTTTCATTGAAAACATTTTAAGTTCTTTCTTTCTGTCTTTTTAAAGATTTTATTTATTTGACAGAGAGAGACACAGCAAGAGAGGGAACACAAGCAGGGGCAGAGGGAGAGGGAGAAGCAGGCTTCCCGCAAAGCAGGAGCCAGATGCGGGGCTCGATCCCAGGACTCTGGGATCATGACCTGAGCTGAAGGCAGACGCTTAACAACTGAGCCACCCAGGCGCCCCTTAAGTTCTTTCTTAACATTATTTTCGTATTCGTGAATTTTTATTTCTCTTCATTTACCTATCACACAGTTTCCTAGGTATTTCATTTTTATGGAAAAGTTGTTCACTTAAAATGCTCAGCTGGGCCAAAACAAAGCTTTCTTATCATTATACATGTGCAACTTTCTCCTCTAATTAAAAAAAAATAAGATTATAGAGAGAAAACCTGGTTTTACTTTTTAACACTGCTATTGCCTGGCTGTGGGAAAACAGGCATGAGTAATAACAGTCTATGTAAGAAAAGGAAATGTTTCTAGAGTATTCCTCCAGCATCAGCCATCTTTTGACATTCTTTGGTAAAAACAAGTTAGTCTTAGCCATATACTCATCATATCTGAAACGATAAGGGCTTACAGAGGCATGACTCTGGGATAAACCAGATTATCTTCTATTAAAAACCAAATTAACCAGCCTCTTTCTCTCACCTTTTCTACAAAAATGATTAAGAAAACAGCCTGCCTGAAATCTAACTACTATTTGTCAGTCAAATACAATAAAATATAAAAAGGATTATTTGCTAATCAGGGAGTAGGGGAAGCTAAAAAAGTATCTCTCAATAACCTATTTCTATTCTGTAAAAGGGCCCCTGTGATACCAAAATCTACTTTCATGTAGAATCATCTTCACCTTCACTAGTTTAGGAAAAAACAAGGCAGTTTATCTGTCATTTTACATAAATGCTTTAACATTACATGCTGTTTCTTGGACAAATTAAGAGTCAATTACTTTTTACTTTCAAAGGAAAAATAAAGCCTAATCAAAGGACTGCATCATGCTGTCATATAACCCTGTATAGCTGAGATTCTTTTCCCCTGAATTTCTAAAAACGTAGCATTTTGCTAAAATATCTAGGTGGCAGACATCTTTAGGAATTCCATCCAGCTTACAACACCACTCCTTACTCTGAAAACAGCCTGTCAAATCTCTAATCATCAGGTATTTGCTACATGATCTTGCTTCCCTGGCCAAAACTGATGGTACCAAGGGGCAACTGATATTTTAGCAAGCCAAACAATCTTTCTCCCAAGAAAATGCAAATAAGACTGAGAGAAACAGCCAGGTAGTTTAGGCTGGTTGGTTAAAAAGAGGAGATTAAACCTGTGGGGTGAACAGAGAAACAATAGTTAGCTAGCTGACAGAGAGAAAATAAAGTAAAAACATAAAGCAAACAAAAAATGGAATCCCAGTTCTAGTCAAGTCTTGAGGCCCAGCTACATTCCATCCTTTGAGTTTCTTGAAAGCCATTTATCTTTGCTCTAAATTCTCTTGCATCGCTCAAAGCTACATCAAGTTAGTTCCTAGTACTTAAAACCAAAAAGTCCTAATAAATATAACCCACCTTCACCTTCTTCATCCTCTTCACCTTCTTCCTCTTCATCTTCTTCTTCTTCCTCAGGGATACTGTCTACTGTATGGCGATCATCCTCATCTTCATCCTCTTCTTCCTCTACATCCACATCATCTTCATCATCTTCTCCTTCTTCTTGCTGTTCTTCTTCTACTTCTCCTTCATCAGAATACTGCCCTTCCTGGGGAACAGAATTCCGATCAGGAGAAATGGGTTCAAAGTAATCTTCTCTATGAGAAGCATCCTCTTCCTTATCACCAGACACTGAAAAATTGAGATTTAAGAGAAAGAGTATTTTAATGGTTTAAATAACATAAGGTAGCAGGACTGGAATACTGTAGCTACTTAATGCCATTTTGGATGATTTAGCTCATAAATACCCTTTTAAAAAAAGTGGTAGAATTATCTGCTTTTAAAAATATTAGGAGTATGTACTGCATAATTTTATACAGTGAGAATTAATAAAGTACACTATTTTATGTTCTAACACCAGAAACTAATCCTTTTCTTTTCAGCTATTAAGTACACAGGTTATTATCTCTTCCAATACATACTGCTTATTTTTAACTAGTACTCTTCTGTATATAACACTACAACACTTTATTTTCAAAGCAATGTTGGTACAGTTTCAAATGAATGAACTAATTTTTTTTTTTTTAAACAAGTTCACCTGCCAACGGAAAAACAAAAGGAAATACTGCACAGGAAAAGGGTAGCGGGCATTCATTAAGATCGATTACCTACATCTACTTTTCTTCCTTTAATCAAAAAGCACTATAACATTAATCAAGGTGAGGGGGACTGATTTTATTCATACCTGGCAAAGGTATGGGATCATCTTCATCATCATCAGGTGGAGGTGGTCCTGGAGGAGTTCTTGGTCCCCTTGGCTGTGGTCTTGGAGGGCTTCCATTAAACTGATCTTCTTTCTCCCCATCAGCTAGTTTTAGTAGAGACAGAAAAAGAACTTTCAAATTATTAAAATAAAGTGAAATGAATGCATGACAAAAATGCTGTTAATCATTTGAGTTTTTCATCTTCAGAATTTATTGATAAACTCTTCCTTCCCAACATCTAACAAATTTTACTAATTAATTTATATTACAAAAGTTAGAATTTCTGACTTCCCACATACTAAAATATACTCTTGGGCATTATCCCAGAGAAATGAAGACTTACTTTCCTTAGGAAGATGTACACAAAAAGCTGTTCATAACAGCCTTATTTGCAAAAGTCAAAAACTGGAAACTACTTAAGTGTCCTTCAGTGGTTGAACAGCTAAATAAACTATGATATATCCATACTAATGTAATATTATCCAGCAATTAAAAAGAATGAACTATTGATACACACAACAAAGTGGATGAACTTCAAAGAACTCATGCTGATTGGAAAAGGCCAATCTCAAAAAGATACCTACTGCATGATTCCATTTATGTAATATTCATGAAGTAATATAATTATAGAGTTGGAGAACAGATTAGTGGCTGCCAAAGGTTAGGGATGGGTGGCATGCGTGTAGCTATTAAAGAATAATACCAGAATAACTTGATGGTACAATCAAGTATCTTGACTGTAGTGGTGGTTATGAAAGGCTATACATAACATAAAGCTGCATACAGCTACACATACACACACACACACACACACACACACGCACAAGTGCATGTACAATTGGTGAAATCTGAACAAGCTTTGTAGAAAATTTTGTTTTGATATTGTTCTACAGTTGTAAAAGCGGTTATCAGTGGCGGAACCTGGGGAAAGAGTGCACAGGACTTCCTCATGCAGTTCTTTGCAACCTCTTATGGATCTATAATTATTTCAGAATAAAAAACAAAAACAGGGGCGCCTGGGTGGCTCAGTCATTAAGCGTCTGCCTACAGCTCAGGTCATGATCCCAGGGTACTGGGGTCAAACCCCTGCATCAGGCTCCCTGCTCAGTGGGAAGCCTGCTTCTCCCTCTCCCACTCCCCCTGCTTGTGTTCCCTCTCTCGCGTTCTCTCTCTCTGTCAAATAAATAAAATAAAATCTTAAAAAAAAAAAACTAAAAACATACATACATTCATATACAGAAAATGTATGAGCACAAGTGTCAATTTTAAAACAAGTCAGTAAATTAAACAAAAATTCTGAGTAGCCACTATGTATGTTAGGCACTGTGATTAAGACTAGATGTGATATGATAAGGCTAGAAACACAAATGCAAGTAAAACATACTCTCAGTCCACAAGGAGTTCAAAGTCAGGAAAAAAAAAGAAAGACAAATGAGCACAGAAAACTGAAGGATTAAAAGAAAAAGAAAAGTGATGGGGCATCTGGGCAGCTCAGTCGATTGGTTTCCACTCAGGTCATGATCTTATGGGTCGTGAGAACATGCCACATGCTCAGCAGGGAGTTTGCTCAGGATTTTCTCCCCCTTTCCCTTTGCCCCTGTCCCCACCCCATCCCCCACCCCGCGCTTTCACTCTCTCTCTCTCTAAAATAAGTGGTAAGTCTTTAAAAAAGAAAAGTGAAAGATTAACTTTACTGAACAGGTAAGATTTAAGAAAAGAGATGAAAGGGGTGCCTGGGTGGCGAAGTCAGTTGAGCATCCGACTCAGTTTGGGCTCAGGTCCTAATCTCAGGGTCATGGGATCGAGCCCTACATGGGGCTCCATGCACGGGGCAGAGTCTGCTTAAGAGTCTTTCTCCCTCTGAGACAAACCATAAGAGACTCTTATCATAGGGAACAAACTGAGGGTTGCTGGAGGGGAGAGAGGTAAGGGAATGGGGTAACTGGGTGACAGACATTAAGGAGGGCACGTGATGCAATGAACACTGGGTATTACATAAGACTGATGAATCACTGACCTCTACCTCAGAAACCAATAATACGTTATATGTTAATTAGCTGAATTTAAATTTAAAAAAAAGATTCTCCCTCTCTCTCCGCCCCCTCCCCTCTGTAAAATAAATAAATAAATCTTTAAAAAAGAGACGAAAATACAGTGTGTGACTACCAGAGACAAAGAGTTCACATCACACTATTATATCATGCTTAAGAGGAGGTCATTTTATTGGCTCATTAAATGTTCACTGTAAAGCAAAAGACTTTTCCCTAGTGACCTCAATTATAATTTCAAAATGTATTCCTGAATCTCCTTATTTCAACAGCTTACGGTGAATAATACTGGAATAAGGAGAAGAGATCCTGGGAAACAGGACTCCAGCTGCCTGCCTTATAGAAGGAAAGCCACTGAAATTTAATAGAGTTCTTATTTTTCTTGTCTCCAGTTAATGAGCAAAAGGTTCTCAAAAATGGGGAAAAATCTGCATTTAGACATCTAACCAAATCTGAAATGCACTCCTGAAAAAAAAAAAAATTAACATGAGTATTCTAAGAATATATACCAAACTTACTGCCTATTCCTCAATTCCTTTGGAGATACTTTTGATATTAAACCATGAGTAACCACTGGATTACATTTACATATTTTAAATTAAAAAACCTCAGGTCAATTCAAACAGCATTCTAGGAAAATAGAGGAAGAAAATAAAATATAACCACTTCAACATAAAAAGAAACTCCTATAGGAAAGAATTGGGAGACTGACAATGATATCTTCTCAAGTTTTAAGAAAGGTTCAAAGGGTGAAAGAGCTATTTGAATTACTTTTTCCTACTATAATAAACATAAGTGTCACTGATAAAGACAAATTTAAAATTCTCACCATGTTTTGGATTCCTTTTCAAACTTGGCTGTGGCTGGGGAGGAGGTGGAGGTGGTGGTGGTGGAGGTGGAGAGTCTCTGTCATGACTTATCACTCTATCCACTGATCCATATATTGCCAGTGTCAGACAATTGTACCAGCCTCTTAACACCAAACCATCGGTATTCACCTAATTTGTTGGGGGAAAATATCTTTCAAGTTAATGTTTTAATATGCCAAAAGTAAACTGGTATCAAATTACTTTGTGGTTAAACTGAAGTCTTTAAAAGTATGCTGAAACTGCAAAGGTCAATACTGGTGGAAATTTACCCAGAGGCATAGCTTTTATATGGCCCTCCAGAATTGCCATACCTAAACCTGTCTCAAGACTACATCTCCCCTGTCTGATACCTTATGTCAACTCTGTTCAAAAAGCATAACCAGATTCCCAATCAAGAGAATAGAAATGAGAACAAAATTAAGTGGGAGTTACTGCCAATTAATAAATTAAACCCCAATAGTTAAATAGGTCATGGAAGTGCACAAAAGCACAAACTGTGCCCAGACTGAAGAATTATAAAGTCCACAAAATTGTATAGCATTCTTTTTACATGCTCAACTCATACATGCAGATATATTTTATATACCCGCACTGTACTTAAAAACTAAGGGTAAGGGGCGCCTGGGTGGCTCAGTCAGTTAAGCGTCTGCCTTCGGCTCAGGTCATGATCCCAGGGTCCTGGGATCAAGCCCCGCATCGGGCTCCCTACTCGGCAGGGAGCCTGCTTCTCCCTCTCCCACTCGCCCTGCTTGTGTTCCCTCTCTCGCTGTATCTCTCTCTGTCAAATAAATAAAATCTTTAAAAAAAAAAAAAACACTAAGGGTAACCAGAAGTATTAAAGTGTTTTTGCAAAGAAACTTTCTCCCAAAAAGATCAAAGACTTTATCAATGCCATCAATCCTCAATATTTCCTTCTATTTTTCAATACTTATCTACATTAATTGCTGTATTTTCAGAATAACTATGAGAGGTAGGCAGAGTGAGTATCCTCCACAGGTAAGAAAATCAGAGTGTCAGTAGAAGAACCTGAACTAGAAACCAAAGCTCCTGACTTCTGAGTTCTTTCCACTCTACCATGTTGAGTAAAGATGAAGTAATAAGTAGTAATAGAGCCCCTTCTAAAGGCATGATAAGGAAGAAAGAAATCATTATTTTCCTTGCTAACTCTAGCAAACTCCAGTTAAAGGGAAACTAGGGGCCAGAAGAAAGGCTCAAAGACTATGTCCAGGGATCAACAGATTTTAAACAGAAGCCCCACTGGAAGACAAAGAGATAAGGAAGATAATTTTTAGTCTAAACAGAATGTAGAGGATTAAATACCCACCTCCCCACCAAAAAAACAAATAGGCTAAATAGTCCCATATTAGATCACAGTGATTTTTACATTTCTGATTGCCCATAATTTAGCTCTTCCAAATGCTTCCAGAATGGCATTTTGTATATCAAGAAATAAGGCATACTTTTGATATGAAAAGGAAGAGATATAAAATATGTATTTGTTAAGAAACCTAAGCCACAGTGGTGTCTAATAACAATTTACCTTCCTGTCATCTTCTGAACTTGCTCACCTAAAGAAAAGAGGGGAAAGCACAAATGCTGGCCTCTTCCTGACTCACATTAGAATTAGAGGAAGAAAGAGCTTTATGGGTAGACAATGACATTACATTGTCTTTACTCCATTTTAAAATAGCTTCTAGATACAAGAGGAATCAGACAAGAAATGATGTTATCCTGCAGCACTAGAACCAAATAGGCTGATATTCTGCATCACTGGTTTATTTAGATCAAAACTTTAAAGTGAAAACAAACAGTAGGAACAAGATGAAAACTGACTTCTGCAATTACCTTTGAGTTGGGTCTAAAGATGATAGAAGTGTTCTCATCATATTCCAGGCTGCCAAAAGAGTAGGAATAAATATATAGGCTCAAACACTGAACATCACAGTTCATGAAGAAGACTTTCTAAATGTTTATGTTTTAATAAAACCAAATGCTAGATTGTTTTAATAAACCACAAAGTTTAGTTTTAATTTACTCCCCCCAAAAAGTTATCAAGTGTAAAACAAACTCCCCAGAGATTCTGATTTAACTGGCCTGGGATGGGCATAGGTATCAGTATTTTTTTTTTAAAGCATCCCAGCTTTAAAAAAAAAAAAAAAATGCATCCCAGGTAATCCCAATATACAGCCAAAGTAGAGAACCATTGCATTATAGCCTTCCAAAAATGTATAATGGGACGAAACAGAGAAAAGTACCTATTTTTATCAAGTAGGTACTAACATAAGAAAAACATTCTATAATATTAAAAATTAGCTGCTTCCGATTATTTAGGTTCCCTTTGTTTTTTTTTTAAGTTAAATTATCAATATAAGTTAATAATAACTGAAAGAAGGATCAATTAAATAACAATTAAATCTAAAAAACTGTTAATTCCTGGACAGGGATAGAAATTTTTCCATTTTTAAGCCACCTTTAAATTTTTTATTTTATAAATGAGTTCTAAGTAAACTCATTTAATGGTCAATTATTTTGCAGATATCAAAACAACTAGTTTTAATAATACCAAGCATATATTAGATAATCCAACATGGGGGTTTCTACTAACAAAATTCTCACTTTACAAAATATGACCATGGAATTTTAAATTATGTAGCAGTGTGATGTAAAAGACACAAATTATTAGCTCTCAATGTGTTTACACAGTTCTTTTAAAGAAATTAAAAAGCAATCTTTTCCAAATTAGGTTATTATCAAATCATTTGATATGTATAAGAAATGTATACACCAATAAAAAGCAAACAAAAGATGGCTAATGTTTCATACATTTAAAATTTTATTTTATAAAGAAACTCAGCATCTTCTTAGGAGCTTGATATTTCTTTAATAATGCCAACTGGTCAAATAAATCCTTTCCTTCTATCTAAAGAATAAAAAGGTTTGCCTACTAATTCCTGAGTTTCTGGTGAAATTACCTAGTAGGTACATACCTTCCCAACCTATCGAAAACTGGGGCACTTGGTTTGCTTACATTATTAAAGAATAAGTCTAATTGAAATGTGTGCGGAGAGGTCTCCCTGTGAATGAAACAAAGTTGAAACGTCAGCCTTTGCAATAATCAGTTCCTAAATTAAAACAAAAGACAAAGTAAGTACAAATTTAAAAGCAATTCTAGAATTATATCTTAAGATTTAAATAAAAATATATAGTTAATTGTAATATTTTCCATAATTTTATTCATATCCAATTTTCAAGTAGGCAACTTCACTTTGAGTATTACTGAAAGTGAAATTTTAATAATCAAGTATCTTTAGCCTGCTACTTGGACCATACTAACACACGTAAATATTTTTAAATTTTAATGTATTCTAAAAGCAAATGCTAATTAATTGTGACATCTAATTTTATAATTCTTTATAGCATGATTCCCTTCCATTAGCATAAAGAATGAGGAGTTAACTAACTTCAAGTTATATAATTACAATTTGATTTCAACCTAACCAACATTAATACAAGATTATAGCATCAGAGCCCTAAATTGTGACTTAAAGCCTAAATCCCTATTTGTATAGCAACAATCTGCATATTTTGATTCTTTTTTAGATTTATATAGTTAAGAGTAAAGCCTATTTAATTTGTGTTAGAATGAAATTACTTGATATATATTTCACCCTTGGCTGAAATTCCTTAGACTCAACTGAAAACCTTGATTTTAAATACCACATATTTTATTATTTACAAAAAATCCAAATGGAAAAAGTGTAATGCCCCGAGTATATCAAACAGGTTCCCTCATGCACAGATTGAAGTAAAAGCAGGTGCAATCGTTCTGAAAGGCAATATGGCAATAAAATTCAGGAGAATGAGAAAATGTTCACACCATCTGATCCAGAAATACTTTCTTCTAAGAAGCGTTTCTATGGAAACACTGTTGTACAAAGATTTTTTTGAAGAGGATGCTCACCATACTCTCACTTGTAATTTGAAAAATAAAAAACACCTTATGATCCCCACATAGGAAACTAGCCAAATAACTTACAGTACAGTAGTACCCCGTTATCCACAGGGGATACGTTCCAAGACCCCAATGGATGCCTGAAACCATGGATTGTACTGAACCCTACATATACTACATTTTTTCTTATATATATATACCTACAATTTATAATTAGGCACAGTAAGAGATTAACAACAACTAAGAATAAAATATAACAATTATAATATACCATAATAAAAGTTATATGAATGTGGTCTCTCTCAAAATATTGTGAACTCACTCTTCTTCTTGTGATATGAGATGATAAAATGTCTATGTGATGAGATGAAGTGAGGTGAGTGACACAGGCATTGTGACTTAGCGTTGGGCTACTACTGACCTTCTGACGATCTGTCAGAAGGAGGATCATCTGCTTCTGGACTGCGGTTGACCGCAGGTAACTGAAACCCGGAAAGTGAAACGGTGGATAAGGGGGGACTACTGTACAGTCATTCATTAGATTATGCAACCACTAGAAATCATATTTTCAAATAATACTTAATGATGTGAAAGTAGTCCTGATATAATGTTAAGTAAAATAAAGAAATACACAAAATTAGTATATAGTTGGGTCAGAGTAGCATACCTTTACCTTACCCAAATTCAACTATTTATGTGCTCAACATCTCTAGTCTTTCCCTCCCATCCTTCTTCAAACTAGACCCTGGCCTTCAATACCTCAAGGAAAGGGAAAAGGGCTCAAATGCAAATTCTTGACTTTTGAGGCCCCAAAGACTCAGGTGCTAGTCACTGAAAAGTGATTTAAAAAATCAATGGTGAGATGCCTGGGTGGCTCATTCGGTTAATCATCTGCCTTCAGCTCAGGTCATGATTCCAGGATCTTGAAATCGAGTCCCGCGTCAGGCTCCTTGCTCAACAAGGAGCATGCTTCTCTCTCTGCCTGCCTTTCTCCCTGCTTGTGCTCTCTCTCTCTCTAACAAATAAAGAAAATCTTTTTTAAAAATAAAAATAAAATAAAGAATCAATGATAATTTGACTGCACTAGACTTTCATCTTAAAACTTGTTGACCCAAACCTAACCTCACGTAAGATACCACATTTACAAAAAATAACAAAATATACAAACACACATAAACATTAAATAACACAAGCATCAAATGTAAGGATTTTCTGAGGATGGAGGAATTAAAGGGATTTTAATTTTACCTATACATTTCTGAGTTTTATAATGAGAAAAAACACTACTGTAAAGTATGCTGCACAAACATTACTTGATCTCTAACATTACTTCCCAACATCTTACATTTGCATGACTGTATTAATACTTCATTTTACTGTTCTACAACATATTAATCACATATAAAGTTGTTCCTGACAATTTCATATTTGGAATTATTAAAACATGAACTGCCATTCACCCCCAGCTAAGAAACAGGTAAGAGAGATAAGAGGATAGAATATGTAACAATACTCCTACCAATTGCAGCCAATGACAGAAATCCATTTTGCCTGCTGTGCCAGCCAGCGTCCAAGATAGTTCCCCAAAGACCCCTCATTTCTGACACCTTTGTGTAGTTCCCTCCCACACTGTACCAGCAGAATATGTAATCAACAGAATATGGTAAAAATGACAGTATGCCATTTCTGATATTAAGTTATAAGCATGCTCTCTCACTCTTGGATCACTGGCTCTGTAGGAATCCATGTTTTGACATGAGCAGCCCCATAGAGAGGGTCTCCTGGCAAGGAACTGAAGTCTCCTGACAAGAGCCATGTGAGTGAGCTTCTAAGCAAATTCTCCAGCCCCAGTCAAATCTGAGACTACAGCCCTGGCCTGTATCTTGACTATAACATCATGGGAGAACTTGAGCCAACTAAGCCACTTCTGGTTTCCTGACCCTCAGAAATAGCGTGAAATAATAAATGTTTACTGTTTTAGGCTGCTAATTTTGCTGTAATCTGTTATGTAGCAATAGATAACAGACCTTCCTTGACCAAAAGCAGTACAATTACAGAAGACTGTTAGATACTCTATTATTCTTTGATCTTTCCCATTCTACACACATCTCCTTTAAAGGAAAAAATAGGAAGAAATTATAGGAAAACATGTTTTAATTTCCTTAAACATGGAAAAAAAGATACGAAGTAAATTATGATTTCTCATTATAGTCATTAAACATTCTTATTGTTTTGTGTTTGTTTTACTTTTGAATGACTTGAAAACCTTTGAAGATTTTCTATCTATTTCTATAAATAACCAACTACATTTCATAATTATGAAGAAATGAGCCCTTAACTTTGAATCCATACCGTAACATTGACTACTAAGTAGCTGGTTTAACTCTTACAAGTAACAGAAATTAAGCCATCACAGCATGCACATAATGAAATGTGGTATTGAGACTATAAGCTAAAAACTCACATAAATAAATGTATTACACATATTCATGCTTCCACAACTAAAATTTGGCTTATACTTCTAATTCATGTAATTAAAATAAGATGATAATGATTATTCATGTTACAACAAAGATCAAATTCCTGTTTTAGGGCAGCTGTTAAAGTTATCAACACCACATCAGAGACCATGTCTTACATTTTGCTTATTCCCACAGAGCCTAAGAAAGAGAAAGCATCAAACAACTATTTGCTAATTACAACTAAAGGATAATGTGAAACTAAAATTTATAAAAAAAGACACATGTATCAGGCTAAGAAGATCACTAAGTCAGAAAACTGGTATTATAAAATAATATAAAAGATATATTTCTAAATATTCAGACTAATTCTTATTTATTTTCAAGGAAAAAAACAGGTTAAAAATAATTCATCTTAAAAAAAGAGCCTTCATCTACTAGATTGTGCCACCCCAGAATATTTTAGAAAATATAAACCTATTTCACCAATTAAAAAATAAATGAAGAAAAAAATTTCATCTAGTACTTAGATCAAAAAATTGCTCTTTTCAGATTTATGATACATGGATTATATAGAAAGCCTACAGTCAATTACAATGCAACATAACATAACCATAACTGAATAAAGTTTTAGGGTTTTTGTTTTTTTGTTTTTACTTCCAAAAGATTACCTTAAATTTTTACATTTAAGAGTATGTCTAGGACAATCTTTGGTCACAAACACTTTTAAAAAGAAAGTTGACTTACCCATATGCTCTATTATCTGGCAGGCTGCTATGGGCTCTTACTCCTGGGGGTATGACTCGGACTTCATTGATATAAACCACACATGGAAAACGAACTACATCTATATGAGAACTTTGCTTTAAAAAAAAAAAGGGAAGGAGAAGGACATACTGTAAGCAAAATACTTTGTCTATTCAAAATTTATTCATCTTCAATTTCTTTCTTTCAGAATGTCACAAATTTTCTTAAACTCTGTATCATTAAAACAGTGTTATTATATTATTTATAATACTGTAGAAATCATTGTTTTGAAAATAGCTGATGATAAAATGTACTAATTAAATCTCTCCATGTGTGTATTAACATTTTCTGCAGCATATTTGCCTCTCTGCTGATGTTCTGCTTAGGCCAATACAGACCCACAATCCCTTACTGTGAAAGATGCCTTTCACAATACTAACTTACTGTGCTTTTAGAAAGGTAATATAATACAAATACTGCGTATTGCTTAACACCCGCTGCTTCTGGGGCAGTACCTTGTAATCAAAACATTATTTCTGCAACTACATGTATAAACATTCACACTAAATAAAGATTATAACTATCATGTCAGTTCAAATCAGATTGCATAGCCAAATGAATTTTTCTGCCATTTTTGACTTCCTGAATTATAGAGAAGAGACTAAGGATCTATGACTTTTGGACAGCAGCTGAACTTGTATCCTAATTATTACAAATATACTGTAGATATTCCACAAATACTATAATAGACTTACACAAAAGAAATTAGCATTTCGTCTCAAACTTTGGTGCTATGTTTCCTTCCTGTAAGGAACTTCTTTTTTTTAAGGATTTTATTTATTTATTTATTTATTTGAGAAAGAGCGCGGGCATGCATAAGTGAGGGGAGGAGCAGAGGGAGAGGGAGAATCTCAAACAGACTCCGTGCTGAGCACAGAGCGACGTGGGGCTTGATCTCATGACTCTGTGATCATGACCTGAGCTGAAACCAAGAGTTGGACACTTAACCGACTGAGCCACCCAGGTGCCCCTGTAAGGAACTTCTCTACTTATAAACTGTACTATATAGAAGCTCCCTTGCTTACATGTTATAAATTCTCATTAATACATACAAAGGAGGGATACCTGGGTGGCAGTTGGTTAAGCGGTTGCCTTCGGCTCCGGTCATGATCCCAGGGTCCCAAGATCAAGTCCCACATCAGGCTCCTTGCTCAGCAGAGAGCCTGCTTTTCCCCCTGCTTGAGCACTCTCTCGCTCTCGCTCTCTCTCTCTCTGACAAATAAATAAGATCTTTAAAAAATATATGTACAAAGGAAACTTAGAACAAAGTTCATTAATTGTATCCTCCTCTACCCTGCCCTATACTGATTAATTAATAGTATCAGTAGTTAGTGTGTAATTGCTGTGGACCTAAAAAAAAAAAAAAAATGAACTTAAGGTTTTATGAACAGCTTTTCAAAATCTATTTTGTTTGTAAGTAGAAGAGTTGCTGCATAAGTTGCTACCCCTTTTATTCAATGTTTATTTCTAAACATTTATTAAATGTCTATTATGTTCCAAGGAATGCCAGGTCCCAAGGCCACCAAGACAAAGCCATGATTTCAGCCATTAAGGAAGAGACCATCTGCTGTGGTAGACATATTGCTATGATACAGACTCACACAGGATACTGTACAAAGTCAAAGGGGTACTTACCTAACTCAGGTTGTGGGCAAAAAATTGTGGGGAGGAAAAGAGGAGTATCAGGAAAGATTTCCCGAAAGAAGTAGCACCTGAGCTAAGTAAGTCTTAAAGGAAAACAAGAATTCATGGAAAAGGAGGAGAGGAAACAACTTTCCAAGCAAAGGGAGAAGCATGCACATAAGGAATGCAAACAAGACCTTGGAAGGTTCAAGAAACTGTAAGCATAGTTCACCATGGCTAGAGGGCAAAATGGGGGAGAGAGGGAAGTAGGGCAGAGTAGCTAAACACAATCAATAAAATTACAAGAAAAAATTTTAAGATTTTATTTATTTGACAGAGAGAGAGCACAAGTGGGGGTGGGGGGTGCAGCAGGCAGAGGGAGAGGGAGATGCAGACTCCCTGCTGAACAGGGAACCCGACACAGGGCTCGATCCCAGGACCCTGAGATCACGACCTGAGCCGAAGGCAGACACTTAACCAACTGAGCCACCCAGGCGCCCCAAGAAATAAAATTTTTATCCACTGCCATGGGTCAACTCCAAATCTAAATCACCATTTAGGACCTCTCTCCCAAGCCCCAGACCACAATAACCAACTGCCAACCAGACACCTCCACTTCAGTGTCCTTCTGGCACCACAAACTCAACAAGCCAAAACTGAAATCTTCTGTACCAGTGATAATAACACCATCCACACGATGGCCAAGAGAGAAACCATTATCACCCTTTGCTTCTTTCTCATTCTCTCACCCATTCATTTAAACATCAAGTCCTACTGATTAAATCTCTAAATAGCTCTCAAATCTGTGTATTTCTCAGGGCGCTTGGGTGGCTCATTCGGTTGAGCATCTGCCTTCGGCTCAGGTCATGATCCCAAGGGTCTTGGGATCAAGTCCTGCATCAGGCTCCCTGCTCAGCAGAGAGCCTGCTTCTCCCTCTCCTTCTGCCCCTACCCCCCCTCACTCGCGTTCTCAAACACACTGCTCTCTGTCTCAAATAAATAATCCTTAAAAACCTGTGTATTTCAGGGTGCCTGGGTGGCTCAGTGGGTTAAGCGTCTGCCTTCGGCTCAGGTCACGGGATCAAGCCCCACATCGGGCTCCCTGCTCAGGCATGGAGTCTGCTCCTCCCTCTCCATATGCCCCTCCCCCCCTCCCGCTCGTGCTCTCTCTCTCAAATAAATAAAATCTTTAAAAAAAAATCTGTGTATTTCTCTCCATTGTTGCTGTCACTTCTCGAGTTCTAGACACTATGCACACTAATCTGGATTACAACAATAAGATCCTTACTGGTTTTGTGCTTCTTTCTTGCCCCCCGTCCAACCCATTCTCCTATTGCAGTGTGCTCCTTCTAGAAGGTAAATGTATCACTCCCCTGTTCCTTAATGTCCCCAGGCCAAATTCCTTGTCTAATAAACAAATACGGTCTCTTCTTATCATTCCAAATTTATAGCCCCAACATACCATGCTCTTTCTCACCTTCATGCTAATATATCTGCTCCCACACTCCTCTGTCCCACCTCCTTTTAAAGGTCAACTTTCTCTTGAAAG
Organism: Phoca vitulina; assembly: GCF_004348235.1. Classification (NCBI taxonomy): domain Eukaryota; kingdom Metazoa; phylum Chordata; class Mammalia; order Carnivora; family Phocidae; genus Phoca; species Phoca vitulina. Next base: position 41,008,172 of record NW_022589728.1, read on the forward strand.
CTGTGCCAGAGCAAGTCTAAATAGGTGCCTCTCCCGGTGAATCAAAAGCCTCGTATCAAACTAAATTGTAATCGCTTCTTTTCTCTCTCCCATTGGAGTGGTATTTCAAGAAGACAAGAACCAAGTCTCAGTTTACTGTTACATTCATAGTGCCTAGCATATTCATTTAATGAATGACTTTTAATAAGTGCTTAATAAAAGCTGACTGAATTGTTTTCAGAAAGTTAAAAATATTACAGTGAAGTAGGGGCTTAAGATATCTCGAGGAGTACAGGGGCACCTGTGTGGTTCAGTTGGTTAAGTGCCTGACTTCGGCTCAGGTCATGATCTCATGGTTCTGGGATTGAGCCTCACATCGAACCCCACATCGGGCTCCCAGATCAGCAGGGAGTCTGCTTCTCCCTCTTCTTCTCCCTCTGCCCCTCCCCCAGCTCATGTGCATGCTCGCTATCTCTCAAATAAATAAAATCTTAAAAAAAAAAAAAAAAGATATCAGGACACCTCAGTGGCTCAGTCGGTTAAACGTCTGCCTTCGGCTCAGGTCATGATCCCAGGGTCCTGGGACTGAGTCCCACATCAGGCTCCTTGCTCAGCGGGGAGCCTGCTTCTCCCTCTGCCTGCTGCTCCCCCTGCTTGTGCTCTCTCTCTCTCCCTCTCTCTCTGACAAATAAATAAAATCTTAAAAAAATTAAATTAAATTAAAAGAAGATACCTAGAGGAGTACATAAACCTAAGAACACAGGTTGGCAATGGGAAATCAAGAGAGATTTATGACTATGGAGGTAATAGGAATGTGCAGAATAAATTGGTCAAATTCCAGGACTCTGACCCACATTTACCTTCAGAAAGAGTTCCTGTGTATCACAGTATAGCTCTCTCCCCCATGTCACTCTTCTATCCCTGAAAATATTTTCTCTTCTTTTTTTATACTCTCCTTAAAGGTAAGCTAAGGCTATCTCATCTATTCCTACCACTTCCATTATCACTTTTATTCAGATGTGTTCCAAAGTGGTTTCTTTGGACTGGGGAGCCTGGGTGGCTCAGTGTGTTTAGTGCCTGACTCTTGGTATCAGCTCAGGTCCTGATCTCAGGGTCATGGGATCTAGCCCCAGGTCAGGCTCTGCACTGAGTGTGGAGCCTACTTGGGATTCTCTCTCTCCCTCTCCAGATAGATAGATAGATAGGTAATAAATAAATAAATAAATAAATAAATAAATAAATATTCTCTTTACCCCTTTCCCTCTGCCCTCCACACCCACCCCCCCAAAAAAATAAATAAATAAAATAAAATGAAGTAGGATTTTCTAGCATCAATCACTCTTGTAAGACTGTATTTTAACCCAGCAATTCCACTCTAGAAAGTAATAAATCATTAAAGATGCATTGGGGTGCCTGGGTGGCTCAGGGAGTTAAATGTCCGACTTCTGACCTCAGCTCAGGTCTTGATTTCAGGGTCATGAGTTCAAGCCCCACACTGGGCTCCACGCTGGGCATAGAAACTACTTAAAAAAATAAAAATAGGGGCGCCTGGGTGGCTCAGTCGTTAAGCGTCTGCCTTCAGCTCAGGTCATGATCCCAGGGTCCTGGGATCGAGCCCCGCATCGGGCTCCCTGCTCAGCGGGAAGCCTGCTTCTCCCTCTCCCACTCCCCCGCTTGTGTTCCCTCTCTCGCTGTGTCTCTGTCTGTCAAATAAATAAATAAAATCTTAAAAATAAATAAATAGGGCGCCTGGGTGGCTCAGATGGTTAAGCCTCTGCCTTCGGCTCAGGTCGTGATCCCAGGGTCCTGGGATCGAGTCCCACATCCGGCTCCCTGCTCAGCAGAGAGCCTGCTTCTCCCTCTCCCTCTGCACCTCCCCCGCTCATGCTCTCTTTCTCCATATCTCTCTGTCTCAAATGAATAAAGAAAAAATAAATAAATAAATAAACAGAGATATATAAATAATAGCACTACCACTTAAAGAAATATTATGCAGCCCAAAAAATGGTATTATATAGAATATTTAGGGAAAGAAACAGGATAGCTAGAGGACAGGAATAAGAAAAAGACATACTTTTTATTGTATACCCTTCTGTACCTTTTGAATTTGTACCTCATACATGTGTTACCTTGTTATAATAAAAAGATAATGTTTTAAAACAAAGTATACTCTTAAAATGTTAGGTAAGCATAACTCTTGGTCTATAAAGATGCACGACACATTGTTAGGTGAGAAAAGAAACCACAAAACAGTAATACAGTATAGGTATGCTAATGCGGATGATGGTGTATACATTTCAGCATATATGTATCTACTAGAGGATGTGGAAAAAAAATTTAAAAAGCTGTTAATCCAGAGCTAGGACTAAGAAAGGTGAGACTATGAAAGCCTTTGCTTTTCTGTACTTTCTCATTTTTCTATAATGAAATTAAAATTTACTAAGATAAGTTATTTATTTTTTAAAAAGTGACATAAAAACCACAAACACAATTTGTAATTCATTTAGAACTACTAAAACCCCTTTCAGTGTTCCTCTTGGGAAATGTAAATAAATATCTTCTTCGCCAGATTACAAACTCCTTTGAAAGCAAGGGCAATGGATTTGGGAGTTGTTTGTTTTCTTCCTTGTATTGCCCTTCCTAAACTGTAGCTCACCTTCAAAAGTATTTTTCGTAAGTAATTGTTAAAACAGATTCCCAACTTCCTACTGAGCAAATCTCTCTGGTGTACCACTAAACACATCAAAAACTAAAATTACCTTGTTCCCAACACCCCCAATTCCAGACTTTTCTATTTCTATCAATGGTCCCACCAGTTCTCTAGTCTCTATAACTAGAACTCTATCATTTTTAACTACTCTTTCTCCCTCACACATCAGTTGCCATGCTGTCCATTCTATGTCCAAAATTTATCTCGTGCCTATCCCCTCCTACTTAGTCCCACTGAGACACAGTATGGCACTGCTTTAGAGCCAGGAAATACGCATTGGAATGCCTTAATCCAGCTATGCCACTTTAGGAAAGTCACCTAACCTCTCACACTCAAGTCTCCTTATCTATAAATTGGGGATAAGAATCTTTCAAAATTACTGAAAGGTAATTAGAGATAATATATTTAAATTACCAAAGCACTGCATCTTGCACAAAATAAGCATTCAATAAATGCTGGCAATGATTACTGCCTACCTGTAACCTGGAACTTTCACTACATCTCACTTTTTCTTCTTGATTTGCTACCTCTAATTTTTCTGAACCGTTTTAGGTATTACTGATCAATTAATCGATTTAATGTATTTTACTAGTCAATTAATTTGCCTGCTCAAAAAACTACCTACTTCCTACAAAATAAAGTCCATACTCCTTTAAAAAAAAAAAAATTATTTCTTTATTTGACAGAGAGAGACACAGCGAGAGGGAACACAAGCAGGGGGAGTGGGAGAGGGAGAAGCAGGCTTCCGTGGAGCAGGGAGCCTGATGATGCGGGGCTCGATCCCAGTACCCTGGGATCAGGACCTGAGCCGAAAGCAGACGCTTAACGACTGAGCCACCCAGGCGCCCCAAGTCCATACTCCTTTGCTGAGCATTCAAGGAATTCCATGATCTGGCTTCGAACTGCCCTTCAGCAGCCCCTTCATACTAGGATTTTTGGCATTCTCTACAGAGGACTGACTACTCCAGGAGTCCCTGCTTTCTTATCTACAGCTGTGGAACATTTCCTCTTCTACCAAAGACCAAGTTCACATGTCAACTGCCTGGAAGTCTTACCTGATATTCTCAAATGAACAGTCATTTCTCCCTCCCCTGAAATCACATAGCCTTTATTGGTAGCACCTAAGGAAGCTAAATAAATATTGACTGGGGTCCTAATAATGTCAGACACAAATCGGCACTTTGGAATAAAGATGATAAACCCTGGGGCGCCTGGCTGGCTCAGCCGGTAGAGCATGCAACTCTTGATCTCAGCCCCACATTGGGTGTAGAGCTTACTTTTTAAAAAAAAGAGAGAGAGAGAGAGAGGGAGAGAAAGATGATAAACCCCAAGGGATTCCCACTGCTTCTTTACGTACTTATCGCATTCTAACTTGAATTATAATTTTGTGGACCTAACCTCCAATACTTAGTTATAAACTCCTTGGGAACAAACAACTCAATGTTCCATATCCCCCACAAGGCCTTAGCCTTCCTTCAAGGCTCAGTTCAAATGTGATCTCTACTAAGCCTCCCACAATCACTGCCCAAATTGGTCCTATCCTCTCCTGGTCCTCAATGTCTGTCTAAGAATGAGTGAAAAAACACTAGATTCTTAAATATGTAAGTGAATGAATGCTGATTTTCCTAAACTAGAATGCCACTAACTTGTCATATGCTTCTTTCATTTTTAATTGTTCTCTATTACTGTACACATGACAGGTCTGTTCTAATCCATGAGTTTTCTAAAGCCTAGCTGGAAGTACAGTCAGAGAAGTACAGTCAGAGAAGTACCGTCGTTGAACAAGCACAGCTAACTGAACCACAAGAAATGAGACCACAAATTCATTCATTGCTTGTTAAGACATGCTGAAGTTTCCAAAGTTTTGATTTTTACACACCTATAAACCATTCGTTGAGACAATTAGAAGACCAAAGTTGTCAACTTTTTATTTTGCCAAACAAAGCATTAAGATACAACCACTACTCACTATCATCCCTAACTCCGAGGAAAGAAGAGTTCTCTCAATTAAGTTTACACTGAAAGAGACATGTGAGTTCTGGGTTGTTTTATTCTATGGACTTCGTTAATGTTCATTGTTGCCAGCTTTCGGGAACCTTTAGTTAGCCAGCTATATTCAATTTAATTATCACAGGGCCAGTCATACGTTCAAGGGCGCTCAAGTTATGACAGAACGACTCCTCCACAAGACCCCCACCCTCGCCCCTCAAAGACGACAGTGCAACTACGCTGTACAGTTTGATTACAATTCTCTCAATTCTTTCTTCGCAAGTACTCTCCACGCAAAGGACCTTCCGTGTATTTCATGCTCTACCGTGTGAAATCTTTCCGAGAGATAAGGATTAAAGTTTCAGGGCAAACCGGCGAACGCCGCAACCCTAAACCGAATGAGTGTCACATCTGGGCAGCACAACTCCTGTAAGGAAGGAGACCTAGGAGGAGGGATTCAGGAACCACGAAGCCTGCGTGACCTGCTCAGTCACCTATACTGTCAAACTCAAGCTGTCCAAGACCCCTCCCAAACACCACTTGAGGTAAACCTGAGAACCATGATCCTTCTCAATGCCCAAAGCTGACAGGAACAACAGCACAACAAAGGGGCAAGGCAAGCTGAGCAGCCAACTCGACCAAAGACAAGGGGAACTAACGGAAAGCAGGGAAATGAAGGGGCTACTGCCGCCCTCCCTCAGACGTGGTTGCCCACACCCAAGCTGGGGGGGAGGGGGCTGTGTATGTGAGGAGTTAAAGCGGCAATCGGCAGGAGGAAAAGTCGAGGCACGCCTAATGGCCTTTTGTAAGGGTCCTCAAGTCGAGAAGCAGGGTCGGAATCAAGCAGTGAAACCTTACCTCAGCGCTAGGGTGTTTAAAAGTATCTAAAAATAGCAGCTCCATCGCCGAGTCTACCGCCATGTTTGCCGCGGGCGGGGGACAGGGGGAGGACTTCCGGGGCAGCGCTCCAACCTCGGCGACAGCGGCTCAGGAGAGGGAGAGACCGCAGCACTTCCGGTGACCAGAGCTCTGGCGCCGCAAGCCTGGGCCTATCCGGAAGAGTGGTGCTGCTGGAAGTCTCCGGCCCCGCCTTCTCCAGCGCGGCGGAGGGCGCCCCGGAGCGGAGAGCGGGGCGGAGGGGAGAAAAGGAGGGGGCTACGGCGTCGCCAGTGGTCCAAACCCTGTCCTTCTACCGCGTTGCAGAGCCACGACTGCCCTGGGATGGGGAGGTGCCGAGCAGGCTCTGGGGAGGGTGGAGGAGGGGTAGGGAACGCCGCCAACTCTGGACGCCCGGCCCAGTGAAACATACTTTCCAAGCAAGCAGCCTTTGCAGAGCTGATACTTCAATACGCGAGGCTGAAGAGTAACACTTTAAGAAAGAAGAAAAAAAAACTTGTCTCAGAACGGAGAGATTTTTTTTGTTTTCTCATCTGCAAATGTGAATGATAATGCCTAACCCACTGGCTTATTGTGAGAACTAATTGAAATAAAATCGAAGAATTCGTATAATGTGAAATGCCATGAACATAGAAATATAGAGTGAAAAGTCTCACTGCCTCGGTGTTGATGAGCATTGGAGCAACAGGAGCTATTTTGTAGTCTAACCTGGCACAAGTGCTTGGGAGAGCGATTAGGAATTAGTTAGTAAAATAACTTCAGTAATTTTACTGTGCCTACCCCGAGTCTAGGATAATTCTCGCATATGTGCCCCAAGAAATACCTACGCATACAAGAATGTTCATGATAAAACTTAATAGTTGCAAAAAATCTGTTAATTGACTAACAAGAATAAGTAAATTGTGGTATATGTATGCAATGTAATAGCATATAGCAGGTAGAAAAGAATGAACTAGTTGCATAGCTAACATGGATAATCTGGATAAATCATGGATAAACATGGAAAAGCAGGGCTAAGCAAACAGGTTGAAGAATATGTAGTGTAAAATAGCATTTATATAGTTCAAAACATGCAAAATAATATAACTTTGGGGGAGAATGTATATAAATTATAAAATTAAAAATGCGTTGTCATGATAAACACTACAATTTAAAGATGGTGGGAAACTAGAGGGAGATGAAATCGAGAAGTGCACAGGGGCTTCAAATGCTTTGATTATGTTTCTTTAGGTTGGTGATGGCTTCACAGGCATGCCTCACATTATTGTTTGTGCCTTTTGGTATGCCTGAAATATTTAATAATAAATTATTTTTTTAATTTTTTAAAGTAAATCTCCATCTATCTCCTTCCTCAGCAAGTTTCCTTCATTAGCTAACAGTTCATCTCTTTTACTATTTACTTTTTTAAAAGAACTAGTTCTTGGGGCGCCTGGGTGGCTCAGTCGTTAAGCATCTGCCTTCAGCTCAGGTCATGATCCCAGGGTCCTGGGATTGAACCCCACATCGGGCTCCCTGCTCAGCAGGGAGCCTGCTTCTCCCTCTCCCTCACTCCCCCTGCTTGTGTTCTTGCTCTCGCTATCTCTCTGTCAAATAAATAAATAAAATCTTTTAAAAATTTTAAAAAAAGAACTAGTTCTTGCTTTCATATTTATTATTCCCAGCATTCTTCTATTTTTTTTAAGATTTATTTATTTATTTTAGAGGAGGGGAGGGGCAGGAGGGAGAGAGAGGATCTGAAGCAGGCTCCATACCCAGTGCCAAGCCGGAGCCCAACGTGGGGCTCAATCTCACAACCCTGAGATTATGACCTGAGCCAAAATCAAGAGTTGGAAGCTTAACTGACTGAGCCACCCGGGTGTCCCATTAATAGACTATAGGTTGTTTTAGAGACTTAGTGGTGTTTTAGTTTTACAGGAAATTGAGCAGCTAATACCGGCATTCCCATATATTCCCTTTTCCCCCCGTTCAAAGATTCCCTAATTATTAATGTCTTGCTTTACTGTAGTACATTTATTATAATTTATGAACCAGTATTGATACATTATTATTAACTAAAGTCCATAGTTTACATTAGGGACCACCTTTGTTTTGTGTTATACATATATACTATATGTGTATTTGAATTTATAGATTATCTCTGAAAGAACTATATAAATATCTGGTAATAGTTGTTGCCTGCAGGGAGGGGGAACTTGATGGCTAAAGTATAGAAATAGAGGTAATCTATCTCCGTGTACATATATTACCTATTAGCAAATTTTGAAAGATAAGGAGTAAAGAAATTTTTTTTTAAAGATTTTATTTATTCATTTGAGACACAGAGACACAGAGAGAGAGAGCATGAGCAGGGGGTGAGACAGAGGGAGAGGGAGAAGCAGGCTCCCTGCTGAGCCAGGAGCCCGATGTGGGGCTCGATGTGGGGCTCAATCCCAGGACCCCAGGATCAGGACCTGAGCCGAAGGCAGACGCTTAACCATCTGAGCCACCCAGGCGCCCCAAGGAGTAATGAAAATTTGAATAAACTACTCTTTCAAGAAATTTGTTGCATAGAACAGAGAAATGAGGTGGTTGTGGGAGGGGGACCTGGGGTTAAGAAAAAGTGTTTTTAAGATGGGAAATAACAGAGCATGTAGATTGGTGAGAAGGAAGCAATGGAGAGAGAAACAGTGATGATAAAGAGAAAGAGAGGATATCTGAGGCAGCAAAATATTGAGTAGGTATGAGGGGGAGGGTACCTGGTAGCCAGGTAGAAAGTGACCTTTGCTCAAAAGAATGCTTGCTCTCTGGTAACCAGGGGCAAGAAGGAGTCCATGGGTACACGTGCAGATGAGCGTAACAATTTAGTATGTGGAAATGAGGAAGTTCCTTTTTGATAGTTTTCTATTGTCTCAGTGAGATCATCAGCTATGATTGAGAGGACAGTCAGATGTGTAGAAGAGATAAAGTATTAACCAGACTTCTAGGAGAGCCTAGAATCCCTGATTGGCTGTCTATCACCTCACATAGTGTGTAGGGCCCCAGATTCACTTCTCCTTGCTCACTTTTTCACCTTGTTCATACCACACCATTTGATGATTCAGCCATTCCCAGCTAGATATGGCTCCCTTAACACAGAGGTATTTTACAACGCTGTGCCCTATGGCTTACATGGTTTCCTGTGCTTTGAATATGACTCCCTTGATATGGCTTTCAAAAACCTACATACAGTTAACATGAGGCGCCTGGGTGGCTCAGTCAGTAAGCATCTGACTCTTGATTTCAGCTCAGGTCATGATCTCAGGGTGGTGAGATCGAACCCTGCCTTTGGGCTTTGCACTGGGTGTGGAGCCTGCTTAAGACTCTCTCTCTCTCTCTCTGTCCCTCTTACCCCCCCAGCCCCCCCCACTCGCACTCTCTTTCTCTTAAAAAAAAAACCTACATACAGTTACAATAGCATCCAAAAGAATAAAATACTTAAAGAATAAATTTTTTTTTAAAGATTTTATTTATTTATTTGACAGAGAGAGAGATAGCGAGAGCAGGAACACAAGCAGGGGGAGTGGGAGAGGGAGAAGCAGGCTTCCTGCCGAGCAGGGAGCCTGATGTGGGACTCGATGCCAGGACCCTGGGATCATGACCTGAGCTGAAGGCAGACACTTAACGACTGAGCCACCCAGGCACCCCAAGAATAAATTTAACCCAGATGGTGAAAGCCTTATACACTGAAAACTATAAAATATTGCTTTTAAAAAAAATTAAAGAAGGCAAATAAATGGAAAGACATTCCATGTTCATGGATCAGAAGACTGTTAAGATGACATTACCTAAAGTGATCTACAGATTCAATGCAACCCCTATCAGAATTCTAATGGCCTTTTTTTCAGAAATGGAAAATCTGATCCTCAAATTCATACAGAATTTCAAGGGGCCCCACATAACAAAAACAATCTTGAAAAAGAACACATTTGGAGGACATACACATCCTCCAAATTACTAATTTAAAACTTACTACAAAATTAGAGCAATCAGAACTGTAGTAATGGCATAAGGATAAACATACACACCAATGGAATAGAATTAGAGGCCAGAAATAAATATTTACATATATAGTGAATATACATGTCAAGGGTGCCAAGGCCATTCAATGGAGAAAGAATAATCTCTTCAATAAATGATGCTGAGATAATTGGGTATCTACATGCAAAAGAATGAAGTTGGACCCTTACTTTATTCCATATACAAAAAAACTCAAAATGGGTTGAGGACTTAAGTACAAGAGCTAAAACCATTAAACTCTTAGAAGAAAACATGGGTAAATCTTCATTACCTGTTATTGGTCACCAATACATCCTTTGTATCTGGCACACACTAAACACTCAAAAATGGGTATTGAGTGAATTGATTTCTTGTTTGCTATTTTGAATCACTTATAGAGTTATATATTGCACACGTGTTATATATCATATGCATAGGTTGTACTGTTTTTACTCTTTCATTTTTATCTGTCTTGCTCATCAGATTATCAACCCACCCCCCCACCTTCCCCCCCAGAGCAGGGCTCTGTAAACAGTCCATAGTAGCTATTGCTATTTGACCGGCCATAGTGTCTTTCCTTCTTTGATTTCCACCACCCTGCAGTAAAAAGAGCAACTCGAAGAAAAGCAAAAATTGCCTCTAATGTGAAAAGCAATTTACGTGAATCCGAATGCTTTCCAGGAGCAACTTGACAAAAAGGCTAAGAAGTGGGAGAGAGCTAACCAGCCCAGGACAACTCAGTGATGCATTTATTTGGTAACAGATGAGCTCCTTTCTGAGGTGACTGACATACACACAAGTATACAGAGCAGGCGGAGGATCTGCGTGAACAAGCGTTTCAACCTCTCCAGAGACCAAGTCTATCAAGAACAACTGATTGGGTAATCTGGCAAACTGCCAACTACTAGCCGTCCATCCACTGGCCGGAACACAAAGAGCCTTCATTTTCCTCCTGCTCTGAGCAGGCTGATTAAAAGCAACAGCTGCTGCCCTTTCTCCACGAGACTTGGTTACGCTAATTCCCCACAGCCAAGGGCTTGCCATGAAACTTCCATATCATTCTTCAAAATGTAGTCTGGAGATTACCTAAAAATTTGAGAAACGTGGATTGTAAACTATTACCTACACAAACTATCTCGAAATAAGCACACCGATTAGTGCCAATTGTTCTGAAAGATTTAATGACTCCAGCTATTTTTCAACTTTTTTTGCAGCTTCATAAAGGCATAACACTGTGGGATCCTGTTTTAAAGATTGGCAAAAGGCCAAAACTTTGTGGTTCGGTTCTACCGTGGGTATAGAGCCTACGCCGTGTAGGCTATAAGCCTTACATAAGGCACTTTTCCTTTTTTTAAATTGCTCTACTGTGTTTAGCAGATCCACAATCTCTCAAAGCATGCTCCCTTAAGAAGCCCATGGAAAAAAGGTTTCTGTGATCAAAAATAATTTGGGAGGGGCGCCTGGGTGGCTTAGTCGTTAAGCGTCTGCCTTCGGCTCAGGTCATGATCCCAGGATCCTGGGATCGAGCCCCGCATTGGGCTCCCTGCTCAGCAGGGAGTCTGCTTCTCCCTCTCCCACTCCCCCTGCTTGTGTTCCCTCTCTCACTGTCTCTCTGTCAAATAAATAAATAAAATCTTTAAAAAATAATAATAATAATTTGGGAAACTCTGTATACCCTGTCTCTCTCTTAGACCTTCATCATCATTATAAGCTCTAAGAAGTACACAGAGAAGAAACTTTTCTATTTAGGACTTAACAACTAGCATTTGCAGCTTAGTCTAAACTTGCTCTTTTTTTTTTTAAAGATTTTATTTATTCATTTGAGACACAGATACAGAGAGAGAGAGCATGAGCAGTGGGAGAGGCAGAGGCAGAGGGAGAAGCAGACTCCCCGCTGAGCCAGGAGCCCGATGTGGGGCTCGATCCCAGGACCCCGGGATCATGACCTGAGCCGAAGGCAGACGCTTAACCATCTGAGCCACCCAGGCACCCCTCTAAACTTGCTCTTAACAACTTCAATGATTTCTATACCCTTAAGAGCTAGTGACATCAGCCTTATGGATTATTCTTTCTTTCAGCACTTTTAAATAAAAGTGTAAGTACAAAGCCTAGGAGGATTATAAGATGGCTGGTAGAATGAATAGAGTTGGCTAAAAACTTACTTTTATATAAGAACTTTATGTTAGTTGATGAGCAAATATTAATTAGGTTCCTCTCTCTCTCTCTCTCTCGATCCAATTACACCCCCGCATCAGAGATTCTACCCCATCTAAATCTTCCTCAGTTTGTGCAGTAACCATAATCTGGTCTCCCAGCTTCAGCTAATTTGACCAAGGATGGTCACCTGGCACAAGGTAGGTTGTAGAGAGTCGTCAATTGTCAGCAACCTCTGACTTATGTGGCCTGACTCAAAAAGATAAGAGATCGGAGTGAAATCACCAGCTGGTAGTGAGACAGAAGGATACAGATTCATGGAGCAGAGCCAAGCCAAATTAATGACAAAGGATTAAACTGGAACAAGCATTGATGGTCACCTGTGCTGAGGTCCCAGTGCTGAGGTAGGCCCAGCCATGTCACTGCTCGTTTGAAATTAATGCTTCTTACTGTAATCCCCTTGTATTTAAATAGTTTGAGTGGGTCTCTATTTCTTGCAAACTGTTTTTTTTAAGATTTATTTATTTGAGAGAGAAAGAGAGCATGAGCAGGAGGAGGGGCAAAGGGAGAGAGAGAATCCTCCAGCATACTCCCCGCTAAGCGTGGAGACCGACACTGGGCTAGATCCCATGATCCTGAGATCATGACCTGAGCCGAAACCAAGGGTCGGACGCTCAACCGAATGAGCCGCCCAGGCATCGCTCTTGCAAACAGTTCTACATTAAAACAACTACTTACCAAGTGTTCTGCGATCAGTGGAACGTATGCAACAAAATGAAATATGGCAATGACCTTAATTGAACTAACAATAAAGTTACAGAAATAAAACATAAATTTTAGAAACATAACTGATCATCTAAAACAGTTTATAAAATTATAGGTTATAGTATAAAGAGATCACTGGACTTAGAGTAAAAAACATGAATTCTTGAGACCCGGGACTCTGTCAGAGTTTTAACAGAGAAGAGATGTCACATTCAAATGTTTAATTCAAGAATGTTTAATGATAATGGGGCACCTGGCTGGCTCAGTTGGTAGAACATATGACTCTTGATCTTGGGGTCCAGAATTCAAGTACCACTTTGGGCATAAGCTTACTTAAAAAAAAAAAAAAGAAATGAATGTTTAATGATATTTTTTTAAAAGAAACAAAGAATGTTTGATGAAACTTTTGAGGTAGTGAGAATGATTATTGATCACGGTGATGGCTTACAGTGTACATTCTCAGAACTCAGCAAGCTATACACTTTAAATATGTGCAGTTTTATTGAATGTGAGTTATGCTTCAATAAAGCTAAAAAAAAAAAAGTGATGTTTGGGGCACCTGGGTGGCACAGCCGGTTAAGTGTCTGACTCTTGGTCTTGCCTCAGGTCGTAATCTCAGGGTCATAAGTGCAGAGTCTGCTTACGTTTCTCTCCCTCTCTCCCTCTGCCCCCCCAAAACAAATTAATAAATCTTTTTTTAAAAGGATGTTTAAAAAGGAACTATATACTGAAGTGTGAGCAAAGTCAAGGGTAAAGCATCTATGGACAAGCAATCCTGAGAAGCCATTACCACCCTAGGGCTGAAGGAGCACAGAGAGGAGACTTCATAGGAAATCATCAGAGCTATAGCTGTAAACATGGGGCCAGCAGCCTACAAACTATTTGTTATCATCCTGGAAGAGATAAGAACAGAATTTGAGAGTGAGTGTTTAGAAACTTCTATACCAATTTAACAGACTAATGTTATGTTTGCTGAATCAAATAATATAAAACCTGGGGATTATATTTTGTAGGTCTTTGGGCTTTTTAATTTCACTTTTCTAGTAACTCATTTTGTTATTTTTTTACAAATATTGGTCAGTGGTGGGATGGTAATTTAAAAAGATGATTCACCACTGATAGTTTGAAAAATACTAAACTAGAGGAATTGAATCTCTGATAAAACTTGAGCTCTGCATGAAAAGAGCTAGGGAACACGGGTATACCTCAGTCTCTTTCCTCCCACATTGATCTCTCTGTCTTTGGAGAGTGACTTAGTCTCAGTGAGCCTCAGTTCGGCTCACCTCCAAAGAAATGGGGATCCCTAGACCACCATTCACTTACTCTACCACTCTCCATTCACTTCCTTAAGCCAGAGGCTTGGCAGTCATGTTTTATTCTCTTCATTCCCATCCCATCCAGTCAGTCCTGACGGGCTCACGCCTCCATAATGACATTTACATGTGGCTCCTCCTCTCCATCCCATGCCCTGCCTGATCTGAGTTCCTCTGCATTTGTCCACTGAGCTGCAATAGCCTTTTGACTGGTCTTGCTCTTCTGCAGGGTGACAGATGCACATTTGACTAACTATTCCCTAACTTAAGTACAGATCTTGAAAGTGAACATTTAGAAAAACTTAAGTGTTTAGAATCCTTGAATGTTTTGGTTTGGTTTGATTTTGGTCTTCAGATTATAAATGCTTTCTTATACTTCCATTCTTCTAATCATGCTCTTTTCCTCTGTTTGAAATGCCCTCGTCCCTTCTTTGCCAGCTAACTCTCTATTCACCCTTCAGAACTTGGGAAAATTTCCCTGACCACCACACCCAATACAAGCAAGCAAGGGGCTGCTATATGCTCTTATTGTACATTTTATTACTCACTTATTTCTTCATTGGAATTAACCTTACCTTTAGAAACTGTAAACCCCTTGAAGCCCCTGGCTGGCTCAGTCAATAGAGCATGTGACTCTTGATCTCAAGATCATGAGTTCAAGCCCCACATTGGGCAAGGAGCCTACTTTTAAAAAAGTGAGGGATGCCTGGGTGGCTCAGTTGGTTAAACATCTGCCTTCAGCTCAGGTCATAATCTCAGGGTCCTGGGATCGAGCCCTGAGTTGGGCTTCCTGCTCAGCAACGAGTCTGCTTCTCACTCTCCCTCTGGCCCTCCCCCCTGCTCGTGGGCACGCTCTCTCTCTCTCAAGTAAATTAATTAATTAATTAAAAAGGGAAACTTTCCCTTGAAGAAAGGAACTACACCATTTTCATGACTGTATTTCCTTGCCTAAAAGAATGTGGACACAATAAATGCTCTCTTTATTTATTTGTTGAATGAGTGAGTAAATGAGAATTGGGTGGTCAATTGAGTCTTCATGGAAATGGAATTTGAACTAAATTCTGTAGGATAGATAAGAGTGAGAAGGCCAGAGAGGAGGGGAGAGAGTCCCCAGTTTGTATAACAATTTGAGCCAAGTCAGAATGACCAGTATGATAGTCAAATATATATAGATGCGTTTGAATATAGGAACTAACGGTAAGATGGAAGAAGTCATTGGAGGTTCTGTGGAAAAGAGCCTTAAATTCCACAATGGAATTTGTCTTGTAAGCTGGGAGTGAACTGAGAAACTGGGGTTGAACACGGACCTCTTTGAAAGGAGAATTAAATTATAGAAAAGATGTATTAGGAAGATTACTCTTCCTGTGGTGTTTATAGTTAATTGAAATAAAAGGAGAGTAAAAGCAGAGAAGTCATTAAGAAAGTTATTAAAATAATTCATATGAGGGGGTTGAAAGATTTGGATTGTTGGCAGGATATATGGAAAGGAAAAGAATGAAAAGAGACATTAAAAAGGAAATAGTTATGGGGCACCTGGGTGGCTCAGTCGTTAAGGGTCTGCCTTCAGCTCAGGTCATGGTCCCAGGGTCCTGGGATCGAGCCCCGCATCAGGCTCCCTGCTCAGCGGGAAGCCTGCTTCTCCCTCTCCCACTTTTCCTGCTTGTGTTCCCTCTCTCACTGTGTCTCTCTCTGTCAAATAAATAAAATCTTTAAAAAAAAGAAGGAAATAGTTATAAAATTTTGTTAAAATAATGGTCTCTAATGATCAGCATAAGTGCATGCAACTTAACATTTACTGATTATTTGACATTCTGAAATTCTGGTTGGTACCAATGACAGAAATAAATACGGAACAAGATGATAACATAATGAATTCATCTGTTTTCCTAAAGTGTATTGCTGTTATTATTTAAATATAAAAAGTCATGCTGAAAATTAAAATCTCAGACAAAAGGTTTTGTATTTTGGACTCTAAGGCTTAGTTGCAATATCTACTGCCACCTGCTGGCAGAGGGAGACTGACTATAGTCTCATAATTGCAAATCCTACAAATAAGTTATAGTTAACATTATATAGTCATCTAAATATGAAACATCTGGATAGTAATAGGGGTTTCTATTCTTTATTATATACTCCATTTGCTGTATCTCTACCAGCTCAAGGAGCCCAATGGATTTGCTACTGGCTGGTCAAGCTTGATGACTTATCCCATTTTCATTCTACTATTCATGAGTGATTTTAGGATTTCCTCAGATTTCCTCACTTCTAAGATTGAAAGAGTGAAAGTTTGCTAGTTACTTTCACAGTATTGTAAAAAAGAATGGAGAAGAAAAACTCATTGAAAATTAAGGATGTTTTTCTTTTGTTTGTACCAGGAGTCTGTTTTGTTCTACGAATTGATTTTTTTAAAGATTGATTGATTGATTTAAGAGAGACAGGAAGAGAGAGTGGGGGGGGCAGGGAGAGGCAGAAGGACAGGGAGAGAGAGGCTCAAGCAGACCTCGCACTGAGCACAGAGCCCCACCCAGGGCTGGATCTCATGACCTTGAGATCATAACTTGAGCTGAAATCAAGAGTCAGGTGCTTAACTAACTGCACACCACCCAGGTGCCCCTACAAATTGATTTTTTAAAAATTTTGACTCAGTGCCATAAAGTTTTTATTTTGGCTGTGTTGTAGTAATATGTTTTAAAATATACTAGAGTGGAGGTACCTGGGTGGCTCAGTACTTAAGCGTCTGCCTTCGGCTCATGTCATGATCTCCGGTAATGATCCCAGGCTCCTGGGATCAAGCCCCGCATCGCCTGCTTCTCCCTCTCCCACTCCCCCTGCTTGTGTTCCCTCTCTCACTGTGTCTCTCTCTGTCAAATAAATAAATAAAATCTTAAAAAAAAAAAAAATGTCCAGAGGTAGGGCTAGCTCTAAGCTCCCTGAGGACCAGTTTCTCACTGTACCCTCTGCCTTCTTTGTTACTGCCTTCCTGATAAAGCTGGTTCTCTTGGCATTTCCAGAAGGGTAGCCTAAAGTTCCCCAGGATGGCTTGCTTTCTCACCAACATCCAGCAGGAAGAAGCCAGCACAGTTCTCCCACAAGCACAGTTCTTCCACATGCATTTCCAGGAAGAATTCCATTTGGACTGGCTCTGATATCTGCCCACTCTGAACCAATCACTGTAGTCTGTTGGATGGAACACGCTGAATGGCTTAGCCTAGGTCATATGTTTCATCCCTGGATTGAGGGGTACAATCAGCCTCCCTAGAACGTTAGGCTCTCAGAATGGAAACTGAGGATTAGAAGAAGGGAGAAGAGGAAAATGTTGCTGGGAAAGCAACTGACAAACGTGTCCATATAGGGGCGCCTGGGTGGCTCAGTCGCTATGCATCTGCCTTCAGCTCAGGTCATGATCCCAGGGTCCTCGGATCGAGCCCCGCATTGAGCCCCGCATTGAGCCCCGCATTGAGCCCCGCATCGGGCTCCCTGCTCTGCGGGAAGCCTGCTTCTCCCTCTCCCACTCCCCCTGCTTGTGTTCCCTCTCTCACTGTGTCTCTCTCTGTCAAATAAATAATAAAATCTTTAAAAAAAAAAAATGTGTCCATATAAACTATCTTAAAATTACGTTGTAAAATCCATCTTACTTTTGTGGTTTAAATATTAGTCCTATGGGATGCTCCTCAAAAAAAAGGTCCTATGATCAAATACTTTTGACAAATAGTATATACTGTAACCTCCTCATAGAGGTTCCCATTGTAACATTAATATAGTGAAGGCTTTGAGAAATGCTTCAGCAGAAAGGCTGTTGAATTTTGTTTAGTCAACTGTTCTACAACCTTCTTTGACTGAAGAAACCTTTTTCCAAGGAACACTTTTAACAGCCATGGAACATATTTTGGAAAAGATTGTGTCAAGGCAAACATCTGATGTCTTTACACTTGGCTGTCTCCGGTGAATGCAACTGGTCTGTACTTAGTTACCAAGTCAACAATTACAGAGCCATATAATGTCATATCATTGTGTGTCAAACATACTCAAATTTAAAGAAAAAATGTAAAGGCAAAGAAACAAAAAAGCAAGTATAGAGCCAGGAGTGAATTTAGCAACCGTAAGATTAAATGCCGTTCTACAATTTTTCAGCAACATGAGATGATTGTTTTATAATTTCACTAGCCTTTTGTCTGCCAGAGATTGACATGCCAAATCTTTTTGTGTCTTGTTTTGATATTGTGGTTAGAAAGAAATGAATGAACATTAAATAATTATCTCTGGAGGGGTGGGGGGGTGGGGGGGTGGGGTAACTGGGTGATGGACATTAAGGAGGGCACGTGATGTAATGAGCACTGGGTGCTCATCTTATATAAGACTGATGAACCACTGAACTCTACCTCTGAAACTAATAATATACTATATGTTAATGAATTTAAATTTATAAATAAATAAATAAATAGTTATCTCTGGGAGTGGCAAACCATTAAGGGCACTGTCAGTATAAATTTTAGACTCTAAAAGCACAAGAGCTCTAAAATCACAGGAGAATGACACCCAGACTTCCTGAGATTCCCAGGAAATGTTCCCTATTAAAAACTGTCTTTACTTCACTCTATCCCTATTTCACAAAATGAAGAGGTCTCATGCATGTTTCTGTAAGAAATCTGGTGGGAATATCTTTTTAAAATTAAGCTTAATATGTGTTAAAAAACAAAATTCAGCTGGGTAAATTTAAGGATCAAACTGGCTTTATTCATGAATCAGACAGCATGCCATACAGCAAATAGAAAGAGGCTCTAAATTGTTACACAAAATGGGAGATTTCTACAGACAGAAGGGAGCAGGGACAAGGAGAGAATGGATTACCTCGTCTTTCTTTGGGGGTTGGGTAGGGTCTCTCAAGCGGATTACCTCACTACTGCTGACCAGTAAATTCCAGACTGACCAGTTAAGATTATATTCCTGGGCATACGCAAACAATGATCATGGATCACTACATCAAAAACTAATGATGTAATGTATGGTGACTAACATAACATAATAAAATAAAATTTAAAAAAAAGATTATATTCCTGGGGGAGGTTGAAACTGCAATTAGGTTAGGTATTAAGTTTCAGTTTAGTGACATGGTCTTAGCACAAGTGACTCCATTTTGGACCTGTTGCCTTTTTTTTTTTTTTTAACATATGCCATTACCATTTGCAAACTTCTTCCCAAAATACCTCACTGATTTAGAGGGCATTAGAGAAAAACACCCAAAAGTGAGTAATGTATAAAAGAAATGTGAAAACTATGATTCTCCATCAAAAGCAGAAGAAATGTAGTCACAGATGAAATTCCCTGTGAATATCCAGTGAAGAGGTTGAATGGTATCAGTTTCCCAGTGTGATGGTGGTTAATAACCTAAACTGCTATATGGCATTATATGGTTCTTTATACTCTTCCTGCCTTCATTCCCTAACTTTCTTAGTTCTCTCCATCATGATGTCTGCAATTGTATATTCATATAAAATGCCCAATTTCACACTAAACTCTGGTTTCAGAGACTTCAAAACGTATCACAATAGGCCCATCAGCACGTGCCCAGCTAGGTATATGGTCTTTTACGGACAATGACAGCTGCTGATTTGCTTATTTCCTGCACTAAACATTGCTGAGTTGATAGGCCATCTGGCTTTAGTTTTTTTATTGATTGAAACAATCCTTTAAAATCTATATTCTTATTCACATCCCTGTGATCCAGGAAGAGCAAAGTGTGGGAAGGATAAATAATATTTGTGGAATGAATTATGATCATGTTAGGCAGATTTTCCAATTTCTTTTATATAGCAGCATATATATTCTTGCTATATTTTGCATATTTGTGAAATTATTGTCTAAAACCCCAGTATGCATGATGAACCATTTCAGATACTAAACTTCTAATTATTTAATGCATTTAGTGTTTTTAACATATGTCTCAATCATTATCATTTATGTAATAAGCATAAATTTATGTAATAACTACAATGTGCTCTTGAACTAAAACAAAAATCACCACTTGTTTAAAAACCCCAGGAAGTTCAAAGAAAAATTAAAACTACAAATTTAAAGAATTTTTTAGTGACTGATCAAATTATAAAACTGGATGAAATATATATGAAATTGATCTTTCAAAAATACATATTAAGCATGATATGCTTTTAACTTTTTTCCTTTGAACTGTTAGTAAAACCTGAACACGACTTCCTTTTAGTTAAATTTTTACCTTTTTAAAAAATTTATATGGCGGGGCGCCTGGGTGGCTCAGTCGCTAAGCGTCTGCCTTCGGCTCGGGTCATGATCCCAGGATCCTGGGATCGAGCCCCGCATTGGGCTCCCTGCTCTGCGGGAAGCCTGCTTCTCCCTCTCCCACTCCCCCTGCTTGTGTTCCCTCTCTCGCTGTGTCTCTCTGTCAAATAAATAAATAAAATCTTTAAAAAAATAAAATTAAATAAATAAATAAATAAATAAATAATTTATATGGCTGTGTCTTCATTAGGTTAAATAGACTGTTTTGTGGGATGCCTGGCTGGCTCAGTTGGTGGAGCGTGTGACTCTTGATCTCAGGGTTGTGAGTTTGAGCCCCACATTGGGTGTAGAGATTACTTAAAAAATTAAATAAAATCTTTTTTAAAAAAGGATAAAGAGGCTATTTTGGCCAGAAAGGATCACAGAATATTGAATCTCTATACAAATGGTCTAAACATTAAGAGGGGTATTAAGATTGAAATTGTTACTTTATCAGTATAAAAAAGCCCACAAATGATAAATTTACCCCTGAATTATTGAGTGCCACTTCACACATTTGTCTTTATGTTTCACTAGGCTATGATTTTGTTAAGACAAGATATTTGGGGAGGGGGGCTCCTGGCTGGCTCTGTCAGTAGAGCATACAACTCTTGATCTTTGGTCCTGAGTTCAAGTCCCACGTTGGGCATAGAGCTTTCTTAAAAAAGAAAGAAAAGAAAAGAAGTTTTTGTATTCCTCATCTAGAGGATATAATTAGGTGGTTAGTTGGTATACAATTAGCATTTGTTAAATGAACGATGAGTTTTAAGGGCACACACACACACACAAACGAGTGAAAATGAACATTGGCCAAAACCTCTCAGAGGTAAAAAAAAAAGACCTAGGTCACTTGGATCTGGGGCAGCCGCTGATACATTAAGAATTGAAGAAATGGGGTGCCTGGGTGGCTCAGTTGGTTAGGCGGCTGCCTTCGGCTCAGGTCATGATCCTGGAGTCCCAGGATCGAGTCCCGCATCGGGCTCCCTGCTCAGCGGGAAGTCTGCTTCTCCCTCTGACCCTCCTCCCTCTCATGCTCTCTGTCTCTCATTCTCTCTCTCTCAAATAAATAAATAAAAAATCTTTAAAAAAAAAAAAAAAGAAAGAAAAGAATTGAAGAAATGCCAAAATTGCATTGTAAGAATTGTGGTATATTTTTCAGTGCTTGTATTTAACACATTAATGTTTTTTAATACAAAATATAGAATGCAATATAATTAATTATATAAATCACAAAACAATTAGGGAACTTATTTAAGAAGTATTCCTAGTATTCCATAGGCTGCATAGGTCTGGTAATAGGAAAGGAAGTTAAAGTTACACGATGAATTTCTTTTTTCCTTGTAACCGTGTATCTCTGTAGAGATCATTCCCACTGGGAAGGTTGAGGCCCACTGTTGAATCTGTGGCCAGGGCCAGGAACCTGCTGGACCTACCTGTGAAAGAATATCTTGATATTAGAGAATCAAAAGATGGTCTTCATCATAACCATCACGACCAACAAGGAACATTTGAAACCATGAAATTGCAGCTGTTTGACATTTTTTGACCTGAAAAATCCAGTTTCAGCCTAAAACTATGCCCTAGGAGCCGAGTTGCTGAGGACACAAGAAAGTGAAACACACATACAGCCCTCTAAGGGCATTGGGGTAACTGGATTAGAAGGAAGGGTCTATCTCCCTCGCAGAATCTAGCCTAGGTTTGACAAAGGATGGAAACTCCCAACAGGAAAAGGGCAGGTGGATCTCCTAGCCTCCAGTCTTGTTTACCCCACATCATTGTCTCCTGGGTATCTTCAGTGCTGGCCTTCAGGTGCAATCCTTGAAAATCCTGACCCCTTCACAGGCATACTCCCTTCCTCTTAACTCTGTGACACTCACAGATGCCTTTCTTTTATTCACAGAGGTAGCTAAACTTCTGTGCTCAAGAAATGGCAAGAATTTGGGACACCTGGCTGGCTTAGTTGGAGAAGTATGTGACTCTTGATCTCAGGGTCATGAGTTTGAGACCCATGTTGGGCATAGAGAGTACTAAAAAAAAATAAACAAAAAATGGCAGAAATTCATGAATTAGGGGCAAAAGATCAGGGAGAAGTGGGGAGAAGATTAGGAGACAAGAGTTGGGGTGGGCATTTTTGACATCACAAGTGGATCATTTTTAATAATCAAGAAACCGAATGACAATAATGACCAGAAAAGAAATAGAGACAATAAAGCATTTTCTCTACTTAACTTTATATATGTGTTCCTGTAAATAAAAAATTAAAAATTAAATAAGATAAATATTATAGTACAAAAAGGAAAAGCAAAACTGTTTATTTGAAAGATTTTATATATACCTACCAGTCTGAACTTTGATCCCTTGATTATACCTTAATATAATAATATTTTGTGTAAATAATTGTCAAGTAACTAATGAGTATATTTTAATAAAATTGAACCACCTGCAAAAGGGAGAATGAAGTAATTCGAATGCAGAAATGAAGTAATTCAAATTCTGTTTGTCTATACAATTACTACTATCAATAAAGTATTATCATTATTTATTTAAAATCTACTGTTTAAACACACAAGAATAGGTAATAACACAAAGGTTGGAGACATGAACTGAGCCAGAAGTGAGCTAAGATCATTCTGAGCCTTTATGAACTTACTCTTGAAATGAATGTGTATAGCTGAGTCCATGTGTTCTAGGAGTCAACTGCATCACTGAATTCTACTGATTTACTTCCATGTAGAATACCAGGTTTATTAAAGGATAACTAATAAAAATGTGTCAGTTTGAAGCTATTAAATCTCTCACCAGTAACTGCAGCAAGTCTTTTTTTTTTTTTAAGATTTTATTTATTTGACAGAGAGAGACACAGCGAGAGAGGGAACACAAGCAGGGGAGTGGGAGAGGGAGAAGCAGGCTTCAGGCCAAGCAGAGAGCCCGATGCGGGGCTCTATCCCAGGACCCTGGGATCATGACCTAAGCTGAAGGCAGACCCTTAACGACTGAGCCACCCAGGCGCCCTGAAGCAAGTCTTAGAACCAAGGGCAACAAAGATTTTTTTTAGAGGAGTAGGTTATTGCTTGCATTGTTCAGAATTACTGGCACATAATGATAATGAAAATCAGACCATATTTTAGTCAATTTTATTTTTGTTTTAAAAATGTAGACTACAGGGGCGCCTGGGTGGCTCAGTCAGTTAAGAGTCTGCCTTCGGCTCAGGTCATGATCCCAGGGTCCTGGGATCGAGCCCCGCATCGGCTCCCTGCTCAGTGGGAAACCTGCTTCTCCCTCTCCCGCTCTCCCTGCTTGTGTTCCCTCTCTCGCTGCATCTCTCTCTGTCAAATAAATAAAATCTTTAAAAAAATAAAAATAAAAAAAATGCAGACTACACACTCCTTTATTATAAATAGAAATATTAATAATAAAATTTCAAGTTGTTTGCTCTGTTGTACAGTTAAGTTTGCTTAAGTCTTTACTAAAGATTTAAAAGCAACAATTGGGAAATCAAGTAGAATATGCACAACTAGAGAACGTGATCTACAAAATCTCTAAAGTGCACAGCACACAGGCATACCCAGTTCATGCTCTGCCTACTATGGGCTGATTTGTGTGTTTCCCCCACCCCCTACAAATTCATATGTTGAAGCCCTAGCCTCCAATGTAATTGTATTTGGAGAGAGGGCCTATCAGGATGTAATTAAGGTCAAAAAAGGTCATAAGGGTGGGGTCCTCATCCATAGGATTGGTGGCCTTATAAAGATGGGGAGGAGAGAGAGATGATGTCTCTCCACATACACAAACCAAGGAAAGCAGCTGTCTGCAAGGCAGGAAAAGCGCCCTCACCAGGACTGAATTGGTGGGCATCTTGATCTTGGACTCCCCAAACTCCAGAACTATTGGAAATCAATTTCTGCTGTTTAAACCATCTAGCCTATGGTATTCTGTAATGGCAGCCTTAGTAGACTAATACACTGTCCCTTGTAGCAAACTCCACCTTTGCCCTTAATGAAGTTGATAGAAGAGGTAGCTCTAATCAAGGGGGACATTCAGCCCATGGCAAGTAAAGCAAGAACCTCTGGGGCCTTCGAGTGTTCCGACTGGACATGGCTGCAGACGTGGTGAGATGGGCTCCATGGGCAAGCAGGTCGCGTGAGACTGACCCCCAGGCCTCGGTGCCAGTTGTCCTCTCACCCCAGTTTATGAGCAAATCTGAGTTTCTAGGTGTGGCTGCATGCATGTGCACTCGCATGTAGTTTCTTATGCTTTCAAATATCTTTGGAATCAAGACATTTTAAATATATCATAAAGTGAGTCCAAGAAAAATGAAAGGGGAGGCATTAAAGAGAATAACCATAGAAGCAAGCAGAGAAGGTAATAAAACAGAAAAAGAGAAAAGGAGAGATGTACAGAAGTGGTGGAGGAAACACAGAATAGGGTACATTCCCTGCATTCACATCAACTGGCAACAGGGGGGTGACTAAGGAGTAAACAGGGTCAAGAAAAATTCAACGAAGAATAAAAAAAAGTTACAATGAGGGGCCCCTGGCCCCCTATATTATCCATTTTTAAAAAAAGCTTTTTATTAGAGGCGCCTGGTGGCTCAGTGGGCTACACGTCTGACTCTTGGTCTCAGCTCAGGTCTTGATCTTAAGGTTGTGAGTTCAAGCCTCGACTTGGGCTCCATGCTGGGTGTGGAGCCTACTTAAAAAAATGATAATAATAAAATAAAATAGGGGTGCCTGAGTGGCTCAGTCAGTTAAGCATCTGACTTTTGATTTCGGCTCAGGTCATGATCTCAGGGTCTTGAGACGGAGCCCCACGTCGGGCTCTACACTGGACATGGAGCCTGCTTGAGATTCTCTCTCTTTCTCTCCCTGTCATAAATAAATAAATAAATGTATTTGTTAAAATAAAAAATAAAAAGCTTCTAGATTTAAAAAAAAATTCCCCAGGGGCGCCTGGCTGGCTCAGTCAGAGGGGCGTGTGACTCTTAATCTTGGGGTTGTGAGTTCGAGGAAGTAAACAAACAGGGTCCCTGATGGAGAAGAACAGATATGATGGTCAGGGAAACCCTGTGTAAGAAGGTAGCCCTTAAGCTGAGCCTTGAAGGATAGGGAACCAGTGTGGTGAAGGGTGGGGAAAAAGGTTACTGGAGAGGGAAAATGTATAGGAAGGTTGAACTAAATGCATACAGCGTGAGGTCAGAGAGAGAATGCTGTGGCAGCCACAGATTGCTTCCTTGAGGTACAGATTCTCCAAAGAAAGCCAACTCCTTTCCCCACAAAGGACTTAACCACGGTGAGACTTCATTCACCCTGGACCAGCTCCTGTCCCAATTTGGGCACAGCTCAAGCCACACTCTTTGATTAGATACATCAAACAAAGAAAGCTGCTATGAAAATAACCTTCTCTCTGATTCTTCCCCTGCCCCAGCTGCTTCACTTCCGCACTTGAGTTTGGTCAGGGCCTTCCCACAGTCTGCTTTCCTATGTAGGAGAATTCGAATTAAGGTATGGACATTATTCCCATGTTTAGGACAAAATTCCCAAGCAAAAAACAAAAGCGTCAAACAAACTCCATTCTCTCTTAGTATGAGTAATTCCTCGGGCGCCTGGGCGGCTCAGTCAGTTAAGCATCTGCCTTCGGCTCAGGTCATGATCCCAGGGTCCTGGGATCGAGCCCCACATCGGGCTCTCTGCTCAGCCAGGAATTTGCTTCTCCTTCTGTCTCTGCTTCCCTCTCTCTCTCTGTCTCTCATGAATAAATAAATAAAATATTTTAAAAAAAAAATTCCTCCATAGGGATGTCTATTTTAAGGAACTTGAACAAAAGGCAGAGAGGGCTGACTCTATTGGCTGCATGTGGCCACCAGAGGGAGGCAAACCGCTGAGGCTCCGTCTACCACCAGGGCCGCCTAGCTGTTTCTCAAGGAGTCTTCTAGGTCTTTGACTGGCTCCAACCTAAACATATATCTAAATGAGGGCACCAAATTGCATGAGGCAGCCCAGTCCTGTTTTCCTCATGTAACATGATGCCTGGGAGCCTTTTCTATTTATTTACTGCTCCACCAAAGTAGCTAAGGGGCCAGTGTGACAAAGTGACCGTTCTAAACAGAAGTGAGAGGGGCGCCTGGGTGGCTCAGCCGTTAAGCGTCTGCCTTCGGCTCAGGTCATGATCCCAGGGTCCTGGGATCGAGCCCCGCATCGGGCTCCCTGCTCGCGGGAAGCCTGCTTCTCCCTCTCCCACTCCCCTTGCTTGTGTTCCCTCTCTCGCTGTGTCTTTGTCAAATAAATAAAATCTTTAAAAAAATAAATAAATAAACAGAAGTGAGGTCCTGCAGATCCAAATTTTAACCACTACTTGTATGAAGACATTGTTAAATTCAAAGAGGAGGTTATAAATGTGTGTGTGTATATATATATACACATATATATACATATACAGTTTGTATATATATATATACACAAACGTAAGCATATATACATATCTATACATATATACATACATATATATGATATAGATGAAATGTAAATAATTGAAGGATATACACCAAAATGTTACAGTTATCTCTCTTTGGATGATGGGGTTATAAGTGATTTTTATTTCCTGGTTACCTTTAGTTTCTAAATTTTCTGTAGTAACCAGGTGTTATTTTGGTAATAAATGTGAAAGTCTGGGGCGCCTGGGTGACTCAGTTGGTTAAGCGACTGCCTTCGGCTCAGGTCATGATCCTGGAGTCCCTGGATCAAGTCCCACATCAGGCTCTCTGCTCGGCAGTGAGTCTGCTTCTCCCTCTGACCCTAACCCCTCTCATGTGCTCTCTCTCATTCTCTCACTCTCAAATAAATAAATAAAATCTTCTTTTAAAAAAAAGTGAAAGTCTGGGTTTTTAAAAATTTAATTCTCCAATATATTAACTCTACAGAAGTCCCGTATAATGACCAGTTACAATGCACAACTCTGGGCTTTTCCCGAAGTCCTAAGTCTTATTAAATAGTGCTTTCTAGGGA
Organism: Phoca vitulina; assembly: GCF_004348235.1. Lineage (NCBI taxonomy): Eukaryota > Metazoa > Chordata > Mammalia > Carnivora > Phocidae > Phoca > Phoca vitulina. The sequence goes on from NW_022589728.1 coordinate 41,035,285, forward strand.
CTGCTCCATGAAAATAACCAATTTATGACAGTAATTCCCACTTCAGGCAGAGGTTTGGGAAGACAGATTCAACCTCCTCTAGGTCCTTGAAGTTGAAGCAGACACAAAGCCAGTTCTGGGCCCAAAGTTGGCCCTCATTAGGAAAAGGTACTTTAGTGGAACCTAATCTGGGCTGGCCACAAACCACCTACATTTATGGGTGTGGGGTAAAATAGACATAACATAAAATTTACCATTGTAATAATTTTTAAGGGGGGGAGGGGCAGAGGGAGAGAGAGAGAGAGAATCTTAAGCAGGCTCCATGCCCAGTGTGGAGCCCGACCTCACAACCCTGAGATCATGACCTGAGCCAAAATCAAGAGTCAGACACTTAACCGACTGAGCCACCTAGGTGCCCCTACCATTGTAATAATTTTTAAGTATACAATTCAGTGGCATTAAGTACCTTAACAATGTTGTGCAACCATCACCACTATCCATTTCTGGAACTTTTCCATCATCCCCAAAAGAAACTCTATTCCCATTAAACACTAACTTCTTTTTTTTTTTTTTTTTTAAGATTTTATTTATTTTGGGGTGTCTGGGTGGCTCAGTCGTTAGCATCTGCCTTCGGCTCAATTCATGACCCCAGGGTCCTGGGATCGAGCCCCGCATCGGGCTCCCTGCTCCGCGGGAGGCCTGCTTCTCCCTCTCCCACTCCCCCCTGCTTGTGTTCCCTCTCTCTCGAAAGAGAGTGGGATAAAAAAAAAAAGATTTTATTTATTTGACAGAGAGAGACACAGCGAGACACAGCTTATTTCACTTGGCATAACGTTTTCAAGGTTCATCCATGTGGTAGCATGTGTCAGAATTTCATTCCTTTTTATGGCTAAGTAATATCCCATTGTACGTATATACCACATTTTGTTTATCCATGCATCGGCTGAGGAACATTTGGGTTGTTTCCACCTTTGGGCCATTGTGAATAATACTATTACAAACATTGGTGTACAAGAATCTGTTCAAGTCTCTGCTTTTAATTCTCTGGTGTATATATACCTAGGAGGGGAATTGCTGAGTCATAGGGTAATTCCATGTTTAACTTTTTGAGAACTGCCAAACTGTTTTTCATAGCAGCTGTACCATTTTACATTCCCACCAGCAATGCATGAGGGTTCCAATTTCTCCACACCTTTGCCAACACTTGTTGTTTTCCATTTTTGCTTTGTTTTTTTTCCTTTCATTATAGTCACCCCACTGGTGTGAGAGCCAACCACATTTTATATGTCCTATGTATCCTTAGCAGACACACTACCAATAAACAATTATGCTTGTTTGTTAAGATTTGTCACACTAAGTAATATTTGACCCACAGAAGCTGAAAGGCCAAGTTTGCCGTTTACTTTCCCACCCCAAGATGCCTCCTAAACACTTTGTGTAAGAAAACAGGCATGGAACTAGATGGCCATGGGAAGCGTGACAAGTGGGGACAGAAAGAGTCGGAGGGAAACACGGAAGAGAGCCAACATGGAGCCCAGAGGAACCAAGAAAGCCAAAAGGACACGGCATGGAGATAAAAGATAAAAGAAGAAAAGAGAAAGATTACAGAGTTAAGGGGGAGGAGCAAGGAGACCAAAAATCAAAGGAGATTTTACCCAAACAGAAATATCACCAACTGTCACTCACCCCGACCAAGCCTGCCTCCAGAAAAGCCAGTTTGGCAGCTTAGAAAGAGGAGAGGGTAAAAGTCAAAGTTTCAGACTTGAGCGTTAAAAAACATATCTGGACATGACCCTTTTACATTTTGATCTTTTTTGGTTACTTTGCTAATCCCCACCCTGCTTTGAGTGATTTCTCAAATTAACCTGGGCATTACATAATCACAAAATTATTCAGGCATCTGCAATGAAACTCCTTCCGCTGGTTTTCAAAAATAGATGTCTGGCTCTGTGCAGTCAGGCAATTACCTAACTTGCGTGTCTCATATGCCATTCTATCCCACAAAAGCATTTTGTCCATCAATGACACACTTTACATTTTAAAAGATTTAAACATTTTTTCATTTCCTAATTTTTATTAGATTGTTAGATTTTAATAGAAGCCTTCTATTTTAACTATAAAGAATGAACTTCTGGTTCACCTGGCTGGCTCAGTCTGTACAGCGTGAGACTCTTGATCTTGGGGTCATGAGTTTGAGCCCCACGTTGGGTGTAGAGATTACTTAAAAGAAGAAAGTTAATTTCTAAGCCTCAAATAAATTAAAAGTATATGTACCATTTTTGTTGCAAAAATTAACTCCTTTTCCTAAACACTCGTTTCCTCTATTTCACACCTGAACTTGGTGGGCTCAAAAGAGATTTTTTTTAATCTTAAAATTAAAACACTAATGAAAGGGGGCCTGGGTGGCTCAGTCGTTGGGCGTCTGCCTTCAGCTCGGGTCATGGTCCCAGGGTCCTGGGATCAAGCCCCGCATCAGATTCCCTGCTCCGTGGGAAGCCTGCTTCTCCCTCTCCCACTCCCCCTGCTTGTGTTCCCTCTCTCACTATACCTCTCTCTGTCAAATAAATAAATAAAATCTTTAAAAAAATAAAATAAAATAAAACACTGATGAAAAATATTCTTCCTGAAAAATATGTTTAATTCTCTTGAAATGTTTGTCATTAAAAAAAAAAAAAAACTAAATAAAGGGGCACCTGGGTAGCTCAGTTGGTTAAGCATCTGCCTTCTGCTCAGGTCATGATCCCAGGGTCCTTGGTCGGGCTCCCCACTGAGCTAGGAATCTGCTTCTCCCTCTGCCCCTCCCGCCACTCTTGCGTGTGCACATGCACGTGCACGCTCTCTCTCTCTCTCAATAAATAAATGAAATCTTAAAAAAACTAAATTAAAAAATAGGAAAATTCTAAACAGAACCCTAATCTCTTATGCTACATTCCCAAGCTAATTTTATGTCCAGCCATGACTAACTGGACATCCTTGAAGACCTTCAGGAGAACCTAGTGTGCTCAGGGACATAATATAGGTGATTTAGTAAGACAAAATTCCCTTCTGAGTCAGCAGTGGGACAATATTGTTTATACTTAAAAACATATATAAGGCATAATCTCAGGCTGAAAATTTTTAGGTGTTAAGTAAGTATTATCTCATCTATTACTATGTGACATTTCACAACATATTTATTTACAACTCATTTTCTCTTTCTTAATGTCTGCTGAGGGTCCTTTTTGATATCATCAACCAATTTCTTTATACCAGAGTATCAATTAAACACTGTTTATTGGGGCGCCTGGGTGGCTCAGTCGTTGAGCGTCTGCCTTCGGCTCAGGTCATGATCCCAGGGTCCTGGGATCGAGCCCCGCATCGGGCTCCCTGCTCAGATGAGAGCCTGCTTCTCCCACTCCCCTCCCCCTGCTTGTGTTCCCTCTCTCGCTGTCTCTCTCTGTCAAATAAATAAAAAAATCTTAAAAAAAAAACAAACCCTTCATTTAAATAAATAAATAAATAAATAAAAACTGTTTATTGAGCCTATTTCATGAACATCACACTGGCAGACATCATGAGGAATGGAAATGAGGGAAAGCATAATTTTTGGTGCTTAGAGAAGCGACTTTTAAAAAATATCTCATAAGAGCTATGTAGCCTTTGTCTGTGTATGCATGTTTTGCCTTCTGTTATAATCATTTAAATGCTTTTCTCTCCGAATAGAATCTACATGTAAATTCCTGAGGACAGGAATAAAAACTATCCAGAAAGCAGGTTTTATTCTTCCATGGAGCCCTCCTAGTACAGGAAATAATTGTTGATATATATAAACAGATGGGCCACAACTTACAATATCATGAGGTTCTATAGTTTATTAGTTTTAGGGACTCGGCACAAGATTTCCAATTGGTGGTTCATGGGGCACGTAGCTGGCTCAGTCAGTAGAGCATGCAACTCTTGATTTTGGGATTGTGAGTCCAAGCCCCATGTTGGGTGTAGAGATTACTCAAAAATAAAATCTTTTTAAAAATAAATAAAATAAAATAAAAATAGATAAATAGAATTGGTTGTTCAATGGCCAAACTGGTAAAAATGGGAGCTTAGTGGCCAAACCCACAACACTGGAAATTGAGTTTTAAAACTATAGAGGAGAGTGTCTGGGTAGCTCAGTGGTTAAGCATCTGACTCTTGATTTCTGCTCAGGTCATGATCTCAGGGTCTGGGATTGAGGCCCAAGTGGGGCTCCCCACTCAGTGCTCGGTGGGGAGTCTTTGAGATTCTCTCTCCCTTTACTTCTGCCCCTCCTCCCCCCGCCCTCTGTCTCTCTGTCTCAAATAAATAAATAAATCATAAAAAAAAAAAAAATCTATGTGGGGTCCTGGCTGGCCCAGTCTGCACAGCATGTGACTCTTGATCTTGGGGTCGTGACTTGAGGCCTACGCTGGGGATAGAGTTTACAAAAAAAAAAAAGTATAAACCTAAATTAAAATAATCAGATTCTTAAATAAATAAAATGTAAAGTATAGGAGAGCAGAAAATGTATCCGTAAGGATGCTTTTGCTACAAACAACGGGAACCCACTCTGGGGGAGCCTGATGTGTAAGAGACTGTTATCAATGAAGTAGTGGTGACAGAGGGACACAGAATGTATTAGAAGAGTGCAAGCTGGAGAAAGGACATGAAAAGTTTCCAAGAGGTTGTTTCATTTAAGGCAACTCTTAGAAAACAAACACATTCGTAGGCAGACAAGAGGAGAGCAGCCATCCAAACAGAGGTGGCAGCCCATGTAAAGGAGGGAAAGTAGGGGGTTGTCTGAGACACCCAGTGAATGGCTGCAGTTTAGTATGGCAGTAAGTAAAGTTTCAAGTATTCATTCATTGATTTATATTAATATATTTATTGAGTGCTTCCTATGTGCTAGTGTAATGAGTGTCTTTTTAGCTACCAGGTATCCGTTTGCTCTTCCTAACATCATCTTGTTCCTTTCAAGAAATTACCTCACTTCCATTGGCTGGTTTATGGGACTTATCAGGGGCCTTGCTGTCATGGGCAGGCTGGGGCACAGCTATCACTGGGTAATCCTTTCTTAAACTCTGCCCAAAGAGAGAGAAAATGGTTGAAGTTCATTCCGTTTGCTCCAGCTCTGAGATTTTCTCTCCACTTCTGTTTCCTATCTCTCAGGAATAGCCCTGAGCCCTTCCTACTTCCAAATCTGTCTCTCCATTCCTCCCATTGAACTGATTCCCCTTCTCTAAATCCACTTTAGTTTAAGTTGACCAGATGGCAGGCTTCCACTGTCAATAGAAGACTCTAACCAATACAGCCATTCTCTATGTTAGCAATGAAAATGCACAACTAAAAAAGATGTGTTTCTTAAAATAAATAAATAAAATAAAGAAGATGTGGTTCTAATTCTGAAGGAAGCATAGTTTCCAGAATGGGTTGGGGGAATAGTAAGGATTATATAAATCAATATAATTGAGTTATGTAAAAGATATAATGAGAGCATAAAGGAGAGCAATCCTCAGTCTGTCTGAGAAGATCAAGGTAGGCCTCAGAGAGGAGAATGCTCTTGCTCTTTCTCTGAAGAAGTAGAAATTTATGGATAGAGAAGTGTGGAAGGACGTACCAAGAAAAGAACCATATGCATGAGGGAAAAATCATGGCTTATTTGGGGGAAGTGCAAGTATATTTTTGGAATGTAGAAAAGACTGTATAGGATTCAGATATGTTTGGAATTTATCCTATAAACAGTGACAAATCATTCAAGAATTTTAGGTAGCAGAATATTAGGGTCTGGTTTATTTTTAGAAATATAACTCTGCAGACTATTGAGGATAGAGTGAAGGGAGGTAAGAGATGAGAAGGTGGAAGTGTGTGAGGAGGAGGGCAGCAGCGAGGGAGAGGAGGGAAGACGGGAAGCAGAGGCTAGAGAAACAAAGCACAAACTCAGAAAATTACAGTGGGAAGGACTGAGTACAGAGATATTTCAAAAGGTAATTGATAGACTTGAAATCTGTTGGCTGTAGGAATTGAGAGAGAGGTAGGGTGATGGTCTAAGATGAAGAATCAATCACTGGGTAATTGGTAATAACCAAGCTAGGGCATGCAGGGAAGAAGCAGGTTCGGGAAAAGATAATGTGGCTCCTCCAGGAGGTAATCTCTGTAGGTTAGGCCTAGAATTCAAGAGATATGGACGTGGGAGTCATCATGAGCCAGTAATTAAAGGAAAAGAATTAGATGAAATTGCCTGGGAAAGGATGTGTAATGGGAAGAGGGCCTGGGTGGAAGCTTGATGTGATGTGTAGCAAGTCTTCAAAGATGGCCAAGGAACCACGCCTCCCACTCTTCACACCTTTGTGTCGTCCTTCTTCTCAGCTGAATCTGAGCTAGTGTGTTCCATCACTTGATTGTGAGGATGGCTACACAACAATATACATTTGCCAAAACTCATCAAACTGTACAGCTAAAAAGGGTAAACTTTACTGTATGTTAAATATACATCAATAAACCTGACTTAAAAAGTTAAAAAGAGGAATAAAACAAATGAGGAATTATGTGATATTCTAGTTCTATTATCTCCAGTGTACTTGGGAAGCAGGATTTTTAGTGAGGAGAAAATAAGGTACAGATGTAGTTAGAAGGTTGTATAAAAAGAATGTATCATGTAGAAGAGATGTATTAGAAGTTACGTGGGGTGCCTAGGTAGCTCAGATAGTTGGATGTCTGCCTTCGGCTCAGGTCATGATCCCAGGGTCCTGGGATGGAGCCTCACATCTGGCTCCTGGCTCAGTGGGGAGTCTGCTTCTCCCTCTCCCTCTGCCTCTCCCCCCTGCTCATGCTCTCTCTCTCTCTGTATCTCTGTGTCTCAAATGAATGAATAAATAAAATCTTAAAAAAAAAAGTTATGTAAAAATCTTATGGTTCTGAATTTGAATTGAAAGTATCAGTATGACTCAGGAAATATTTTATCAAAAAAGGAAGGAAGGAAGGAAGGAAGGAAGGAAAGAAGGAAGGAAAGAAGAGAAAGAAGAAAGGAAGAAAGAAAGAAAGAAAGAGAAAGAAAGAAAGAAAGAAAGATAGATAGATGAAGGGAAGAAGGAAGGAAGAAAGGAAAGAGGGAAAGAAAGCAGAAGAAAAGAAACAATGACCAATCCAATAGCAATGAACAACTCCAATACAAAATATGGCTTTGAAATATCATTTCCCACTAAAAAAAACAAAAACCAAAAAACAGAGGCCCCTGGTTGGCTCAGTCAGAACAGCTTGAGCCCCGTGTTTGGTGTGGAGATTACTAAAAAATAAATAAAATAAACTTAAAAAAAAGTTTTGGGGGGAAAAGGCTGATCTAGGACTAAGGAAATGTATAAGATGAGTCTAGAAAATCACATTATACCAGAAGAAGAAAAAAATCTATCAAAAATTTATAGAATAAAAAAAACCTGATAGAGCCATTTTAAAAGGATTTGGGAGCTAATTTGAAGAGGTTGCTGTTGGCCAAAGATGAGGCAGTTTTCAGTATCAATACAGATAAAAATATGTTTAAATCCATGTGTTTTATAATAATATTAAAGAAAAATTTGGTCATCTTGGAAGGATGCTTGAGAACCAACTCTTTACCTTGGAAACTGGTAAATAAAGAGACTCAAGAATTGATCTTGCCTGGGGCACCTGGGTGGCTCTGTTGGTTAAGTGCCTGACTCTTGATCTTAGCTCAGGTTTTTGATCTCAGGGTTTTAAGTTCAAGCCCCACATTAGGCTCACTTAAAAAAAGAAAAAAAGTTATCTTGCCTTTCCCATGACTATGTCACTGGGTGGCCAAATAAATGAGGAAAAGTTTCTTTTTATAGAAGCGTTTCAACAATAAATTAGGAAGGGATGATAGAATTGGAATATCATCGTTTCGCAACCCCTGATGAATTAAGCCTCCGCGGCTGCTGGCAACACAGAGAGAGCCACCTGGACACTCTGCTTCCTTATGAAGAAGACATCACCAACGACAAAGGAGTCTTCCCCCCCAAGAAATCAAACCTGAATATGATAAAACCTCTAGATTCAACTATCAATTTACAGGAAGGACAGAGGGCAGAGGATGATGACAAATAATTACATTATTAAGTTGCAGTCAACAAGATCCCGATTCCAGGAAATTCTACAGGACAAGTGATCTAGTTTTGTTTTGTTTTTTAAGATTTATTTATTTATTTGAGAGAGAGAGAGAGCGGGGGAGAGGGGCAGAGGGAGAGGGAAAGAGAGACTCTTAAGCAGGCTCCACACCCAGGATGGAGCCCTACGAGGGGCTCCGATCTCACAACCCTGAGATCACGACCTGAGCCACAACCCAGAGTAGGACGCTTAACTGACTGCACTACCCAGGCACCCTGATCCTGTTTTTTTAACACATATATTGCAAGGGGGAAAAAGACATAAAGGAGAAACTTTATTTATTTATTTTTATTTTTATTTTTCTTAAAAATTTTTAAAGATTTTATTTATTTACTTGTCAGAAAGAGAGAGAGAGCACAAGCAGGGGGAGCGGCAGGCAGAGGGAGAAGCAGGCTCCCCGCTGAGCAAGGAGGCAGGGAGGGAGCTCCTCTACTGGGAGGGAGCAGGGAGCCCGATGCGGGGCTCGATCCCAGGACCCTGGGACCATGACCTGAGCCGAAGGCAGATGCTTAACCAACTGAGCCACCCAGGCGTCCCAAAGGGAAACTTTAAGTTTGAAAGAACTGAAAGACATATTATACAAAAAACAAAACCTATTGTGTTTAAGGATGTGTAGTTGGACAATAAAACTGCAAATAAAAAGAGGTAACAATGAACATAAAAGTCAGGACACTGGTTATTCTTTGTGGTGAAGGTCAGGATTTGTGTTTGAGAAGGGCCTAGGAATGGCTTCTGGAATGACTGGCAAGGTACTGCCTGTTTTCATGGAGGGTGGTTACTGGGGTGTTTATCTTATAATCATGTATTAATCTGTATATTAGTTTTATGCTTTTTAAAAATATTTGTTATAATTAAAAAATATTGTAGGTTCCAGGTGGTGCAGTGAAGGGGCTCCATCCCCATCTCCTAGAACAAGAACATTAAGAGAAACACACCCATGTGATCTGAATTTTCCCAGCAGTGATCTATAGGGGGCACTAAAAACATCACTGGGATAAATTTTGAAATATTGTACCAGTTAACTTGGGATTTCACCCGACTCTTTATTGAACAGATGAAAAGCACATAGCATTTTTTTTTTTTTTTGAGAAATAAAAAGTCATGCTTTGCTAGAACTGACCAATCTGGAGTGTCTAATTTTGTGACCTGATTGTGCAACTTGTGCTTTACAACTAACAGATGAGCCTCCAGCTCCAAGACCTTCCAGCTGACAGTTTCCTGGAGTCTGATGGTCCTAACCGATGAACTTCTCGTACTGAGAAAAGTACAGTGTAGGACTAGTCACTGAGGGTGAGTTATTTCGTTATCTAAATTTTATAGGTTTATACGTCTCCTAAAATGTAAAGTGACACAACCACCTTGGAAAACGCAGTTTCTAGTAAACTCAAATATATGCCCTATGACTCAGCGAATTCTAAGTAATTTCCCAAGAAAAATTAAAACATACATCCATGAAAAGTTGTACACAAATAGTGGCTTTATTCACAACAGCCTGAAAAGATCTGGGAACAGTCTAAACATCCATCAGTAGGAGAATGGGTAAACAAAGTATGCTATATCCATACAATGGAATTCTATTCAGCTATAAAAAGAACTATTATGTGCAGTAACATGGATAAATGTCGAAAACATGCTGAATGAGGGGCGCCTGGGTGGCTCAGTCTGTTAAGTGTTTGACTCTTGATTTTGGCTCAGGTCATGATCTCAGGGTTGTGAGATTGAGCCCTACATGGGGCTCCATGCTGGGTGTGGAGCCTGCTTAAGGATTCTCTTTCCCTCTCCCTCTGCCCCTCTCCCCCGCTCTCTCTCTCTTAAAAAACAACAACAGGGGCGCCTGGGTGGCTCAGTTGTTAAGCATCTGCCTTCAGCTCAGGTCATGATCCCAGGGTCCTGGGATCGAGCCCCGCATCAGGCTCCCTGCTCCGCGGGAAGCCTGCTTCTCTTTCTCCCACTCCCCCTGCTTGTGTTCCTGCTCTCGCTATCTCTCTTTCTCTGTCAAATAAATAAATAAAATCTTTAAAACAACAACAACAACAACAACAACAAAAACCCAAAAAGCATGCTGAATGAGGGGCACTTGACTGGCTCAGTCAGTGCAGTGTGTGACTCTTGATCTCGGGGTTGTAGGTTCAAGCCCCACGTTGGGTGTACAGATTACAAAAAAAAAAAAAATGCTGAATGAAAGAAGCCAGACCCCACCCCCATACATATTGTATAATTCCATATATTTGAAGATCAACAACAGGCAAATCTAAACTATGGTAATAGTCAAAATTGTGGTTATTGCTGGAGCATGAAGAAAATTATCCTTCCCAGGATGTTTTCTGGTTTAGGAAATTACATGTTATAAATCCCTTAGTTTGAGTAATTTTTATTAATAGAAAACTAGTTTCTCTCTACCCTCACTAAATAAATATTGAACACTTACAAAATACCCGTTAATTTGAAGGGTTACCAAATTCTCATGCCAGCCCTGAGAGTTCCCTGTCGTGAACAAGGGACATGGAGGAAAAAAGGGAACGTACCATTGATGGGGTGATGGGGAAAGTGTGACTTGAATTCAGAAATATCTTGACCATCACCATGCTACAGAGAGAGCCAGTTTTCCTGAACCCCCTTTGAGTAGAGAGATTCTCCAGCACGTGGGTCCTTCTGGGAATGGAAGCTAGCTGCTCTAGAAAGAGCTCTGTGGTTTGGATCAGAGGTGTGTTTCCAGTGTCAGCTACTAGGGGGCAGGATTGCAGCAGCAGTAATGGTGGAATGTTTCCAGAAATGGAGAAGCTGGAGGCAAAATTAGGCATCTAGCCAGTAAAAAGGCAAGCAAAGGTATAGGCCAGAAAAGGCACAGGAAATATGGGCTCAGCAGAGCTGGTAGGCAAGAATGAGGGTGTGGACGGACCAGGAGCGGAACGCTGAGGTGGCAGTAGGCTACAGAAAACTGCTGAGATGGAGGGTGAATAAGGTTCACTCGACCCCCGGAACCTGACAAGAGTAGCCAAGGTGTAGCTACTGCAAACAAGAATCTGTAAGCCCAGATGTTCAAACATTTATTAAGGTTGGGGGTGGGGGGTGGATTCAACTAGGGAAGAACAGATTTCTGAGGGAACCTCCCAGGAAATTTGGAGGGGATCCAGAAGCAAGTACAGACAGAAAATGGAGGTGGCCTATAAAAATAGAGGTATGATTTTTCAGGGGAGTGGTGAAGAAATTCTCCTCGGTCAGTAAATTGATGATTAAAATCTTTCCAGCGTGCTTTTTCCTGATCTTAAAGCTTTGATCCCAGTTAAAATGTAATGCCCAAGAAAAATGCAATACTTGGAGTACCTGTCAGTCATTTACATTATGGTGTGAATAAGTGATTTATTAGGCAAATGTTAATTGAACATCTACTTTGTGGAACTAGAGCTTGCATTCCAATGCGGCTGGACCAGCAATAAACAAGCAAACAAACACAAATAAAAATTGCAGATAGTGAAAGGGCAATGGGAGAAAAGATGTCAGGTAACAACAAAGAGAAAGATGGGGCAGGTTGAGAATCCTCCGAAAAGTGTCTCTAAGGGTGATATTCAAGCCAAGACCTAAATGCTGAGGAGTCCCCAGTGCAAAGATCTGTGGGAAGAACCTTCTCAGTAGAGGGGACAGCAGTACAAGGAGGGTTCAGGACTGTGTTGTTTAGACTTTGTAAGTTCCAAAATAAGGAGTTGGATTTTATTCTATTTGCAATGAAAAGTCATTAGAGGGGTGCCTGGGTGGCTCAGATGGTTAAGCGTCTGCCTTCGGCTCAGGTCATGATCCCAGGGTCCTGGGATCAAGTCCCGCATCGGGCTCCCTGCTAGGCGGGGAGCCTGCTTCTCCCTCTGCCTCTGCCTCTCTCTCTCTCTCTGACTCTCATGAATAAATAAATAAAACATTTAAAAAAAGAAAGAAAGAAAAGTCATTAGAGAGTTTTAAACAGGAGAATGGTCTGACCTCATTTACATTTTTTTTTTTAAGATTGTATTTATTTGTCAGAGAGAGAGAGCACAAGCAGGGGGAGAGGCAGGCAGAGGGAGAAGTAGGGTCCCCGCTGAGCAAGGAGCCCCGACGACTCCATCCCAGGACCCTGGGATCACGACCTGAGCTGAAGGCAGACACTTACCCCACTGAGCCACGCAGGTGTCCTGTCATTTACATTTGTAATAGTGTTCAGCGGCGCCTCAATTCGAGGGAGGCAAGAATGGAAGCAGACCAATTCGGGAGCCATTGCAATCATTTCTGATGAGAGAGATCATAGTGGCATGGTCAGAGAAGTAGCTGAGAGACAGTAAGAAGTGGAGAGATTCTGAAGGTGTTTTTTAGGTGAATGAGGAGGTGAGCGGAAGCACAGATGACTGCTAGATGTTTCGCTTGAGCAACTGCATGGATGGCGGGGGGCTGGAACATAAAATGAGGAAGGCTGCAGAACCAGCTGGTGGCATAGGGGGTGGTCAAGAGTTCTATTTTGGACATGTTAAGGTTCAGATGCCTAGTAAATATCCAATGGAGGTGTTGAGTAGGCAGTTCTGGAAGAAGGTCAGACGTGGAGCTGTAAATGCCATTAGCATGTGGGTAGTATCTGTGCTGCAAAGTGAACACAACGTATGAGTGGTAGGGACAGAATGTAGACCAGACAGAGAAGGGAGCCCAGCAGGAGCTCCAGGAAAGGGACCTTAAAGAGTGAGGCATGAGAGGTGGAGCCTACAAAGAAGCTGAGTTCCATGGAAGAATGTGAGAGGTAGGACAGCCCAACATTGCAGAAATCAAGAGTTGAAAGTATTTTAAGCCAAGAGGGTGTGCCACCAAGTCTAAAGCTGCTGAGTTGTTGAGTAAGAGAGATAAGTGACAATGACCTTGATGAAGGTAGTTCCAGGGAGTGAGGTTGAAAACCCACCAGAAACCAGCTTTTGATAAAAAGGAAAACTTCTGTGAGGACAGATCTTCCAGGAGAGAGGAATAGTCAGAGATGTCAGAAAAAGTCCATCAAGGGCTCTAGAAATAGAAGTTCCCAACCTGGCTGAATGTCAGAATCACCTAGGAACTTAAAAAAATAGAACAAGTTTTTGGTCCCCTCCCAGATTTACTGAATTCGTAGATGTGGGAATTGGAATACATATATATGTAAACTATTATTTTTTAATTGTCATTAGTTTTGGAATTTAGTTTTTACTAATGGAATCTACATATTTTATTTAAGGTATAATTGACAATGGAATCTATATTTTTAAAAAGCTCCTTCAGTAATTTTGATTTAGCTAATTAGACTAGAAGCTGAGCTGGGCAGGAATAGTCCCACCAAAACAGAAGAAATACCTTCTCCTGGTTTTGGGGAGGGGGGCAGGGGGAGGTGGTTAATAGGCAAAACTTTCTCAAGTTTTACATTTATCTCCCCTAAATGTTTTTGTCAGCCTTTAGAGCTTGCTACCACTTGTCTTCTGCTGAACTTCAGTAGAACACAAAATGAATATTTTTTTAAAAGATTTTATTTATTCATTTGAGACAGAGAGAGGGAGTGCACAGAGGGAGAGTGAGAGGGAGAAGCCGACTCCCCACTGAGTGGAGAGCCCAATGTGGCACTCGATCCCAGGACCCCAAGACCATGACCCAAGCGGAAGGCAGACACTTAACCAACTGAGCCACCCAGGAGTCCCACAAAATGAATATTAACAGAAAAACTCAGAAACAGACTTCCAAGCTTAGACATCCTCTCTTTTTCACAGATAGGAGGGCTATGACTGTGATTAGAAGTATTTTTTTCTGACATTGAAATTGGGTTCTGTACCGGATAGTGGAGTTGTTTTTAGCAATGTTGACAGTGTTATGTAAATTGCAAGTAGACTTATAGGTACTTACTCTACCATCAGAACAAGTTTGAAAATGCTTGAGAAGAGCCCTGAAAGCTTCAGGCACTTTTCCTGTCCCTCTTCCTCTCTCACTAAACTTCTCTCTCTGTCCTTCCTCTTCCCTCCTCTCTCTCTCTCCCCCTAGCTCTCTCCCCACCCCACCTCCCTCCCTCTCTGCTCAGGTTATTAATTTCCTCAAGGGAGCCCTGAAAGTTAAACTTGAGTCCCCCTTAAGTTCAGCTGGCAGGAAGAAAATCCCAAAATGGGAGTAATCTGATATGTCTGGAAGCAGGAAAAACAAAATTTAAAATAGAAGCTTCCTTCCAAGAGGCAATTATAATAATGTCTTCTGACTGTATACGTCACTTTACAGTTCATAATATACATTGTTATGTTTATTACTTCATTTGATCTTTATATCAGTCCTGGGAGAAACTATGCTCTTACCAACTTCCCACAATTAAGAAAAAACAAAACGGGGCGCCTGGGTGGCTCAGTCGGTTAAGCGTCTGCCTTCGGCTCAGGTCATGATACCAGGGTCCTGGGATCAAGCCCCACATTGGGCTCCCTGCTCCGCAGGAAGTCTGCTTCTCCCTCTCCCACTCCCCCCGCTTGTGTTCCCTCTCTCTGTGTGTCTCTCTGTCAAATAAATAAATAAAATCTAAAAAAAAAAAATTAAAACAAAGAAAAAACAAAACAGATGAATAAATGAAGGCTTAGAAGGATTAAGACCATTTCCAAGGTCCTTCAGGTAGAAAAGTACAAACTTCTAAGTGACTTGTTCACAATCACAGAGTAAAAAAGTCAATGAACTCAGCAATGAAAAGGAACAAGCTACTGATACTTGCAACAATTGGGATGACTCCCCAGGGAAATATGCTGGGTGAAAAAAGCCAACCCCTAAAGTTTACATACCCTATGATTTCATTTATATAACATTTTTGAAATGACAAAGTTTAGAAACACAGTAGTCGTTGCCAGGGGTTACGTATGGTGGAAGGAGGTAGGGTGGGTGTGGTTATAATAAAGCAATACAAGGGATCTTTATGGTGACAAAATTGTTCAATATCTACACTGTGGTGGTGGATATGGGAAACTTCACGTGTGAGAAAAGTGCATAGACCTAAATACACAAATGAGTACAAGTAAAATAGGAGAAATCTAAATAAATGGACTTAATCACTGTCAACATCTTGGTTATGATGTTTTACTATACTTTTGCAAAATGTTACCACTGGGAGAAACTAGGTAAAGGGTAGACAGGATCTCTCTGTTTAATTTCTTACAACTGCATATGAATCTATAATTATCTCAGTAAAAACTTCCATTTAAAAACGTGACTGAGTCGGGGTGTGTCTCTGTTTTTGCCTGTGCATTATTTACCTCCCCAAAGCGTAATGGAATGACAGATGACCTTGTTTTTGGAATCCCCAGTTTGATTCAATACTCTCTGAGTGAGTGAGTTGGAGATGGGGGTATATCCAAATTTGACCCTGATTATTAAATCAGGCAAGGAAATCCTTTCCCCAGAATGATTAAACTCCCAGAGTGTTTCCTACATCGAGAACCAGGGCAAACTAAATTCTATACCAAGCATTGCAATGTTTTAATCTATCTGAGCCAGCTATTCCAATGTACACACTCTTGAGTTTTCCCTGACTTTTTGGGCTCAGCTGCTGATGGAGAACAGTGTTAAAGGTAGAGAAAGGAGGGACCGGTGACAGAGCCTCAGATCTGTGGGGTGGGGCAGTTGGGGTTGATGGTGGGGATGGTGATGTTCTCTCGGTGATTACATGTACAACAGAACCAGAAGCTGAGGGTGGACCTCTGATGTCTACCCATTCCAAGCCTTAGATTTTATTTACCCTTTCTTTCTCCTGTTCTCTTCCTGTCACTTAATTTTAGCTGTTTCTCTCTATCCTACTGCCACCCCTGCTGTCTTTTATCTCTTTTCCTTGATTTTTTCTTTTTCTTCTTTCTTGCTATATTTTTCTATGACCACATTTTAATACACAGTTCTATTTTTTTAAGATTTATTTTTTTTTTAAGATTTTATTTATTTATTTGACAGCGAGAAAGAACACAAGCAGGAGGAGTGGGAGAGGGAGAAGCAGGCTTCCCGCGGAGCAGGGAACCCGATGCAGGGCTCAATCCCAGGACCCTGGGATCATGACCTGAGCCGAAGGCAGACGCTTAACGACTGAGCCACCCAGGCGCCCCTATTTATTTATTTTATTTATTTATTTTAGAAAGAGAGTGTGTGCTCACAAGCAGGGGGAAGGGCAGAGGGAGAGAGAGAATCTTCATGCAGACTCCCAGCTGAGTGCGGATCCTGACGTGGGGCTTGATCTCATGACCCTGAGATCAGGACCTGAGCCGAAATCAAGAGTCGGAGGCTTAATCAACTGAGCCACCCAGGCACCCGAATACACAATTTTAAAATATTAACCAAAAAATGGCAAGAAAGACCCTGACACCTAGTACACGTCTTGCTGTAAGGTCACATGAATTTAACTCTAGTCCGCAAGAGTCTCCACCATG
Source organism: Phoca vitulina (assembly GCF_004348235.1). Lineage (NCBI taxonomy): Eukaryota > Metazoa > Chordata > Mammalia > Carnivora > Phocidae > Phoca > Phoca vitulina. The sequence continues at coordinate 41,051,808 of NW_022589728.1, forward strand.
AAACAGCTTCCCAGTGTAGGAGTGTTTTGTTGGGGGTAAGAAAACCCAAGTTACAGTCTGGGCTCCACCACTGACTTACCACCTGACCTACAGCACTTTGTCTCCTAAGCTACAAAGCAAAAGGGACCGACTCAGAATTCCCTCTCTAAATCCCTCAACGTTTTGTCTGAGTTTAGAGAAACAAGCCTTCCTGGCCAGGTGTGGTGGAACGCTGAAAAAAGACTGGTGAATCTAGGTGGAGGCTTTAGAAGGTTGCTTCACTTGAAGCCCTTCCCAGAGGCTGGGTATTCCTATGGGCTGGGAAGTCATGACCCAACCATGTGCCATCAACCCTAACGCTGTGTAATTTCACTCAGCCTTAGCAGCCGGCAAGGCGTTTAAGCATTGGACCACAGAGAGGGGGCGGTTAGTCAGGAGAAGAGGAGGGATCTGACATGAGCTGGATGACTGTCAAATGAGAAAGGGAGGTGATTTGTTTCATGCATCTGTCTGGGCAAAGGTTTGGGGAGGGTGATTCAAACAGTGGCAGGGAGAAGAAAGAATTGGCTCTCATTAAGGACAGAGGGAAGAATAGAAAATGTAAATAGTCAAGCAGTGGAAAATATTGAAGAAAGAGAAACTGCTGTTCCCAAGGCTGAGTCCCATGGCAACCCCAGGATATACATTTATTGTGCTCTTAGTATTTGCCAGGCACTTTCATGGGTGCTACCTCGTTTAATCTTCACCGCAATTGGACAAAGTATTAATATCTCCATTTTATACCTGAGGAAACACAGGGAGGTTAAGTCACAACGTGGGACCTTGGGCAGAGGCACCATGAAAGCCGGGTTTGTCTGAGTCCTAAACCTAAACGCCCAGGATTGTTGAATGCTTCTTTTTTTTAAAAGATTTTATTTATTCATTTGAGGCACAGCGATAGAGAGAGAGAGAGCATGAGCAGGGGGAGTGGCAGGCAGAGGGAGAGGGAGAAGCAGGCTCCCCGCCGAGCCAGGAGCCCGACAGGGGGCTCGACTAAGCTACTACCTATTCAGAAGTCCCTAATCTCCCCTTGCCAGCGGCCATACTTGCCCATATGCTAACAAGAATGCTGTGTTATCAGGCTGGGGGGCAGGGAGCTATGGCCGGGGTTTTGAGTGTCAGAAAACCCTGGATGTGAATCCTGACTCCACTGACTTGGTGCCTGTGGGCAAGATGAAAACTTCACTAAGCTCAATATTCATTTCTTTAAAGCGGGAGTAATAATACTAACGTTCTAGAGTTGTGAGGATTATATGTAAATGTAAATAAATGAGAAGCGTAATGCTCGGCACATTATAGATGCTTCATAAATGCTAGCTATTAAATTATATTAGCGTGAGCCTACGCGGTGGCTCTCCAGCTTGGTTGCACATTGGAACCACCTGGGGAGCTCCAAAAACACTGAGCCCTGGGCTGGCTCCACCCACAGAGATTCTGGTTTAATAGGTGTGAGGTGCAGTCTGGGCATGGGAGTTTACAAACTCTCCAGGTGATCCTAATGTGGTTTGCAAGACTTTAGCACATGCCTCAGAATCACCTGGAGAGTGTGTTGCAACACGGTTTCCTGGGCCCCATCCCCACTGAAATCTTAAATCTTTCAGACAACCTTCAAACTTTCCAGCTGGCTTAATGAAAATGACATTTTTATTGAATACCTACCATGTCCTGGACATTAATATGAACTGCTTTACGGGTAGTGTGTCTCATGGCCTCCCCACAACAACCCTATGATTATTTTTCATTTTACAGATGAAGAGTCTGAGGATCAGAGGTTAAGTGACTTGTTCCAAGTCCCACAGCTGCTAAGTGGACAGAGCCAGTTTGGGCTCCCAAGTGCATTCTTTTAATCAAGACCCTCCAGGGTCTCTTTTTCTCCTAAAGCAATTGTTCTTTGATCTTACAGAGACCACCAGGCCTTAGCTTCTTTTTTCTCCCAGTCTCTCAGCTATCATCCTTCCTTCCTTCTCTATCTTCCAGCCATGCCAAGGTTACAGTCTGAGAATTTGCTTTTCTAACAAGTTCTAAAGGTGATGGTGATGCTACTGAACTGGGGACCGCACTTTAAGAACCACTAGCCTAGAAGTGAGGAGGGGATTAAAGGTGAAAGACTACTTGTTTTAAAATCCCACACCCAGAAATCACAGTAGGTCTTAAGTGACTCACAAGTCATTTGCTTCTAAGAGCAGAACAGGGTTCCAAGCTTGGGTTTCATCACCTGATAAATGTATTGGTCATAGTTGTTGGGAGATGTGATTCAAGTGCCTAGGATCTGGTAGGTGGCATTGAGTGGGCAACTGGGAGCTATTCTAGTACGTGGCAGAAGGGCCACCTAAGACCCAATATGTATGGAGCAGGGAGTCCAATCAGGAAATACAAGGTTCTTACAAATTCTTCACACACTGCTAGACAAAAACTCCTGCCCTCGGCAGAGCTTTTCTTCAGTGGCCCCGTTCAGGGAGTCCTACACAATGGCTTTTCTCTAACTCTGCACAACAGACATCATGGGTTTGCTTCTCTTATCCCTTCCTGGAATGTCTGCAATTTAAAAGAGATTGATAGGGAGTATGAAATTAATCAGAAAGAATTGAATTACTATTAGATGCAACTACCTAGAACTAATAAAAGTGCCTTTCGTTGTGGAGGACGAGAGCTGAGCAAGAAGTCTTCAGACTCTACCACCGGGGTAGGGCCTTCCCTTTGCTCAGTTTCCTTGTTAACTCAGAAGCGCTGTGGGATTTAGAGACGAGCTGGCCCAGAGTGGTGTTTTAGGGAGGTCACTGGAGGGGAGTGGAAGAGGGTTTTAAGAGGGCAAACATGGAGCCCCTGAGGTCAGCCCAGAGGCACCTGGAGTAGTTGAGATGAGCACCCAGAGGGCCTGAACGAGGCAAGAGGAAGCAGAGATAAAGAGGAGGGGCTGGACAGATTTTGAGGAACAAGAATCTGCAGGGCCCTGTGATACACTGAATGAGAGGGGTGACAGGGAAGGAGAAAAGGCTAGCATGGTGCAGGATTCTAACTAGCGGGGCCCAGCAGGGAGTTTAGAAAGATGAGTGGCTTTGTAGGTAGAGAAAATAATCAGTTTAGTTTGGAACATATGGAATTTTTGTTCATGTATTTGGAATAGCTGAATGGAGATGCCAAGTAGCTAACACGGATTGACCAAATATGCTAGATACCGTGTGAAGTGATTTACAAACCTTATTTCTCAACTCTTTGGAGAGGTGCTCTTGTTTTCAGATGAGACAAAGAATTAATAGATTAAATAAATGGTCTAAGGTAGGTGGTAGAGTTAGGACTGAAACCCAGCCTCTGAACTACAGGATATTGTGAGGAGAGCTCTGCATGGAAGACCAGAGACTTGGCAGCCATCAACAAATATAGGGACGCCTGGGTGGCTCGGTCGGTTAAGCGTCTGCCTTCGGCTAAGGTCATGATCCCAGGGTCCTGGGATCAAGTCCCACATCTGGCTCCTTGCTCAGCAGGGAGCCTGCTTCTCCCTCTGCCTGCCGCTCCCCCTGCTTGTGCTCGCTCTCTCTTTCTCTCTGACAAATAAATAAATAAAATCTTTAAAACAAACAAACAAGGGCGCCTGGGTGGCTCAGTTGGTTAAGTGACTGCCTTCGGCTCAGGTCATGAGCCTGGAGTCCCTGGATGGAGTCCCGCATCGGGCTCCCTGCTCAGCAGGGAGTCTGCTTCTCCCTCTGACCCTCCTGACCCTCCCCCCTCTCATGTGCTCTCTCAGTCTCTCTCTCTCAAATAAATAAATAAAATCTTTAAACAAACAAACAAACAAACAAATAGACTATAGCTAGAGCCATGGCAGTGGAGGGAAGTGGTGTTCAGAGGAGAAGAAATCCACACAGGCCATCGCGATGGCCTGGTCAGAGAGCCAGGAGGAAAATCAGGATCTGCTGTTTCCTGAGAAACCAAGCAGAAGGCAGTGATGCACGTGTGAGAGACGTGTAGGCAGGGACAAAACAGTGGCCCCGGAATTGAACAACTTCTCATTGGTGACCTTTGCCAGGGTAAGTTTCAGCAACGTGTGGGTACCTAAAGCTACAAGATGATTGCTAGGTTGAAAGAGGGAGTGGGAAAGGAGGAGGAAGATACTATTTTTTTTGAGGTAGTGGTAGAAGAGCAGGAAAAAGCCAAGGCTTCACCTTGAGGAGAGCCCAAGAAAAGGTTTCCTTAATGAGAGGGAAGGTTTGAAAATACAATTAAAAAAAAAAAAAAAAAAAAAATATATATATATATATAATTTTAGTCATCTAATCTTTTGTATCTTGAAATCACTTAAGCATGCTGAGAAGTGTAATGATGTAATGAATGTCAGTTCATTCTCCACCCACCTTTGTCATATCTTAATGTTTTGCCACATTTTATATACATATGTACATTTTATATACATATGTACATTTTATGTTAAAAAAAAATAACCACATCATGCTTAAGTTTTCAAATGGTGAATACTGTTACCTGCCTTCTTAGAGTTCACTGAGAGAATGACCGGATTTACTTTTACTCCTTAAGTGCAGCGGCCCTTTGCATTCTGTGATACAAAGCTGCTGAGCAAGGCTGGGGAGGGCGTGGTTATGTCCGTGTAGCCGAGTTGGGTTACGCCCACATTCAAAAACAGGATTAACCTGTACATTTTTTCTTTCTGCTTATTCTTCTCAAGCTTTTAGCATTAAAACCACATAAGCCTCATACTGACCAAAGGGTACAGACTTTCAGTTATAAGATGAACAATTTATAGCATGGTGAGTGTAGTAATAATAATATACTATATACTTGAAATTTACTAAGAGTAGATCTCAAGTGTTTTCACTACACACATACACACACAATGGTAACCATGTGAGGTTGGGTTATTAACTTGATTGTGGTATCATTTCACAATGTATATGCATATCAAAACATCACATTGTATACCTTAAATATATATAGTTTTTATTTACCGGTCATACCTCACTATAACCAGAAAAAATAAACACATTAATCTCATAAAATAAGCAAAACTGTAAAACATATCCCTATCTCTTTTTTTAAAAAAAAAGATAGTAATATAATGTAATGTAATATGGGGGTTGTACAGTTTTTGAAACTTTGCAAAAGTCTTCTAAGAATATTTCAAGTGACCACTTTTCCCCAAACAGAAATATCTCCATTGATTTTACCAATTTTAGTCACTGTAAAAAAAAAATCAATTAGAAATGTTTTAAGTAAAAGGGAAGATTTCATTCTTACTTTATCCACTAGAGAGAAATACTGTTAAAGTTTCATATACATCTCCCCAGCCTTTTTTTTTCTTTTTAAATTGGATTACACATACATACATTCCATAAGCTGCATTTTTCTTTTATCGATAGATTTTGGCCATCATTTATGTCATACATAGAAAATTATACTGTTTCTATGCCACATCAAATTTAGATAGTTTCTAAATTTTTATTCTTAAAAATATTCTGTGGTGAGGGGCACCTGCATGGCTCAGGCAGTTGAGCGACCGACTCTTGGTTTCGGCTGGGGTCATGGTCTCTGGGTCGTGGGATGGAGCCTTGTGTCAGGCTCTGCACTGAGCAGGGAGTCTGCTTGAAATTCTCCCTCCCTCTGCCCACCCCACCCCCACCGCATGCACTCTCTCTCTCTCTGTAATGAATAAATAAATCAAATCTTAAAAAAATATATTTTGTGGTGAGGGGCACCTGGCTGGCTCAGTCGATGGAGCATGTGAATCTTGATCTTGGAGTTGTGAGTTCGAGCCCCGTGTTGGGTGTAGAGAGATTTTTAAAAACAAAATATTTTAAAAAATAAAAAATAAAAATAATCTGTGGTGAACAATCTCTCACTTTTGGAACATTCATATTTAAACACTTCTTTTTTTTTTTTTTTTTTAAAGATTTTATTTATTTATTTGACAGAGAGAGACACAGTGAGAGCAGGATCACAAGCAGGGGGAGAGGGAGAGGGAGAAACAGGCTTCCCGCGGAGCAGGGAGCCCGATGCGGGGCTCGATCCCAGGACCCTGGGATCATGACCTGAGCCGAAGGCAGACGCTTAACGACTGAGCCACCCAGGTGCCCCCATATTTAAACACTTCTTTAGGGGCGGCACCTGGGTGCCTAAGTTGGTTAAGCATCGGACTCTTGGTTTCAGCTCAGGTCATGATCTCAAGGTCGTGAGATTGAGCCCTGCATTGGGCTCCATGCTCAGCAGGGAGTCGGCTTGAGATTCTCTCTCCCTCTCCCTCTGCCCCTCCCTCCATTCATGAGCTCTTTTTCTCTCTCTCTAAAATAAATAAGTAATTTAAAAAATTAAACACCTCTTTAGTAAAAATATCTAAAGTACAATGCTGGGTCAAATGGTAGCCACAAAAAACCCTTGATATTTCTAAATGGCACTCCAGAAAATAATTCTACTACTTTACACTCCCAGCAATAGTGCATGAAATGGTCACTTTCTTTGTTGTTCTATTAATCATTTGTTAAGTACCTATTTATTTCTCTGCTGTATATATCTTCATGGTTTCACTCTTTGGCTACCTTGAGTTTGGTATCCTTACACTATCATAAGCAGGTCTTCTCTTCTACTTCTTTAGCACAGTTTATAAGCTCGTGGCTTAATATAATATTCCTGTCATTAAAAAACATGTTCAAGTTATGTTACCTTTCTTCTATGACTCTGTTAATTTGAATATTTCTTTCATTAACTAAGCTAGTGGCTTCTCAATTTTTTCCCAAGGCAAACTGTTGATTTGTCATCAGTTATAGATTTTTTTTATTTATTTATTTACTTACTTACTTACTTACTTACTTAGAGAACAAGTAGGGGGAGGGAGAGGGAATCTGAAGCAGACTCCTGGCTGAGCACAGAGCCCAATGTGGGGCTTGATCTAATAGCCAGGAAATCATGACCTGAGCTAAAACCAAGAGTCAGATGCTTAACCAACTGAGCCACCCAGGCACTCTGATATGTCATCAGTTATGAAATAAAGACAAGGGGCACCTGGCTGGCTCAGTTGCTGGGGCATGTAACTCTTGATTTCAGAGTTGTGAGTTCAAGCCCCACCTTGGGTGTAGAGATTACTTAAAAATAAAATCAAGACAAAAATAGAATTGATAAGAAAACCAATATAGTTCTTTAAAAACTAACAGAACTGATTTTTCAAATCTCTAATTTTATATAAAATATGGCAAAATATTAAGAATGACAGAACTAGGCTGTAAAAGAAATACTTTGTTTCTTTTCATAATCCTTAGACAGAGACTTAATTTAACATGCCTCTTTCTTAAAATTTTTTTACACTATAAGCATTTAAGAGCAAAGAGGTTTTCCTCTAAATACTGACTTAATAGCATCTGATATGTGTATTTTAATTTTTGTTGTTTAGAAAACCGATGCTGGGGGGG